>NW_026652279.1:74854334-75025373 GCF_009828535.3 Hylobates moloch
CCAAAAGCAATGGCAACAAAGCCAAAATCGACAAATGGGATCTAATTAAACTAAAGAGCTTCTGCACAGCAAAAGAAACTACCATCAAAGTGAACAGGCCACCTACAGAATGGGAGAAAATTTTCACAACCTACTCATTTGACAAAGGGCTAATATCCAGAATCTACAATGAACTCAAACAAATTTACAAGAAAAAAACAAACAACCCCATCCAAAAGTGGGCAAAGGACATGAACAGACACTTCTCAAAAGAAGACATTTATGCAGCCAAAAAACACATGAAAAAATGCTCATCATCACTGGCCATCAGAGAAATGCAAATCAAAACCACAATGAGATACCATCTCACACCAGTTAGAATGGCCATCATTAAAAAGTCAGGAAACAACAGGTGCTGGAGAGGATGTGGAGAAATAGGAACACTTTTACACTGTTGGTGGGACTGTAAACTAGTTCAACCATTGTGGATGTCAGTGTGGCGATTCCTCAGGGTTCTAGAACTAGAAATACCATTTGACCCAGCCATCCCATTACTGGGTAGATACCCAAAGGACTATAAATCATGCTGCTATAAAGACACATGCGCACGTATGTTTATTGCGGCACTATTCACAATAGCAAAGACTTGGAACCAACTCAAATGTCCAACAACGATAGACTGGATTAAGAAAATGTGGCGCATATACACCATGGAATACTATGCAGCCATAAAAAATGATGAGTTCATGTCCTTTGTAGGGACATGGATGAAACTGGAAAACATCATTCTCAGTAAACTATCGCAAGGACAAAAAACCAAACACTGCATGTTCTCACTCATAGGTGGGAATTGAACAATGAGAACACATGGACACAGGAAGGGGAACATCACACTCCGGGGACTGTTTGTGGGGTGGGGGGAGGGGGGAGTATAATAATAATAATAATAATAATAAATAGTAGTCTCTGCTGGAGAAAAGGATCGAATGCGAAAAGGCAAGAGGGAACTCCTACATCTTGATAGGCATGTGGATTACTCAGGTGTCTGCGTTGTCAAAAATAAAACTATATATTTAAAATCATTTATGCATTTTAATGAATAAAAATTATACCTCAATTTTTTAAAGTTTCTCTAAAACGATCTGTCGAATGGCCCTTGAATAGCATTTAAACATTTTATTTTTTCTAATAGCCATTTTTGTGTAATAGCTAAAATGTTGAATTATTAGGATTATCTGCAATTTTAACTTTAATGTACCATAATAGCCCTGACTCAAAATTATCTCTGTGTGAATAGCTTATATATTTTATTTCAAATTAATATTTCTAATATATAGTCCAATGTACTCCACTATCAAGAGTAAACATAATTCAAATAAGAGAGTTGATATACATGCAAAATTATTTATTCTTGAGTCTTTTATTTGAGATAAATTTTATTTATTGAGATAAATAAAATCTCTGTAATGTTTGTAAATATTTCATTATTTGCTCCTTATAACTTTCTTCTTCATAGTGATTAGAAGTAAAAACACTTAAAAATAATTCCAAAAAGTGAAATAAATAATATATCCTTGATAAGAACAGAGACATGCCTATAAAAACAGAGAAGCTCCTCAGAACTTACTAGTGAAAAGAACGTACAGAAATACACTAACATTGGAAGGTGTGGAAGAATACATAGCATCCATGAGCACGGTGAAGATCTGTCTTGCGGACTGATGAGAGAGCTTCCAGAAAAACTGATAGCCCTTCTAGATAAACCTAAAGTTATGTTTCTTTTCCTGCTAAACCAAAGAAAGCTGCCCAGTTGGCTGATGGAACTTTCTGAAATTCCATATGAGGTATGAGATATCTGAAATGAGATAAATCCTCCATTTGCCCAGTGGACATTAGAACTTGGTTAAAGAAGTTACGATTATTCTGCACAATAGGCAGAAGTGAAGACATTGCATTGGATAGGGCAAAATAATTGAACTTTTGCCCAGTTTTGTCTTAGTCTGGAATATGTAATTCTACTTTGTGTAGCACTTAACTTGTGAGCAATGTTGCAGCTGAGAAAACCATTAGGGGTTGTGCAATAATGGATTATGGAACATTTCTGCCACCCACAAAGACTGGATTCCACCAGAGGAAAGCATATCACACTGCCAGAGTGCAAAAATATACTAAGAAGCACAACATCCACGGGAATTACCTGTTCTTCTGATGGTATAGTAGCAGATTGATTGGAAGTGGAATTAAGTGGCTGTAAGTAAAAATGGTTAGGCAGAAACTGGAAGCCATCAAAATGTTCTCCAATAGATGAAAGGGTAAGCAAACTGTGTTGCAACCAGAGAGTGTTGTATTATTTGGTGATAAAAAGAAATGACTTATCAAACTACGAACAGACATGGAGCAACCTTAAATGTATACTGCTTAATGATAGAAGCCAGTCTGTAAAAGCTACATATAGTATGATTTCAACATATGACATTCTGAAAAAGGCAAGACTATGGAGACAGTGAAAAGGTCAGTGGTTGCCTGAAGTGGAAGGGAAGAGACGAATTGATGAAGCACAAGGGATTTTTGGAGCAGTGAAGCTATTCTTATTCTATATGACACTGTAATACTGGATAGATGACATTATGCATTAGTCAAAATCATAGAACCGTAGAACATAAAGACTAAGCCCTAATGTAAACTATGAACTTTGGTTAATATGAATGTATCAATATTGGCTCAGCAACTGTAACAAATGCACCATACTAATGCAAGGTATTAATACTAAGGGAAAAGGGCTGGGGGTACGGATATGTGAGAACGCTCTGTACTATCTGCTCAATTTTCCGTAACCCTAAAACTTCTCTAAAAACCATTAACTAATTTATAAAAACATTCTATAACATTCTTAGAATTGAGATCCTTAACAGGCAAAACCAACAGTTAAAGTAACACCTGTTATTGATGTAAAAATATAGGTCAGGAAACCTTTTCTCCTACATCCAGAGGCACAAATGATGGGTTCACATGTAACTTGTATATCTATATACAATGTCATTAGGAAACTCTGTGGCAAATGGTGGCTAATATGAATAAAATATGGATGGGCATAACAACATCACAAGGTGATGGATTTCTGTGTTGTTGAATTGGAAAATATTATATTGCAAAAATTCTGGGATCTGGAGGTAAGGATAATAGAATGGGAATGATATGGTTACAAAATCCTTTATCTTTCCTACCTCTATTTTTCATTTTGTTTTGCTGAATGCAGAGGTAGTGGGACTGGACAAACAAGGAAGATCTTTTAAAGGTATTACTTCCACCTGCCTCCGGAGTCAACCAGTGCAAAAGAATATGTGTGTGTGTGTGTGTGTGTGTATGTGTGGTGGGAGGTGCTCTAAGAGCTAAAGTAATTTCAGGGACTTATAAGGTTATATAATTACAGCCAACATGGTTTTTTAACAAGGGAAGTTCAAAGCCTTATTGGATGTTTCAGTTGTTGGTCATCATTACTGTTTTAACATACCTGTCTTCATGCATCAATTATAGTATACTTTACTATTACAGAAATCATAAATTGGCATAAAGAAATCATAAATATGCAACCAGTCATCTGGTTGAATGGATGGAAAGAAAATATTAAGAATAGCATTGCAATTCTCTTTTTAGTCTCGGTTATTTATACCTGAGAATTTGATCTTTGACTGGCAACCGGTTACATCATTGATTTAAGAAATACAAACACATTGCATGTGTGCCGTGGCTCAGAACTGTGATCTCAACACTTTGGGAGGCCGAGGCGGACAGATCACTTGAAGTCAGGAGTTTGAGACCAGCCTGGCCAACATGGTGAAATCCCATCTCTACCAAAAATACAGTAATTAGCTGAGTGTCTATAATCCCAGCTACTAGGGAAGCTGAGGCAGGAGAATGTCTTGAACCTGGGAGGCAGAGGTTGCAGTGAGCTGAGATTGTGCCACCGCACTCTAGCCTGGGTGACAGAAAAAGACTCTGTCTCAAAAAAAAAAAAAAATGCAAACATTTTGAACTAAGGTAAATCATGGCCTCATGGTGGATGCTACATTCTGCGAACTATTCCAACAATGAATCCAAGCACACAGTATCTGGTATGGCATTGTTTATTATGTAATACATAATTAATGAAATGCCACTGATCCTCCAAAAAGAGAGTCATATAACCCTTAGGGAACTATGACTAGAAAGGTTAAAAAGCTTAAGAAAAAGCTGAGCTGTTGTGTTCATTGAGTTGAGCTAGTCTATGCTTAAGTCAGCCTTATTTCTTAGGAGTTATATAAAGTTGCATCTGAAAATTATGAGCAGTGGATTAATTTTAAGGGACGCTCCATTATCCTGAGTGTACCCTTCAGACAAGAAAATAAAAAAGAAGAAATCTAGAGGAATCATGTTACCTGACTTCAAATTATACTACAGAGCTATTATAACCAAAACAGCATGGTACTGGCATAAAAAAAGACCAATGGAACAGAAGAGACAGCCCAGAAATAAATTCATGCATCTCTAGTGAACTCATTTTTGACAACAGTGTCAAGAACACACACTGTGGAAAGGACAGATTTTTCAATAACTTGTTCTTGGAAAACTGGATATCCATATGTAGAAGAATAAAACTTGACCCCTATCTCTCATTATATACAAAAATCAATTAAAAATAAATTAAATACTTAAGTCAAAAAGCTCTGCATAGCAAAGAAAACAATCAACAAAGTGAAGAGACAACCCAGAGAATGGGAAAACGATTTGCAAACTATCCAACTGACAAGAAATTAATAAGCAGAGTATATAAGGAACTCAAATGTCTCAATAGGAAAAAAAATCTACTAATCCAATTTTAAAATAGGCCAAATATCTGAATAGACATTTCTTAAAAGAAGACATACCAGTGGCAAATAGACATATGAAAAGGTGCTCAACATCATTGATCATGAGAGAAATGCAAATCAAAACTACAATGAGATGTCACCTCACCCCATTTAAAATGGCTTTTATCCAAAAGATAGGAAATAATGAATGCTGGCAAGGATGTAGAGAAAAGTGAATGCTTGAACACTGTTGGTGGGAATGCAAATTAGTACAGCCACTATGGAGAACAGTATGGAGGCTCCTCAAAAATCTATCAAGAGAACTATCGTATGATTCAGCAATCTCACCACTGGGTATGTACCCAAAACAAAAGAAATCAATGTATTGAAGAGATATCTGCATTCCCATGTTTATTGCAGCTCAATTCACAGTGGACAAGATTTGGAACTAACCTAAGTGTCCATCAACAGATATATGGATGAAGAAAATGTGCTACAAATACACAATGGAGTACTATTCAGGCATAAAACAGAATGAGATCCTGTTATTTGCAACAACACTGATGGAGCCGGAGGACATTATGTTAAGTGAAATAAGTCAGGCACAGAAAGGCAAACTTTGCATGTTCTCACTCATTTATAGGAGCTAAAAATTAAAACAACTGAACTCATGGAGATAGAAAGCAGAATGATGGTTACTTGAGGCTGAGAAGTGTAGTGGGGAGGAGAAAGTTGTGATGGTTATTAGGTACAAAAAATAGTTAGATACAATGAATAAGATCTAGTATTTAATAGCACAACAAGGTGATTACCACCAACAAAAATTTATTGTACATTTAAAAATAACTAAAAAAGTATAATTGGAATGCTTTTAACACAAAGAAATGATAAATGCCTGAGGTGATGTGATGGATACCTTATTTACCCTGACGCAATTATGACACATTGTATGGCTGTATCAAAATATCTCATGTACCCCAGAAATACATACACCCATAATTATATACACCTACTCTCTACCCATATGAATAAAAATAAATAAAATAAAAGTGCCGGTTGTTGGGAGTAAACATACACTAAGGTAAAGTGATCCAAAGGGATAAGAAGAGGGCACTGATGGCATTGCCTCGAACTCAGTGGATCGACAGCCAGGGTCCTAAATTTTGATGCCTTCTAGTCCATAAGACTCCTGGGCAATTCATTGACAAGGTCTATTGATGTTACTTCTTCAATGCCCCTCTACTTTATCCACTTGTCTCTCCTGATGCTAACAGAGAAGGACAGGATAGCATTTCTTAATCAGTCTCCTGCAATATGCTCATGATAATCCACTCATGCCTTTTCTCTTTCCTCAATCAATTTCTTAAACTTCAGTCAGAAAAATAGAATTTTAAATTGAAAATTCTATGATGTCATCTCCTGGCTCTCATACCCTACCTTTTTCTCTGTTCTCTGTTTGAAATCTTTCAATGACTTTCTTTGCTCCTAGGGAGGGGCCATCTTCCTGGCCAAGCCTGAGGACACAGCTGTCCTGCATTCTTCTTGGTCTCACTGCCTTTTTTCATCTGCTTTTGAGGACGATGTCAGCTTCTAATATCACATTGTACTAGTACTAGTCTGCTAGGGCTGTCATAACAAAATACTACAGACTGGGTGGCTTAAACAACATAAATTTATTTTCTCACATTTCAGAAGCTTGAAATCTAAGATCAAGGTAGCAACAGGTTTGGTTTCTCCTGAGGAATCTTTCGTTGACTTGAAAACTCCACTCTTTCTCTGCGTTCTCATATTTCTTTTTCTCTGTGTACCCACATCCTCCTCTTCGTGTAAGGACAACAGTCACATTGGATTAAAGCTTCAACTTCATGGCCTCGTTTAAACTTAATGAGGTAAATGAGGCTATATCTCCAATTATAATCATATTGGGGCTTAGGACTTCAACCTGTGAATTGTGGGGTGACACAATGCACTCCATAATAGGTAACTACCCGTATCTTAATTTATTAGCACAGTGGTGTAATAATTCTGTCAAATCTCTAGACAGGTAATGGAAAAGAGCTTCACAAAATGCTGTCCTAAGTCACCAAAACCCTCTGGCCTAGTACAGTCGTTTGTGACTCTGAGACAACCTATGCAGCACTCTTTAAATTGCACCAAAGAAAAGTGAAGTGGTGTTCAAATTTTTATTTACGATCATCATCATCGTTATCTCTCACTCCAATAAAATAAATGATATTTTTGTTTGACCCAATAGCTAATCTACCTCTTTTAATAGCCCTTGCCTCGTTTTCAGGAAAAAAAAGTCCCAGTTGACTTCAGTAAATTCTGTGTATCATTTACTATAAATACAGTGGCATTCTGTAATTTTTTTTTTTTTTTTTTTTTTTTTTTTTGAGACAGAGTCTTGCTCTGTCACCCAGGCTGGAATGCAGGGGCGCGATCTTGGCTCACTGCAACCTCCACCCACCCAGGTTTGAGCAACTCTGCCTCAGCCTCCCTAGTAGCTGTGATTACATGTGTGTGCTACCATGCCCATCTACTTTTTGTTGTTGTTGTTTTGATTTTTGGTAGAGACAGGGTTTCACCATGTTAGCCAGGCTGGCCTCAAATTCCTGACCTCAAGTGATCCACCTGGCTTGGCCTTCCAAAGTGCTGGGATGTGAGCCACCACTGCCGGCTTGAAATTATTTAAAATTCATGGAATTTGGGTGTTACCTGCCTTTAGAGTCCAGCACTAGCTCTTTATATTTAAAATTCCCTTATTGGGGGGATTTTCTTTATTATTATTATATTATAATTATTATATAATAAGTTATTTTCTTTATTATTTATTTGGACTTGAAAAATACTGGGAGAAAAAAATGGCTAGTCTCAATTTTTTTCTACATTATCTAATAATGTAATGCAGGACAAATTTTATCTTTATTTTACTATTATTTCATTTCCTATTTTCTCTTTCTAGTTAGATTTTAAACTTTTTGCAAGAAAAGTCCATATCTTTTTCAGTGTTTCCCAATAGCACTTAGCAAAATTGTATAAAATGTTAGTGGAATAATTAGTAGAAATGTTTATACAGAATTAGAGAAGAACTTGGTTGTTTTAAATTTAATATTCCAGCTATACTAATTATGAATACAGATAGGTTGTATGCTACTATCGAAGCTCTCTTCTATAATGTTTCAAAGCAATGTTTTATTAGTTGATCTGATGGGAAAAAAAGGCACAGACATAGGTCTCTAGTGTTTGTAAAGCAATTTCAAACTTTTCTCGTTCTCTTGATTCTGTGGTGTAGCTTGAGCAAGGATTGCTATTTCCAATTTTACAGAAGTTGTAACTGAGGCTCTCGGGGAGGTAAACAGACTTCCAAATATTGGATGAGAAACAAGGAGTAAAGCTCCTACTCAAATGTGAATTTTTCCGGCTCTAAATCTCTTGCACTTGTCATCAGAATTTGAAACTTTGTTTTACACAGAAGAGAAACAAAGCTCTCTTTAAACCTAGAGAAAAGGGAGAGAGAATATTTTTGATAAAACATGAGATTTAGAAATGTAGTACTAGAAACACATTCAACATTGGTGTAAACTATATGTAAATAAGGTTCTTTTTGGAAATCTGGATGTCTGAGCCCTGTTGTCCTCTTGTGCCAAGGATTCATTTATTTAACCTTTGAAACGCTTTCGTTTGTAGTATGTCAAGAACTCTTGTAGTTATTGGGGCTACAGCTGTGAACAGAAAAAAATATTCTCCTTTGTAAGCAAGTATACATTATACTAGGGTTGGCATAAATTATAATTGTAGGTAGTGATAAGAAGAAAAGAAAATAGAGTGAGGAAAAAAAGGTAGAATGGAAGCGGTATACCTATGGAAGTTCTGGTTTGTTATTTGATAAACTACTTTAATCCAATAATTTCACTCAGGTCAATAGATTTCTTATTCTATTCACCCACACAAAATTCTCAAAAGCAGTCCCTATTTTGGCACGGAACATTGAATATTTCTCTTAAAATGGAATTAAGCTCTCTAAAAGAGGTAATTTAGAAACTCTACTTAGTTTATTAAATTCTATAGCCAGTCATCTAGCAAAGCTCATTTAGAATAGTACAGAAAAGCCATAATTTTGGATTAGAAGAATGTTCAAAAAATAATAGAGAAAAGTAAATGAATTACTGGGCCTTAGCTAATAGTGCCATACAAATGGAATTCAAGAATGAACGCTGTTTTTCATCTTAGAAAAATATCTCTGGACCTGCAAAGGTTAGTAGATTCATAAAAATCCATCCTACATGACTACATAGCTCTGACATCCTTGCATGTTCTTTTAAAGTCTCTAAGTGTGACGCAGTTTATATACAATGACATGTCAACTGATGTTTGTGTCTAAGCCTACCTTGTCACTGTCTGCAATGTTCTACAATTTGGAAAGTAAGAAGTCTCGGCCGGGCGTGGTGGCTCACGCCTGTAATCCCAGCACTTCGGGAGGCCAAGGTGGGTGGATCACAGGGTCAGGAGATCGAGACCATCCTGGCTAACACGGTGAAACCTTGTCTCTACCAAAAATATAAAAAATTAGCTGGACTTGATGGTGGGGGCCTGTAGTCCCAGCTACTGGGGAGACTGAGGCAGGAGAATGGCGTGAACCCAGGAGGTGGAGGTTGCAGTGAGCCAAGATCACGCCACTGCACTCCAGCATGGGTGACAGAGCCAGACTCCATCAAAAAAAAAAGAAAAAAGAAGTCTCAATAATTTATCATTTAGGTCATTGATATTTTATTATTAATGAATTGTTCCTCTAAAGCTGTGTATAGCACATAATGAGGTATGTATACTAAGAGAAAAGTAAATTCTCTCTAGGTATCATTGTAAATCAGAATTATTTGCATTTCAGCAAGAAGTTTCCAGTTTGAGGAAAATGTAGAGTCCTAAAAAAAACAGTGCATAAAATATTTGATGAAACTATTCTTTACTGTGTAATCTAACTCATAGGAAACAAGGCATTGAGTAGACTCACGGTATTCGTTTGCCACTTTTATTAGGACAAAGCAATTAAGAAAATTTTAATAAAAGAATTATACTTATCTAATTATGAATATTTTAAGGAAATAAAAGTACAAAAATGGAATCTGTATAAGGCCAATAATCATCCTTTTAAATTATTATCACAGAGTTTTAGAAGATTCAGCAAGTAACTTTTTAAAAGGATAACTCTCACCTCTAATATAGTAAGGAAAAATTAAAAGAACAATTATTAATAATTCAAATTGACAGCTCCAATGAATAAATAATTTAATAAATTTAAATATGAATGTATTTTAACAAAAATTTTCTAAAATAAAAAGGCACTAGCAGTGTATTAATTTGCAGATTTTAGAAATGGAAGATCATCTGAAATTGTCTGAAAAGTTTGCAATCAATTGTATGGATTTCTGCATCATGGTATGTAGAAATAGGGAGTTTAAGCAAAGTAGTTTTTATGGTACAAATGTGCTTAAAAGGCAAAGAGCTTTTCAGAAATTATATATGTGTGTGTGCGTGTGTGTTTCATTAAACCTAAAAAATATATACATTTTTCTTCTGAGCTAGGTAGAAATTATGTAAATAAATCTGAAATTTAAAACCTGAAACTCAGAAGAGCATTACTCTGACAGCCTATAGTATAATTGAATAAGAGATCAGAAATGAAGGCATACATAACAGAAGTTTGTCTTTTATTTCCTAGTAATAGTATGAAATCATTGGAAAAAGAACCAAAGAGCAATTACAATGTTGACTATGAACTTAAGAAAAAACAAATCAAATAAATGTCTTCTCTGTATTGTGTAAGTTTCTTATTTTCATTTCAAAGAAAATAAATCACTTTGGTGGGTAGCAACACGGCTCAAATAAACACTGAATGTAATTTAGATGAAACAGATTTTAGGGATTTAGAGATTTTGCATCCTCTCGGTTTTGTAAGTGGAAGAATCACAGTAAAATATACTTGGCTCTAGTCTTAAGAGATTTTGTTATAGTCACATACGAAATAAATGTATCTTGTTTTATGGGAATGTTTCCAATGTTTTTGAGTTTTAGAGTTGTAAATGTGTTATTAGGATTTGCGTTGGGGAAATTATTGTAATGGGATTTAAATTTTTCAGATATGGGTCTCAGTATAATCTTATTTTAGAGCAGAATACACTAAGAACTTTACCAGTTGAATTTTTATATATAATTTAAACTAGATTTATGAACATATAGAGAAGGAAGAAGAGTAAATACAAACCAATAAAAACATTCTAAAACAGTTTTGAAACAAAAGCATGCTCTGAAAGTGTGAGGTTATGCAATGTGTCGAGCTTGAAAACATAATCAGCGACAGAAGAGAAAACAGCAAGAGTTTTTGGAATAAATATTTACAGAACTAACTGTGGGTCTTTGCAGCAAAATAGGTTTATGCTTGATAAAATTGCCAGAAAAAAAAAATGTAACTAAGGAAAAGTAGGCTTGAAATAAAACTCTTTAAGAAATTGACACATAATCATATAGATTGGTGAGAAAATTTCTATTAATATATAGGAAGATAAGTCACAATATAAGAAATACGGAAGCATCACTCTTCTGTTGAAGGATTATATATCTATGTATCTATCATCTGTCTATCCGTCTACCTATCAGATAAAATCTCATTCTCAACCTGTCTTAGCTTGTAGCTATCGTCTTTATAGTTTAAAACAAAAAAGGCCAACCCATCAGAAATTCCTGCATACTCAGAATGTAGAGAGAAGCTTTATTAAGATTATTCTGTACTATGAAAACAATAGATATATTTCCAATTTATAAATATAAAGTCATATTATTGTACTGGAAATGTGAATATTAAATATATCTTTTAATATTCTATATCTTCTTTTCATAGCTATTTTTGCTATTAACGTTGCCATATAGTAACGTTTTAGAAGAGCATATGCTGTTTTTTGAGACAGAATCTCGCTCTGTCATGCTGGCTGGAGTGCAGTGGCATGATCTTGGCTCACTGCAACCTCCACTTCCTGGGCTCAAGCGATTCTCATGCCTCAGCCTCCTGAGTAGCTGGGATTACAGGTGCCCATGACAATGCCCAGCTAATTTTTGTGTGTTTAGTAGAGATGGGGTTTCACCAGATTGGCCAGGCTGGTCTCAAACTTCTCACCCCAGGCAATCCGCCCGCCTCGGCATCCCAAAGTGCTAGGATTACAGGTTTGAGTCACCGGGTCCAGTGGCTAATTTCTCTTAAAATGAGCACCATTGCGCAATGATGGTCTTATTCACTTTGAGCTATCAATTTCTCATTTGACATGATAAAAGGGCAAAAACATATGTAAAGATTGAAAGGGATGGATAAACAGAAAAAATCACATCGTCTCATCTCCTTGTTTGAATAAATCAAAACACCTTAAAGAAAGCAATAAGTACATTCTAAAACAAATATTTCCTCAGGAATAAAACGTCTGGAAGGAACTGTGTCCTCTGTTCTTCTGATGGGGGTTGTTGTGTGGCTTTGGATAAGGAGGGAATGCGGTTGGGTGGCTACAGCTTGTATGAGCTTGAAGATTTAACACCACCTTCTCTAGTTCACCACTCAATTTCCTGAGTCAGCCTTAAAAAAAATTTTTAGAAGAGAATATTCCTAAATTATGATGCCCAGGGTAATCTTTCCAGTTATCCTCACACTTGAGATGGCTCTGTAAAGAGATCGCATTGTAAGCCAGGTTGCTTAAGGACACCTTGTGATATTCAGAGTCACAAATAACAGAAACAAGGGATTCAGTGTTTAAGGAATGAAATAACCTACAATATCATTGTATTTAATATCTTCTAAAGCTATATACTTTAAAACTATTTAAGGTATATTTTTATTTTGCTTGCATTTGTAAATACTCATCATGATTATATGGTCTATTAATATTTTACTCTGTAATTGAATTTTAAAACTTAGTGCTAATTTAAATAAAGCACAATAGAGAGACAATATGCCTACAAAATGTAGGCATGTATGATAGAGAAATCAACAAAGCAGATATTTTAGGAGTATTAAAGTGATTCTACCAACTTCGGCTATGAGATTTAGCAGACAAAATGGCTCCCTCCCAGTCTTGCTCTAATTTACTTTATGACCTTGACCTTGACTAACTTACTTGGTTTTCTTATTTCATAGTTTTCTCAATAAATTAAAAAGAAAAGAATAAATGGAAAAAGGATTACTAAGCCTTATCACTATATAACATTATGGAGGGCATTAAGAATTACAGCTAGATCTCATCATGCCTCCTATAAAAAAACCTCCTTTTAAAAAGTTAGTATAGTTTTTATCTACAGCATTTTCTGTTGTTGTTTTGGGACTCTTCTGAGCATAGATCTCCATGATTGGCAATTTGTGTGGTACAGGGCTGATTTCTGGAACCACTATACTTCCCATTTGTAAGTCAATATAAGTAAACGTGACCTTCAGGTCTTTAGAGATGAAAAGAGACAGCTTTAAAGTTAATTCACTGTGTCACCTAACCTCTCTCCTCTTCAGGTAGAAAAAGATATTCAGTCTTCTATCTTAGTGAATTTAAATGTGTGACAAATAAAGGACATTTTGCATAACACATTAAATGGATTCCCAATTGAACTTTAATACTAGTAAATTCTGTTTAATAGTGTATGTTTCAAAAACAAAGAGCTTCTGACAAAGAATGCATTGGACATACAAAATTAATATACTCACACACACAGAAACTTGAATAAGTATGTCTTGTTACTAAGATGGTCTTTGGAATAAAATTCTTATCACATCAAACAATAATGAGACATAACATTTAATCCTCAACTATTTAAAAGTGCCTCAAAAATGAATCATTAGTGATGTTTTGACAAATTATATATAAGGTAAAAGCTGAAACCAAGGGTAGATCAGTTATTTATTTTTGCTGATCCAGTCAGGTTATTCCTTTTTTTCTAATGTTTGCTAATCAAATTGCTACAGAATATGATCTTTATTAGCTATGTCAGCATTAGCAACTTGGATAAATAGAAAGAAAGGATTAGTTAGGCTCCAAGGACTATGTAGTGATAAGGCAATAAGCAGATAATGAAATACTATCAGAAATATACCTTATGCCAATGTCCACATGTGATAATAGATATAAAAATTTAAAAAATTATCAGGGTACTTTTTATATAGAATCCTTAACTTAATTAAGTAACACAGAACAATAACATGAATTTTAAGTACTTTAAACAGTATGCACTAGGGAAAATTTTTAAAGATATACTAATGAAAATTATTATATATTGAGCATGATTGTACCAATGTCTTTTAGGTACATAGCCTCACTCTGTTATGAACACAAATCTATGGGTTAATTGTCACTCTTTCTTTTTTACACATGAAGAAACTGAGGTTCAAAAAATATGTTATTTTCCCAAGATCATACAGTAAGTTTAAAATTAAGCCAGGATTTAAAAACTTGCTCTAGGTGGTCTCTTTCCACTAGGCCATACTGTCATAAATGTATTTTTCTATTTATATGAACTCTTCTCATTACATGTAAAATACATATGGAAAATTATGTGTGTCATTGTTTATCTGAAAAATAAAGTGCAACCTTGATTTAAATTATGTGACTGACTCACTGTGTTACTGGATATATTATGTTCTAACCTTGGTCATCTTCAGACATGCTACCTATGTGGTAGGCACAGATAGCCTAGCTTCATGAGAAGATACACATCATTGCTTATATGAGTCAAAATAGGAAGAACTGACCAAATCCACACACAGTACACACAGTGCACACAGCAATTACTTATAAAATATTTGTCAACCATGTTCCTGCTAACCTCCACCTCCAAAAGATTCATTTCTTAGTTTACATATATTTCTCTCTTTGTGGTCCACTTAAAAAATTGCTCATACATATATTCAAATAATTACTCAGAGAATGTAAGAGGTGAATATTTTCAAATAAATAACAATTCATAATTAATCTGAAATAGCAGAGCAGAGTTGAAGTTACTCGTACATAGAGAAGGTCAATCGTGTAGATTGTCTCATTGAAAAAAAGCAGAGACAGGTTTAAAAGGCTTAAACCACAAATGATCTGTGGAAATGGGTCTTGTTTTGTTTCATTTTGTTTTATTTTTCCCCTGAGTAAACTGACTGGTTGAAAGTTATCAAGGAGGGCAGTTTGCCCTTGGACAGACTGAGTTAGGGAAGGCAGTTTCAGGGTGTATTTCCTAGGAAAGCTTTGATTTCAGCTGTGAAGTAAACATGATATGCTCTTTTGCTAGGAATGATGGCTCCCATTGTCATTTGATGTCTCTTCCACTTACTTAATCTGGATCAGCACAGTGACTCATTATGATTTGCCGGTGTGCACAGTTTTGAGTAATAGCTGAAATATCTAACCCCTTCCTAGAGTTTCCTTCCCTCGCATCACCATGTAACCTGATAAGTAGAGTTTTTTTTCTTTAAGAAGACAGGATTGCCTGAATTTGGATGTCCACATTAATTGCGCAGTTCAAGATACATGGCATCTATGAAGAGATTGTAAACCACATTGCTAGCAGACATTGTATTGGCTCCAACTGATTTTTGCTTTATATGCAATACTACTATAACCACAGGCAAGCCCTGAAGAAGAGTTCTCTGGTTAATATTTTTCCTGTAGACTACTTCTTGTTTTATATACCCAAATGTTATAAAATGTGTATATCTCAATACAACACCACCTTTCATCTGTGTTTTAGGTTTGTCCAAAACAATGCGATAGTAGAATCTTTAGTTACATTCCAGATACAACTGGTAGAATGTCAGAATAACGTGTGATTTTTAAATCATCAGGTGTCAACAAAGGGAACATGTTACTGGCTCTACGAGAGGCCATGTATCATGTCATATCATGTCCCTGCCTGCAAAGCAATGTTTGCTAATGGCAATACTAACTGATGACCAGGAAGTGATTAAGCATGCTACTTCCTAACATCATGAGGCTTTTCCCTACCATTTTCTTAAGTCCCCAGGTATAACTGCTTTCTGATTCCCAATTAGATGGATATCTTTGGAGCAGAACTATAATCTAAAACTAGAATTTTGTAACACATGTTATCAGTTGAAGAAACAAAGCACTCCTGGGAAAGCTAGGGCCAAACATAGTACCATGGATGGTACCTGCATGACAGTTGGTGTGCTAAGGAATGGTTGATGAATCGTCTTTCTGCAGTCCCTGGAGACCTTTTTGCCCTTTGTGATGTGGCAATGCTTTATTTAGTGCTAAGCATACGGAACATTCAAATCATACTAAAGAAAACACGGTGTTAGGCCATTCAATTCACACAGAATAATATATAAAAGTTATATTAAAGGAAAGAGAATAAAAATTTCCATATCTTAACCATGTCATGAAATCTTTTATAAGCTTTGTCTTTTAAAGTAATTCAGTTAGAAAACAGAAGAAGGCTACCAGTTGGTATCCACATAAGAAAGCAGACATTATTGAATGCCATTACCACTGATCGTGGGATATAAACAAGGGAAGCAAGTCATCCCAAACATAGGGAAATACTGAACAGGTACTACTCACAGGGTTTGACCATGGGTGACTATATTTTATCTCCCTTCTCCCTCTTTTTGAGATGGAGTCTCTCTCTTTTGTCCAGACTAGAGTGCAGTGGTGCCATCTTGGCTCACTGCAACCTCTGCCCCCCGGCTTCAAGTGATTCTCCTGTCTTACCTCCCGAGTAGCTTGGACTACAGGCAGGAGCCACCACATCTGACTAATTATTGTATTTTCAGTGGAGACGAGGTTTCACAATGTTGCCCAGGCTGGTCTCAAACTCCTCAGCTCAAATGACCTGTCGACTTCAGCCTCCCAAAGTGCTGAGATTACAGCCATGAGCCACTGCACCCGGCCTCCCCCATTTTAAGAGGGTGTGGAATGAAGCGGGGCCTTCTTCAGTGTTTCTCAAAACTACGAAGCAGTTATAAGAGGAAGCTTGCTGGCAAAGAACTAATAAATGCAGTGTTGTACAAAGTTTAACATATGACTAGAAATCAATTATAAAATCCAACAAAAGCTTCTACTGGACAATGTTGTTTAACTAATTAGTACCAGATTGGACAAACTAGAACCTAAGATAATGTTTTTCTTATAGTTTCAAATTGTGACTTCATTGCATACACTGGTGCACTCTGCTTAGTCCCTATTTCAGCTAGGTCCGAGTTCTTGTCCCACAACTAAGAAGAAGAATGAGGCATGTGTACACTGGAGAGTAAGTAGAGTAGGATTTATTAAGCAAAAGGAAAGCTCTCAGCAAATAGAGGGGGCCTGAAAGTAGGTTGCCAGAAATGGGGCTGAGTTCTGGGTCTTTTATGTGGCAGAAACCAGAAAGTCTTTTGTGGATTTTCCCCAAATTAGAGTGGTAAAATTCCCTCCTAGGGAGGCACATTCCTGGGGTTGGCCAGAGTGACTCCATCTTGATTATTACCCATGAGTGCCTCAGTGAAACCCACAGGGATGCTAAAACCACAATGCTAATGTCATGTCAATGACATTATAACAAGCTAGGTCTAGTTAAGGACATTTAGATTGATTTATTGAGCCTGGATCTAAGTTGGGAAAGTCCTTTCTGAACAACATCCAGGCAAAGGGGAAGGCAAGAAGGCAGGAAAGTAGCCTTCTTAACCACATTTCTTCCCATTAGCTGCAGAGGTGGTACAGGTGATCTTCTGCAGTTGATCCTGTAAACATTGCCCTTCTCTTTCCCTCTCCCAAAATCCTCCCTATGTGCCTAACCAGCCCCTAACTTCTTCCTCTCTCAGAACCAAAAGTTATAGAACCTCCAAAACCTTAATCTATACTGACCTCATTAGTTGGAATGATTCAGTTTCTCATCAGTAAAATTTCCAAAAGGTTTAATATGATATGGTAGACTTTGTTGAAAAGGTAGAGGCTGTTGAAAAGCATTTACCAACTGTTGGGGCTCAGAGAATGACACCCTAAAGAGAAGGCCTCAGAAGTAGCCTAAGAAGAAAAGTCTCTTTCTGACTTTCTCCTGTGTTCCTGTCTCCCTCCTCTCCTTCTCCCAGAGCAAGCCATAGTAACTACAAACTCTTTTCCCAAAGGCAGATCATAGACACTGGAACCCTTTTCCCCAAAGCAAGTGAAAAAATCTAAAAATATTACTCAAACTTTTTCTCATCTTTCTGTGTAAGAACTGGCCATAAAGAAATTATCTGGCATACGTTGTTTGATGGTAGGTCGTAAGACCCCGTTCCAGAAAAGGTACTGCCCCATATTCAAGAGGAATAAATGTTATAGCCGAAAGGCAAAAAAGAATCTGAATAGACAGTCCTTGCTGGGTTTCTCCACTCCAAATTAGATCACCCTTTTTGTCCTGTCTTCTTTCTATATGGCTGTTCATTATTTATCAAACCTAAGCATAAAAATTGTTACCTTTCCCTGTCCTTTGGTATTCATTCTGAAGGCTCCCATGTCATATAAAACTATAATTATATCAATTTGTTATAAATTTATCTTGTTAATCTTTCTTTTGTTATAGGAGTGTGCCCATCCATGACTCTTATGATGGAAAAGAAAGGGATCACTTCTTTCCACCCTGGATGGAAAGGGAAGGAATCCACCCTCATACAATTCTAAATTCTATCAGTTTAAAAAAATTTAAGTCAGTGACTTGACAGACTCATTTAAATTGTATTTTAGAGTGAGCAAAAAAAAAGATAAAATAAAACAAAAAAATGTTTTATTAAAATTTGCATTTTTGTACCCAAAGCAATTCATGCGATGTACCTTATAGGGGAGACTCGTGAAAAATTTGGACTTTTACATTTAGGTAGAGTATTTAAATTATACATATGGAGCTGGTCATCTGAGAAGTTCTTCCAAATTGAGAAATTCTGCTCAATTGTGTTACTTTCTAAATTCAATGAGTCAAAGCAAACACTGGAAATTGGATACCTGAGAGATTTTATTTTTGTGAGGAACTGTTGTCATCGACAGAGAAAGATGAAGTAGCTAATTACCCTTTAAAAGGATTTTCAATCCATGCCTGGTGAAAAATGCTTACAGTATTCTGATTTATAATGTTTTTGTAGTCTTTGAAAAATGATGTAGAAAGTTTAACTGTAATATTGGGTTCTAGTTTATCTGACACTGATACCACGTTTGTGATTTTCTTTATGACATTTCATCATACATTGGATGATAGCTTTTTATCAACAATCTTAAGTGAACTCACATCATTTTCTTATTTCTGTTAGAAACTCCATCATAGTTAAATAAAATAAAAACACTTCCATTCTTCCAAATGTTTTGTTTTGTCTTTTATATTAAAAAAAAGCAGACACATTATGCCTTGCTTTGCTTTGTTTTGTTTTTATAACCTTCCTATACTTGCTAAAATGCAAAGACTGCTATAAGCAAATGACACTGTATAAGGTTGTTTGGGTATCTTTGTCCATTTGTGTTGCTATAAAAGACTACCATAAATTGGGTGGCTTATAATCAACAGAAATTTATTTCTCACAATTCTGGAGTCTGAGAAGTCTAAAATCAAGGTGCCCGCTGGTTTGTTGTCTGGTAAGGGCACACTTTCTTATAAATGGCACTTTCTTCCTTGTTTCCTCTCATACTGAAAGGGGCTAGCTAGCTTTGCCCCTTTTAATAAAAGAGATAATTTTATAATTGTCTCTTTATAAAAGCATTTATCAAAATCATGATCTAATCATCTCCCAAAGGTCTCACTTCCTAATACCATCACTTTGGAGGTTAGGATGCAGCACATGAAATTGAAGGAGATACAACCATAGCAATGATTTGTATATAATCTGTAGAGCTTTATTTGTTTCTCTGTTATTTGGTGTCATGTCACAAGATTTTTAAAAGGTAAAAATGGTGCCCATAAGAGCCTTGGAGATCTTCTCTTCAAATATCTTTCTGTTTCCAAAGAATCCAAAGCTTTGGGATCTGAGTAACTTGTACAAGGGCACCAAGATACTAATGACCAGAGACTGCAATTTGACCTCAGTGTTCCAACTATAATGAGAGAATCATCTTCAGTTAATAATAACACTGAACACTAATAAGGTGGGAAGAACATTTCTCTCCCCTAAAATACTCACTTCAACTGAATAGTTGCCCTCAAATTGGAAATATACATTAATGGCTAAAATATGAGACATTTTTCTTCATAAGCACATAAAATGTCCGCTGTTAACAAAACAGTAAATTGCATTTTTATTTCTTCTCCTGTTTTAAAACTTCTTTTTTATGATTATTGCTATCTCACTGTTCTATAACATTGACTGTTCCACTTAACTGACTCCTTTATTGCAATTGTATTAACTGCATTTATTTTTAACTTTTTTTTAATCTGAGGGGGGAAATATTATTTTCCTCTTCTCAATCAGTTAATCAGAATGCCTACACATGAAAAGGTCTTTGAAGAGACTTTATTTCTACAGATTTCCCTTAGCTTTAGTGTCAAACACAGTGAATGAAGATTTTTCTTTTCAATAAAATACATTTTCTTTGTGTATTTTTAAAAGCTATTTTAGCTCACCTTCCGGAAAAAAAAAGTCTTTATGTTCCAATAGAATTCGCTCATCTTCATTTATTCATCATTAAGCCAAGTGCTAGAAGAAAATCCTTTGTGATTTATTCATTTTGAAATCATCTTTTATTAATTAAGGTGGAAGTACATTTACAACAATCACTGGTAAATGATGTGAAAAAATATTTAGCCCACTCTTCTTGATTGTAATATATTTGTTAAAGACTTTTCATGGTTTTTAAATTGGCACTTAGAAACTTCATTTGGTTTACATGATGAATATTTTGCTTGATATAACAATACAAATGTAACTTTGTGCCTTCCTGAGGCTACCATCCCCTCCACATTTCCAATATAGGTTCATTATCACTGTGTGCTTATTCCTTGACTATAACAAAAGAGAAAACATGGCATTTTCCTGATACCCAGCAGAAGAGCATAAGAAAAGCGTTATAAAGGCATTAGAGATATCCTGAGCTGCACCTTAGATACTTAGCATTCAACTAAACAGCCTCTTTAGATGCCCAGTATATATTTATGCTGCTTTATTAATGTTAATTGGATCTCATCATTTTTATTTTTATTTTGCTAACCCAGACTTATTACTTGCTGGCATTCAGATATAATGGTAGCTGGCAACATACACGATTCAAGCCTTTTACCATGTTAGCATGTATCTCCTCAATGGAAGGAGAATGGGGTATTGGGTCATGGGAAGGCACATCCAGTGATGTCATAAGATACTTCCTTTAAATGTCGGAAGTGGTTGGATTGGTGGTTTGGCGTTCACCTAATAAGCAACTAATCAATCATTACAATCGATTAGGGCAGCTAAACCTTTAAAGGGAGTACCTATATAATCAGACCATTATCTTCAAACATCCATATAGAGTAGTTGGTAGGTGGCTGTTGATATTGAAAAAAATCCTGCCCGTATCTATATTGTCTTAGGTTACTCTATCCTGCCCATGACACCTAAATTTCTTCATCTTATTCAAAGGTTACAGATGCTATAAGACTGATCAATACAGTTCCTATCAAAGTCAATGAGAATTAGGGGGGTTAAAATCCTTTGTGACTTTTTGAAATGCTAAATTATAGTCAGTAAGGAAAAGATCATAAGTCTGCTCTGAGAAATTGATTCCATCTCAATTTGTCTAAAGCAGCTAGTTATCTCAGTGGAGGCAACATTTGAAACTTGAAATGTGAGACCAAAAAAGGAAAGGCTTAAATCAAAAGTGGCCTACAGTTTTTATCATGAAAATTAAATATGCAAGGGTTAAAATAATAATTATATCATACTACTTTCAGCTTATTATTTCAGTAAGCTTTGTGATGCTCCTTTGTAAATATGCATTTCAAAAAAGCAATGGCTTAACTCATATGTTGTAAAATAGTTTTTTCTGTCACACTGAAATTGTAAAGGTTGTCAAAATTATTTAACTATTGGTCACATCAAGTCATTTATTTTTCATCTCTTAATGTACTTAAAACTACTCAAGAACTTAAGATTATTTTAGAAAATGCAGGTCTCTCCAGAATATATTTAGTGTAAAGAAGATGTAAAATTTTCTTTCAAATAAAATATATGCTTATTATTGATATTAATGAATCTTTGAAATCTTTGTGACTGGTACTTAGGCTTTTGTGTCTTATAAAAAAAGTAAGAAATAATATAAACCCATTTTCTTGGCTCTGTCGTGTAATACCCAGTGAAATTCAGGGTAATTTCACAATACTCTGTATAGCATCCTGGGCTAAGCTGTTGGACATTAATACAAGTGATTTATTTTCCTTCTAACACCATTTTGTTTCATGGAGAGATAAGTACTGAGCCTTTCTCACTTAAACAATAAATAAATTGGACACTATATGAGTTCAGGAAATCACTTTGAAACTTCTTTGTTTTTTTTTTTTTTCCTCAGGTTTTTACAGAGATTTTGATCCTGTACTTCGATGCTTTTATAACAAAATGTTCCTTAGGCAGGGTTATGAGAAATAAAACTGTACTGGGCAATTAAGGAAATGATTGGATTCAGGCTATGGTAATAGGGAGAAACATCCCCCGAAAAGGAGTGGGGCCTGGGAGGAATTGCGAAAGTATGAGCCAAATTTCTTATGGTAGTCACAAAGAGGGGTGGAGAAAGAGTACAGATGATGAGTTCTTAGAACATGCATGAGAGTCGTTGAAAATTAGCAACTTCTCATAATACAAAATACTAGGATATTTCTTAACCATTCCTGTTTTCCAAGTGTGTAGGGCCCAGGTAAACTTTACCATTATCAGCACCTACCCGCTTTTATTCAAAATGAATACGACTTCTAGTTGAACAATTCATAAGTGATCATAAACCTCCTGAGTGAAGGAAAATAGTTTCTGAGAAATTGCCTGAGGCTTCACTGGGGCTCGCTCCTGCCAAACCAGTTGGAAACATTTGTTGAGAGGTGATAGCAAAGGCCAATTGTTTTAAAGTGTTAAATATTAAGTGTCCTGAAAAAGGAATGCTTAAAATAAAAAAGAAATGATCCAATTAAAAAAGAGGCATCATATAAAATGTGTGTTAACAAAAAGAACCAGAAGTTAATTCTGAGGATAAACAGTCTAGTGTATTCCAAGAGGTCAAGAGGTTGGTAAAGGAAAATCTTTCACTTATGCTCGTTTCCTTTACACTCTCAAAACCAGGATGTTGATGCTCTTGGTGATGTTGTTCACAGTCATGGTTATTTGTCATATGAAGACATGCACGATCCAAGGATTTTGCCAGATTTCCTACGTGGTTCAGTGTATTAGTCCATTTCACACTGCTACAAAAAATTCCCAAAACTGAGTAATTTATAAAGGAAGGAGGTTTAATTGACTCACAGTTCCACATGGCTGGGGAGGCCTCAGGAAACTTAGAATCATGGTCGAAGATGGAGGAGAAGCAAGCACCTTCTTCACAAGGCAGCAGGAAAGAGAACAGCAAAGGAGTAATTTCCAAACTTATAAAACCATCAGGTCTCATGAGAACTCACTATCATGAGAGCAGTGGGGGAACCACCCTGGTGATCCAATTACCTTTCTCCCTTGATACGGGGGATTACAGGTCCCTCCCTCGACATGTGGGGATTACAATTCAAGATGAGATTTTGAGTGGAGACACAGATCCAAACCATATCATTCAGATAGCAGATTGTCCAGGAAAAAATGCTTTTCATGCATGTTCTGTTGTGGTGGTGACTCCTTTGAGGTTTAGCTGAAGTCATTAGGTTTTAGTCTACAGATCTTTAGTTTCTGGGGAAATGGAACAGCTTCTAGGCAACCTAAAATACCAGTAAGGATCTAGATAGTCATATTTTAGTTCTTAATATTGTCATGGTAGGAGATAGGAAGAAAATGTGAAAATGTTTCTTCCATGAATGTATGGAAGGAAATGAATATATTAAAAATTGGGTAAATATTGAAAATAAGAAAGTATTGTCTAGTTCGATTTTCAGTATTTCAAAATTAATCTACTAATCCTGTATTACTTGGGGTTTTCCAGATAAAGGGAATATATATATATATATATATATATATATATATGGTTCTCCAGATAATGAGAATATATATATAAAAATATATGTATATATGTATATGTGTATATATTTATATATATACATACACACCTGTATACACATATATATTTATATACAATATAAATATATACACATATATTTATATACAATATAATTTATATACAATATAAATATATACACATATATTTATATACAATATATAAATATATATATACACACATATATATACACACACACACATACATATATTCCCCTTCATTTTCAGCCATGATTGTCAGTTTCCTGAGCCCTCCTCAGTCATGTGGAACTATGAGTCAATTAAACCTTCTTCATATATATATGTTCTCTTTCCACATAGAATAAAATCTCTTTATATATAGGTATGTGTATGTGAGTATATATATACCCCTCATACATACACATACACTTACCTATGTGTGAAGAGATTTTATTATTTCTAATTGGCTCATGCACCTATTAAGGCTGAAAGGTCCCACCATGACTGATCTGCTGGAAGCTAGAGACCCAGGAAAGCCAGTAATATAATTCAGTCTGACTTAGAAGGCCTGAGAACCAGGAGGTCTGGAGAAGATCAATATCTCAGCTCAAGGACTCAGGCAGGATGGGTTCTATTCAAGCCCTCAAGGGATTGGGTGATGTCCCCTACCCAAACACATTTAGGAGTGCAATCTACTTTACTGAGTCTGCCAGTTCAAATGCTTATCTCATTCAGAAACACCATCACAAACACATCAAGCAATAGTGTTTAATCTGGGTATTTTATGCCCAAAGTGACACATAATAGTTTTTTGGATTTTTGGGGGGGGGGGGGGGGGGTAGAGTGTATGTAAATTGAACCTCCTCCAGAGAATACAGTGGTAGCAAACTTGCCAGTAATCAGGAATTTACAGAGGTGCAAAACAGGAATTGACAACCTGAAAAATGTACTGTAGAAAATACAGGTTTCTATTGAAACACAAAAATTTTCTCTAATTTGATGGCCCATTTGGTTACAGTAGGTCAGACATGAGCACACTAGGAGAGCACACCACACACACACACACACACACACACACACACACACACACACACACCAGGAATGTCAGGTGACCATCAGATGATGGTCAGGCTGTTGTTAGATGTTTCCCTAAAAAAAAAATTAGTCACAGCTAGCACCAGGGAAAATAAACACCTCCTAACAAACAGACAAACCTGAAACTGGTAATCACCAGCTTCCCAATTAGATCTCAGGAGGTGGGCGAGTGGGCTCAAGCATGTGCATTAAGAGGCAAAAAGGCAGAGTTCAACTGGTATATGACCTAGGAACATTCAGGCTGGTACAGGAGGTACACCTCAAGTGAGCACGTGCACAACTCCAGTAAACACACTGCGTGTACAACCCCTCCCACATGCTGGTAGGTCACTGTACATGCAAAGAGTCCACCCCAAGAGAAGAATCAGGGGGAAGGGATGGAAGCCTCCGGAAGCATGCCAACATATAAAACCCCAAGTCAAAAAGCCAAACTGTGCACTTGAATCTGTCAATTTGCCAGCTTGGCCTTCTTCCAAGTGTAATTTACTTCCTTTCATTTCTGCTCTAAAGCTTTTAAATCAACATTCACTTCTGCTCAGAAACTTGCCTCTGTCTCTCCTTCTGCCTTATGCTCCTTAGTCATATTCTTTCTTCTGAGGAGGCAGGAATTGAGGTTGCTGCGGACACATACAGATTCACCACCAGTAACAATTTGATGAAAAACACTCTCAAGGAAAGATCATTTTTATTGCAAAATAAGGCTGGTATCACTAACTTTATTCTAGTTACTAACATAGGTACAACAAGAATGATAATTTACGATCTAGGTCTTCTTGAATTACTTTGTTAGAAGTTTACAGAAGGAAAATTAAATTGAACTTAACAGCTTCTCGAAGCAAGGAAGCCTACCCTAAATTTTTACCAGATTTTATCTGCAGTACTAATTAATTTGGAAAAAATTCAATGTTGCTGAGATGTCCAAAATATGCTAAAGTTTCTAGACCTCCCAGGAGTGACTTTCCTGACTCAATTTTAATGCTTGGAACCATTTTAAGTGATTGGCCATGGCAGTCGTCCCAAGAAGCTTTCGTAAACATCGCCTCTATAAAGTCAAACTCACTTATTTAAAAGTTTCTAGTCATGTCCCATTAAATGAGCACCATTCTCAAAGATGACATTCTAGTCAAGGATTTGGTTGTGTGAAAATAATTACTTCAAAATGTAAACTGTTGGAACTCATTTTGAACCTTAAATAAATGTGAGTATAAGGTCTGAGTTGCGTGGCTGGCATCTGTAACCTAGAAAGCTGTAATTCTTGTTTCTATGATTATAGATTAGCCTCTCCCTTACCTGAATTGTTTTGTAAAATGTTTTAAATCATTGAAAAGCACCAGGTGAGATCCCTTCCATTTTCGTTGTTGATTTTCATTATAGATTAACTTCTCTCTTACCTTTCTCACACAAAGACTTCATGACCATCATATTGTCTTAAAATGATATGTGAAGCATACTCTTTTAAATTGGTAAGGATATGGAAATAAGGTATACAGGAAAAAAATGATTCAACTGTGACTCAAATTGAGTCATATTGAGAAAATCTTGTCAATCTGTTAATTTTCTTTGTTTTCTTCCTATATAAGAACTTAACTTTTAAATTCAGAACACTGACTCCATTTCTCTGGAGTCTGTCTCTGG
This sequence comes from Hylobates moloch, assembly GCF_009828535.3. Classification (NCBI taxonomy): domain Eukaryota; kingdom Metazoa; phylum Chordata; class Mammalia; order Primates; family Hylobatidae; genus Hylobates; species Hylobates moloch. The sequence goes on from NW_026652279.1 coordinate 74,880,996, forward strand.
AATGACTCTTAAAAGCTTTTCCCTTGAATAAACTCTAGAACTGGACTCTGATCCTTTTGATTATTTCAGGTTGACATATTTGATGCCTCAGGAAGGGACCCAAAGAGAACCTTTGCCTTGACCTCCTCTGCTTCATCAATCAGCACCTGCTACTGGCAAAACAACTTCCATCCAACCGACTTCACTGGATTTTGTGGGAGCTCTTAGCAGGGCCCCTCTTGGGTTCCAAATCACCCTGGCTTAGGTGAGAGTCAGACTTTATTCAAGTGACCCAATTCCATGCTCCATGGGGCTGGAATTTAAGCTCTACTGCTTTAAGGTAGGAGTTGTGTTTGTTTTTCCTCTAGAGAGTCTGCTGTTTGCAGTTTGTGGTTCACTCTTCTTTGAAGTTAAGGTTTTGTTTGTCTTACTTGCTAAAAGCTGCAAGCTTTTCTCTTATGCAAATCTGGTTAAAGAGAAAGAGAGTGAATGTCAGTGGCTTAAGCAAAATTTGCGATTTAAAACTGTCAAGTTTTGAAGCTCAGTTCATGTTGGCACATTTAAATTCTTTTTTTGAGTGACCAAGAATATATTTAAAAGACCTTAATGAGAATGTGAGAAGCCCCAAAGGTGAAAGAAGACCGCTCTTCCCAGCCAAAAGGCACCTCACGCAACTGAGGTCACGTGGCAGGGTTGGAGTTTATAGTTCATGAAAACAAAACAAAACAGAAAAGTCTCATAGGGAATCCCTCCCCCGCCAAAAAAAAAAAAAAACACAGGGGAATTTGCTTAATCTGGTGAGCCCACATGAAGGGCGAACTCCCAGTGCTTTAAGCAGCCCACAATTCCTGATGTTCATCGTGATACATGAGACAGAAGAAGTGAACAAAGGGCGACACGTTGGGGAGCTATTCCCATAAGCAGTACATTTGATTCGAAACATCTTTCCTTTTAGCTTTGATCACCTAAAAGGAAAATATAAATAATGGACAATCAGCCAACTAAAACTGAGTCCATCTGAAGGAGGAAACCACCTTTAGAACCTCCAGTTGAATTCCTGTAAAATACTTATGGTGCCACCTCTTGTTGTGATTTAGAGAAAGAGTCATATATAACTTGTGACAAACCTAAATTGAAATAGCCAAGGCAGGGTATCTTTGAAGTGCCTAAACTAGTTAATTTGTGCTTTCAATTAGTAAATGCCAGCTCTAGAATAAAAGAGAATAATTGGAAGAGTTTTTTCCAGTGGTATTTGGAAGGCTCCAAAACAGGTTCTTATAAAGTTACTTCTTTACAGAGAGAAAACAAAAGATTATCTAAAACACTTTCCTAATTTAAAAAGGCTGCTGAAACTTCTCCCTCTGAAGCTTCTCCTTCTCTTCCCTTAGCTCCTTTTCCTCCTTCCCCTTTACTGTCTGACTTACCTTACCCTGATCTGCCTTCCCTCTCTTCACCTCCTGTCCCTGATGTTCTGGCCTTGTTTCATGAACAATCAGTGTGTCTCAAGGCGCAGGAACCTGCCTTTATCAGCCATGGCCAACGACAGAACTTAAAGACATAATTAAGGATTTTCCCGATCCTCATCAGGACTCTACTGGCTTTGCCAAAGAATTTAAACTAAATATTCAAGCGTGTGACCCTGCTTTTCTGATTTATATCAACTAGTTCACATGTTAGTTTCAGAAAGTAAGGCTAAGGATTGATAGATAGAGCTCTTTAGATAAATCCCCTAGAGGATTTCCATACAGGTTCAGAAGAAGACTGCAGGCATGCCTGTGAAACTGCAAAGGCTCTGCTTGTAGCCATGCCTTTAGTCTTCCAAAAGGTAGTCAGCTGGAAGAAAATACAACAATGATGACCTTTCCTTAAAGCAAGGTTATCTAAAATGAAAGTTACCTAAAAACAGAGACTTCGATTTTGTCAAAAACAGGTAAAGTACTTACATGTAAAGTACTTGAACCACTTAATAGGCCTAACAGCTACTGCTGGCCAAAATCACTGGCCATTATTAAAATCCCAGGTCATTCCAAAACAGATACTCCAGAAAGCAGAGGAAATCAGCTAGCCAAGAAGGTAGCAAAGAGGGCTATTCTAAACATATCTAAACAGGAAAACCAACTTATATTAACTTTTAAAGAAGCATCTGAATTTGTCATAAAAGTAACTTGATCCAAAGTCCCAAAATCAGAAAAAAAGATTGGAAAATAAAAATGCAAAAAAACTCCCCAAAAGGTGAGATATAGTATACACCAAATAATTCTCCCCTATTTCCTGCTAAATTACAGTTACTCTTTTTAATTTATGTAGATGGTCTAACTCACTGGAGTCTTGGCAAAATGATTGCTTAAGGAAAACAGTATTATTGAAAACCTTCTCCAACTATGGGTCATAAGGGATACAACCACTGACATATTTGCCCAAAATGTAATCCAGGAAAACTATCACATTGTTCTCAAGGACACTTTCCTTTACCTGAGGCTCCCTTTGAAATACGGCAACTAGATTGTATCCAACTGCCACTCTGCCGAGGCTATAATATGCCCTGATAATGATTTGCATGCTTTCTTATTGGGTAGAGTCATTTCCTTGCGGAAGATCAATGGCCTTAGAATTAAGTAAAATTGCCGGGCACGGTGGCGGCTCACGCCTGTAATCCCAGCACTTTAGGAGGCCGAGGCTGGCGGAACACAAGGTCAGGAGATCGAGACCATCCTGGCTAACACCGTGAAATCCCCGTCTCTACTAAAAATACAAAAAATTAGCCGGGCGTGGTGGTGGGCGCCTGTAGTTCCAGCTACTCGGGAGGCTGAGGCAGGAGAACGGTGTGAACCCGGGAGGCGGAGCTTGTAGTGAGCCGAGATCGCGCCACTACACTCCAGCCTGGGCGACAGAGCAAGACTCCATCTCAAAAAAAAAAAAAAAAAGAAAAAAGAAAAAAGAAAAGAAGTAAGTAAAATTATATAAATTTTTTTCATTTCAATTTGAACCTCATAGTGACAGAAGCACTGACTTCTAGTCACCTCATAGTGACAGAAGCACTGACTTCACTGGACACATAATTTAATCAGTATATACAATCATACCTATTCTATACAATGTCTATTGTGCTTATCACGCCCGGTTATCTAGATTGGTAAACAATTGGCAATATTAACCAAGGCTGTTAAAAATCTCTTAGCAAAAAGTTCTTCCACTGTTTTTGCGAAACCTAAGATTGACTTCCATCAAGCACCAGTTATCTCCATTTGAAATTATAACAAGCAGACCAATAAAAATGTTTCCAGAAATTGTGCTTCCTTATTAGTAAAAGGAGATATATTCACCTATTGTAATCATATTATGATGATGGTTTTATAAGGGGCTTTCCCTCCTTTGCTCAGCACTTCTCTCTCCCGCTGCCCTGAGAAAAGCTGCCTCACTATTAGGAAAACAGCACGAGGATAGCCACCGCCATGATTCAATTACCTCTTACTAGTCCCTCCCATGACATGTGGGGATTATGGGAACTATAATAGAATTCAAGATGAGATTTGGATGGGGACACAGTTGAATCATATCATCATCTAAGATGCTTTCTTTGAAAGCAGAAAATGTGAAAAATAAGTCATTAAAATTTAAATTATTCCCAATTATTTTGAACTTAAAAAAGTATAATTATGGGGCTTGAGTCATGTCACAGACAGCTTGAACCTAGGAAACGTAGCTTTTGTTTCTATGATTAAAGATTAGCCTCTTCCTTGCCTGCATTGTTTTGTAAAATATAAATGGCTGATTGGTGCCAGGGAAGACCCCTTTCCCCTTCACATGCTCTTGACAATTCATCTTCATTATAGACTAACTGCCTTCTTCTCTTTCTTATGAAAAGACTCACAGCTGTCACACTGTCTTAAGATGGAATGTAAAATATACTCTTAAACTTAAAAAGAAATGGAAACAACCTGTATGAAAAATAAAACTGAATAATTAATTTGTTGTAACCCATAAGCCATCCAGATATACAAAATGTTGTAATTCTGTTAAATTTATTTCCTTTCTGCCTATATAAGCAAGAACTTACATTTAATTGTGAATCACTGATCCCATTTCCCTGGAGCCTGTGTCTCTGGAATGGCTATTCCTAGCTTTTCATTCGGCTAAGTTCTTTAAAACTGGATTCAGATCCATTTAATAATTTTGGTTGACATTTGAATAACCAATCTTTCCAATTATGTATATCAAGGAAGATACATTCTTATTGAACCTATGTAAATAATTATATTGCTATGAAAATAAATATATTTAATATTTATTTTAAATCCTTGAGGGATCAGGTAGGTAGAATAAGATATAATGTTTGTCTATTTACAAAAGCAGACTCTACTAAATTGTTTTGAGTTATAGGTAACTTAGGAAGACAAAAGGGCTTCCTAATATAGCCTGAAAATAGAAGATTAAAACATCAACAGTATTCTGAACAAAAAAATCATAGCATCCCTCATTTGTTTATTCTTTACTATCTAATTAATTTATATTCCATCCCATCTTGAGTTGACAATCTAATCAATCCATCTGCTTCTCCACTAGAGTTCTGGAAATTCTGACTCAATAATACATTAGCATGGCCTTAAAGTTGGTTACATCATCCGTGCCTAAAAGTACCTGGCATAGTCCTTTTCATTGGAGCTTTATAGCAGTTTTTTACGAAGATGAAATGCATAAGCATGTGGCTGATTACAAGGACATTCAGAGAAGCATTAAAATAAAGGAACAACAACAACAAAGCCTTTAGCTCATAAAATATTAAAATGCCCATAATTAACTTATTACTGATAATTTTCAAAAATTAAAACTCTGAGGAATGTTCATTATAAGAATGCACTGACAAAGAAATTTGATCTTTCTGTGGCAAATCAAGCAAGGTAATAAAGTTAATCCAAAAAAAGTTTTAGATAAGGTATCTATCTGTACACAAAATGATTAACTCTGCTTTTTAAAAGGCTGAATATTACATATAATCTTTAAAAATAAATATAACTTGTACAAGAAAAACACATGATAATTCTGATACGTAATACCCTGTGAATATTTCAAGCATATAGTTAGAAAACATCAAATATATATGATCAAGTAAACAAAATTTTTAAGTGTGAATTAGGTCCTAAACATTTCTGTGTTAATAAAACCCCGGAGTAAATGATGCAAATCCCTCATTTAAAGCCACTACCCTAAAAGATTCTAGATTAAAATTCTAAACATAAAATTATAGCCACGTTAGCATTTTTAATAAAAGAAATTGGCCAGGCGTGGCGGCTCATGCCTGTAATCCCAGCACTTTGGGAGGCCGAGGAGGGAAGATCACCTGAGGTCCGGAGTTCGAGGCCAGCCTGGCCAACATGGTGAAACCGCGTCTCTACTAAACATGCAAAAATTAGTTGGGTGTGGTGGTGGACACCTGTAATCCAGGCCACTTGGGGGGCTGATGCAGGAGAATCGCTTGAACTTCGGAGGTGGAGGTTGAAGTAAGCCGAGATTGTGCCACTGCACTCTAGCCTGGGTGACAGAGTGAGACTCCCTCTCAAAAAAATAAAAATAAAAAAAAGAAAAAATAATAAAAGAAATTATAACTGAAATAACTATATTTTTCTTGTGATAATATGCAAAGCAGGACCAGAAACATAATTCTGATAAATAGAAACACAAATTATAAATGATTAGGACATTAGAAAATCTATAGAACCTTTCTTACACTTTAGAGCTTCTAAAATATTATCTTTAATAATATTTTACCAACGTAAATTTAACCTAAGGCAGACTGGTATCTTTTTTTGATTTAATAGCTCTTGCCATGCAACTCATCATGAGTCATACACCAAATAAACCTAATTGTTTTTAACACTTCAAGTTTTATAAAGTTAAGAAGTAACTTTGTGATTTTTCAAGGGACACTTAGAAACATTTTGAAGACAACTGCAAGGGCAAAGGATATTTTTTGGAGTCAATCTCAGGAAGATAAAATATCAAAAACCATCAGAATATTTTGAACACTTAATTAAAGGTGTGTATTAGTTTCCTAGTCTGCAATAAGAAATTACCACAAACTTGGTAGCTTAAAACAACAGAAATTTACTCTCTTCCAGTGCAGAAGGCCAGAAGTTTAAATCAAGGTTTCTACGGAGTAATGCTCCCTCTGATGTTGGAATAGGCATAAGATAGATATTCTTATTCCTTAATCTTTTCTAAAAGGGAAGATTGAAAGAAATAGAGGTCACTGATGCCAAGCAAATTTGAAAGCTGGCAAGGCAAACTATATTAGGATTCAAGGCCTAAGAATAATTCTTTGTCTCATTTCTCTGCCCTCTGGGCCTGTGGCTGTACCTTCTAGGCCTATGGCATCTCTGTAGTTGGCAACTACCTTCTGGGCATTGGCACTGTCAGCAGCCTCTCCCTCTCTGACATCTGAAACTGTGCCCTCCAAGTCATTTCTCCTTCATTTTATTCCATCTTTCTTCCTTTCTGTCTGTGCTTTCAGTGTGTCTCCCAATATAACATTCTCAAAAACCTTGTTGATTTTTATGTGTGTCAACCTCCCTCTTCAAATTCTTCCCCTAGAACCCGCTCTCTGTTTACGGATTCTGCTCAAATGTTTTATTGACTCCATGAGTCACACATCTGAACTCTTTACCAAAAGGTTGTTGGGCAACACTCTTCATGTTTTCTATAAAACATACTTTCTCACCTATGGCTATCTGGATAGGCTGAGAGTTTTACAAACCATCTATTGTTGATTCCATTTTGCTTAAGATTTTCATCCTCAATTTATCTCTTTCTTCTTTCATTTTATTATAAGCAACAAAGAGAAACCAGGCCAAACCTTTTAAACATTCCTTTAAAATCTCCTTAGCTCAACATATAAGTCCATTACTTATAGTTCTACTTTCTACCTAATATTTGAACACAGTTCAGCCAAATTTTCTGCCATTCTACATCCAGGATCACCTTTCTTCCCTTTTCCAATATTATGTTTCTCATTTTCTTCTGACACCTCACCTTTAATGTTTATATTTTAACATTTTATTCATAACGATAGCATGTATTCTGTAAATGCCAGAAGTTTTCTCTCCTGTGTTCCTTATTTTCATCAAAGCCCTCATCACATTTGGTGCCTATAATTCTACAAATCACCTCTTCAAGATAAACTAGATTTTTATTCTATCAAACATTTCAAAATTCTTCAACCTTCTACTCATTACCTAATTCCAAAAGCACTTCCACATTTTGAAATACATATTACAGCAGCACCCACTTCCCAATGCCAAATTCTGTATTAATTTCTTAGGGTTGTCATAAAAAATTACCATAAACTTGGCATCAAAAACCAACATAATTATATTCACTCACAGTTCAGGAGACCAGAATTCTGAAATCAAGAGGTAGTAGGGCCATGTTGTCTCTGCAGGTTCTAGGTAAAAGCCTTTCTTTGCCTTTTCCTAGCTTCTGAGGGCTCCCCGTGATCATCATTCCTTAAATTATGGAAATACCACACCGATCTTTGTCTTTTTTTCACAAGAATTTTCTTCACTGTGTGTGTTCCTTTGTGCCATCTCATCTGGAATAAGGACACAAGTCATTGTATTTAGGGCCCCTCCCATGCAGTGTGACCTCCTCCACTAATTATATCGGCAAATACCTTATTTTTACATAAGGTCACTTTCTGAGATTTCAAATGAATATAAACTTTTAAAGGCCACTATTCAACTTGCTACAGGTAGGCTAATGGGTTACCAAAAAACACTTAGTCACTGTATTAATCCATTCTCACATCACTGTAAAAAAAAAAAAAAACCCTGAGATTGGATCATTAATTACCTGAAAACTGTGGACAGAAAGGAACAAAGATTGGGTAATTTATTTTAAAAAGCCGTTTAATTGGCTCGTAGTTCTGCAGGCTATACAGGAAGCAAAGTGCTGGCATCTTCTTGGCTTCTGGGGAAGCCTCAGGCAACTTACAATCATGGTGGAAGGTGAAGGTGAGCCAGCATTTCACATGGCTAGAGCAGGGAGAAGGGGGCGGGGAGGTGCTACACACATTTGAACAACCAGATCTTGTGAGAACTCTATCATAAGGACTGCACCAAGGGGATGGTGCTAAGCCACTAATAAAGGATCCATCCCCATGATCCAGTCACCTCCACCAGACACCACCTTCAACACTGAGGATTACAATTTTACATGAGATTTGGTGGAGACATAGATCCAAATCATACCATTCCATCCTTGCCCACCCCCCAAATCTCATGTCCTCACATTAAAAAATACAATTATGGCCTCCCTACATTCCCCCAAAGTCTTACCTCATTCTAGCATTAACTCAAAAGTTCAAGTTCAAAGACTCAAATGAGGGTAGTCCCTCCTGCCAATGAGCCTGTAAAATTAAAAAGAAGTTAGTTACCTTCAAGATAAAAGGGGGATATAGGCACTGGGTAAATTCTCCTACTCCAAAAGAGAGAAATTGGCCAAAAGAAAGAGATTACAGGCTCCATGCAAGTCCAAAACCTGGCAGGGCAGTCATTAAATCTTACAGCTCTAAAATAATTTCCTTTGATTCCACGTCTCATATCCAAGGAACACTGATACAAGGGTTGGGCTCCAAAGGCCTTGGGCAGCTCTGCCCCTGTGACTTTGCAGGACACAACCCTCATCACTGCTTTCAAGAGCTGGCATTGTGGGCCTGCAGATTTTTCGGGGACATGGTGCAAACTGTCAGTGAATCTACCATTCTGAGATCTGGCAGATGGTGGCCCTCTTCTCACAACTCCACTAGGCAATGTTCCAATGAAGACTCTGTGTGGAGGCTCCAACCCCATATTTCTCCTCTGCAACACCCTGGTAGGGGTTCTCCATGAGGGCTCAGCCCCTGCAGCAGGCTTCTGCCTGGACATCCATGCTTTTCCATACATTCTCTGAACTCTAGGCAGAGGCTTCCAAATCTCAACTCTTGCACTCTGTGCACCCACAGGCTTAACAACACATGGAAGCCTCTAAGGCTTATGGCTTGCACCCCCTGAAGCAGTGGCCCAAACTGTACCTGGGTCCCTTTGAACCATGGTTGGAGCTGGAACAGCTGGGATGCAGGTAGCAGTCCTGCATTCAGTCCTCCTAGACCTCTGGGTCTGTGATGGGATGGGCTGTCATAAAGGTCTCTGAAATGCCTTTGATACCTTCTCTCCATTGTCTTAACTATCAGCACTTGGATTCCTTTTACTTATGCAAATTTCTGCAACCTGCTTGAATTCCTCTCCTGGTAGTGTTTTGTCTTGTCCTGTCCTGTCCTGTCCTGTCCTGTCCTGTCCTGTCCTGTCCTGTCCTGTCCAGTCCTGTCCTGGCCTGTCCTGTCCTGTCCTGTTTCTTCTACCACTTGGCCAGGCTGCAAATTTTTCAAACTTTTATGTTCTGCTTCTCTTTTAAATATAAGTTCCAAATTTACATCATTTCTTTGCTCATGCATATGAACACAGGTTGTTAGAAGCAGCCAGGTGACATCTTGAATGCCCTGGGGCTTCAAAAGTTCTTCTATCAGATACCCTAAATCATCAGTGTGAAGTTCAAAGTTCCACAGATCTCTAGGACACGGGCATAGTGCAGCCAGGCTTTTTCCTAAAGCATAGCAAAAGTGACCTTTACTCCAGTGTCCAATAAGTTTCTCACCTCCATCTGAGACCTCATCAGCCTGGTTATCTCTTTCCACATCACTATTAGCATTTCAGTCATAACTATTCAAGCAGTCTCTAGGAAGCCCTAAACTTTCCTTCATCTTCCTGTCTTCTTCTGAGCCCTCCACATTCTTCCAACATCTGCCCATTACTGAGTTTCAAAGTTGCTTCCACATTTTCAAGTATGTTTATAGCAAAATCCCACTCCTCGGCACCAATTTTCTGTATTAGTCCATTCTTGCATTACTATACAAAAATACCTGAGACTGGGTGATTTATAAAGAAAAGGGGTTTAATTGGCTCATTGTTTTACAGCTATATGTGAGCATGATGCTGGCATCCACTTGGTTTCTAGGGGAGCCTCAGGGAAAATCATGGAGGAAGATGAAAAGGGAGTCAGTACTTCACATGGCTAGAGCAGGAAGAAGTGCGTAGAGGTGCTACATACTTTTAAACAACCAGATTTTTCAAAAACTCTATCATGAAAACAGCACCAAGGGGATAGTGCTAAGCCATTACTGAAGGATCCACCCCCATGATACATCCAATCACTTCCCACCAGGCCCCACCTCCAACATTGGAGATTACAATTCAACATGAGATTTGGTGGGGACACAGAACCAAGCCACATCAGTTACCTACTTAATCAAAGTGACAAGAAAAGATTTTGAAAGTAATCATAGGAGGTAATATAACTGTAAAGAAACTTAGCTCTTTTAAATGTGAGAACTTTCATCTCTTCAAAAATCAAAGACATAATCAAATTAATATAATGCATAGACAATTATTCTAATAAGATCCAGAATGTTCTCTTCCATCTCATATTTTAATGTGTGTCAAGCAACCTATACTTGCCAAATAACCCTTTCAGACTTCAGTGGTTCAAAGAATTTCTCTTTCAGTTTTTAGTTTAAATGTTTAATTTAACAAATCTGGCACTGGTTTAAATAATGTGTTAGGTGTACTTTACTTATGAGCAAAGCATGAGTCTTTCAGAATTGCAAAATTTCTTTCCTTCCCCCAAAGATGGTATATTGGTTATGTGAAGGTGTTTTACTGTGTCCACACGGCTGCAGTGGGCTATGTGCTTTTATTCTGGAGCCTAGTCTTCTTTTTCTGACTAGATTATTTGACTCCACAGACCGGTTGAAGCCCTTTTGTCTTCTGTACAGTTTCTTTCATTCCTCTTTTTTCCAACTCCAAACCTTTGGCACTTCATTATAGTCTGAGCACCCCATATTCCTTCACTGGGAAAGGGCAAGGCTTCTCGGTCTCTCTGAATCAACATAGGCCAATTTATCAATTAGCTTCTTACTGTCATGACAAATAAATATAGCCCAGTGTATGCACACAAAGCCTAAATTAGATACAGATTGAGTAACTGTTACCCAAAATGCTTGGCATCAGAAGGGTTTTGGATTTAGAATGTTAAGGATTTTGGAATATTAACATATACATAATGAGGTTGGAGATGGAACCCAAGTCTAAACATAAAATTTATTTATGTTTTCTGTATACCTTATACACATAGCCTGAAAGTAATTTTATATAATATCTTAAATAATTGTGCATATAAAATAAAGTTTTGACTGTGACCTATCATAGCAGTTTAGGTATAAAATTTTTTACTTGTGGAGTCATCGTGGCACTGAAAACATTTTGAATTTTAGACCATTTAAGATTTTGGAGTGTTGTAACTTGTATGGTTTTTTTCCTAAGACAGAACCACCTACTCACAACTCAGGCTTTTCTGAGGCAAAACAAAGAGAATCATTTTAGAATACAACAAGAGATAAAACATCTTTCTCCTCTGGATTTTATGTCTAGTCTGAACTCTCTGGTTACATACTCATAATGACAGGTGAATTTCACAACTTTGACATTCTTGCTGTCATTTCTTTTTGAGAACTAGCTTAGATATCCTTCTCTTACTGACCATAGTCTGCTTATATAAATTAGCCTTACCTCCCTCTTTTCCATCTCAAGAAAAAGTTATCCACCATTTTCTTTTAAGTACACACTTCTCTTCATTATATTTTTCTCTTCTCCAAATCCATCATGTATCCTAACTGATCAAATTACTATGTCTTCTCTACCTGGATCTTCAACTTTTCACTTTCTTTTTGGTCTTTTCTAATAGCATAGTAACTTGTTCAGATTTTTCCACCATAAGAAAAGATACTCTCTGTATTAGTCCATTTTCACACTGCTATAAAGAACTGCGTGAGACTGGGTAATTTATAAAGAAAGAAGGTTTAATTGACTCACAGTTTCGCATGGGTTGGGAGGCCTCAGGAAATTTACAATCATGTTGGAAGGGGAAGCAGGCATATCTTACATGCTGGCAGGTGAGAGAGAAAGGTATGCATGAGGAACTGTCAAACACTTATAAAACCATCACATCTTGTGAGAACTCACTCACTCTCATGAGACCAGCATGGAGGGAACTACGCCCATGATCCAATCACCTCCTTCCCTAAACATGAGAAAAGATTTGAGATGAGATTTGGATGGGGACTCAAAGCCAAATCATATCATTCCACCCCTGCCCCCTCCCAAATCGCATGTCTTTTTACATTTCAAAACAAATCATGCCTTTCTGACAGTCCCCCAAGGTCTTAACTCATTCCAGCATTAACCCAAAAGTCCAAGTCCAAAGTCTCATCTGAGACAAGGCATGTACCTTCTGCCTATAAGCCTGTAAAATCAGAAGCAAGTTAATTACTTCCTAGATACAATGGGGGTACAGCACCAGGTAAATGCCCCACTTCAAAAGGAATAAACTGGCCAAAACAAGTGGCTACAGGCCCCATGCAAGTCCAAAATCCAATGAGACAGTTATTAAATCTTAAACTCTAAAATAATCTCCTTTGGCTCTATGTCTCACATCTAGGGCACACTGATGCAAGGGGTGGCTCCCGTGGCCTTGGGCAGCTCCTTCACATTCTGGTGTGAGTGCCTGTGGCTTTTCCAGACCCACAGTACAACCTGTCAGTGGATCTACCATTCTGGGGTCAGGAAGATTGTGGCCCTCTTCTCACAGCTTCCCTAGGCAGTGCTCCAGTGCAGACTCTGTGTGAGGGCTCCAACCCCACATTTCCCCTTTGTACTGCCCTAGCAGAGTTTTTCCATGAGGGCTCCACCCCTGAAGCTGACTTCTGTCTGGGCATTCAGGCATTTCCAAATATCCCCTGAAATCTAGGCAGTGATTTCCAAACTTCAATTCTTTACTTACATGCACCTTCAGGCCCAACACCATGTGGAAGTCACCAAGACTTGGAGCTTGCACCCTCTGGAGCAACAGCCAGAGCTGTAACTTGGCCCCTTTTAGCCACAACTAGAGCTGAAGGGGCTGGGATGCAGGGCACCATGTCCAAGGCTGCATAGAATAGCAGGGACTCTGGGTCTTGCCCGTGAAACCGTATTTTCTCCTAGGCCTCTGGGCCTGTGATGGGAGAAGCTGCCACCAAGATCTCTGACATGCCCTGTAGACATTTTCTCCACTGTCTTAATGATTAACATTTGGCTCCTTGTTACTTATGTAAATTTCTGCAGCTGGCTTGAATTTCTCTGCAGAAAATGTGTTTCTCCTTTCTACTGCATTGTAAGGATGCAAATTTTCCAAACTTCTATGCTCTGCTTCCCTTTTAAACATAAGTTCTAATTTCAGATCATTTCTCTCAAGATCAAAGTTCCACAGTTCTCTAGGGCAGGGGGAAAATGACACCAGTCTTTTTGCTAAAGCACAGCAAGAGCGACCTTTGCTCCAGTTCTCAATAGATTTCTCATTTCCATCTGAGACCACATCAGCCTGGATTTTGTTGTCTGTATAACTATCAGTATTTTGGTCAAAACCATTCAACAAGTCTCTAGGAAGTTCCATACTTTTCCACCTCATCCTGTATTCTTCTACACCCTCCAAACTGTTCCAGTCTCTGCCTGTTACTCAGTTTCAAAGCTGCTTCCACATTTTCAGGTATCTTTATAGCAGTATCCCACTTCTGGTATCAGTTTACTGTATCAGTCTGTTTTCACACTGATATAAAGAACTGTTGTAAAGAAAGGAGGTTAAATTGGCTCACAGTTCTGCATAGGTGGGGAGACCTCAGGAAATTTACAGTCATGGCATAGGTGAAGCAGGCATGTCTTACATGGCAGCATGTGAGAGAGAAGACTGTGTAGGAGGAACTGTCAAACACTTATATAACCATGAGATCTCATGAGAATTAACTCGCTAGCACGGGAACAGCATGGATTAAGCTCCGCTGTAATCCAATCACCTCCCTCCCTCAACATGTAGGGATTACAATTCGAGCTGAGATTTAGGTGGGGACACAGAGCCAAACCATATCACCCTCCTCATATCCTATAACATATATAACACACTTTCTGTAAGGCAAAGTTATCTTTCAGTTAGACTAGCACAGTTCTATGCTTACTTCTGGCAACATATGAAGTCTAGTACTAACTCTTGACTAAGGTAAAAATAATGAAGATAGATAATAATTCATAATCTTTTGTTTAAGGTTCATATTCCCCTTGTGGTGCTCAAAGTCAGTTTTTTACATTGTTTTTGGATGTATAGATTGGTAGTTTATTCCTGTCATAACTGATTACACAGACTGGTTCGTTACGTGATCAGTGGCACATAAATGAGCCCACTGGAAACTTTTGCCAAAGCACTTTTGAAACGAAAATTTCTTGAACATATCTCGTTAATGCATAATTCAGAGATGAAGCATTTTTATGAAACTATTAAAGGGTACTGAAAAATCTTTGGGTCCACAATGCTTGCCTGTGCTTCATTTATCCTACTATAGCATATCCTTATCTTGATTAAAGTATTATATGAGTATACCTGGTGGGCCCTTGTGAGTTCTTCAAATTATCTGCATAGAAACACTTATTGTACCCACTCAATATAATGCCACCTTCTAACTCTAGGCATTATAATTCACAAAAATCACTAGAGATGAGAATATAGCTCAATTGAGGTAAGCCAAATCAGGGTTTAAGGGTATGTCAACAGAGAGAAAAGCTCTCTTTTTCTCTAAGACTATAAATAGAAATGGTGTATTCCTAGAATTGTTTGTAGCAGTGTTCTCACCTTCACCACTCCAGTGGAATTCATCTGTGTCAAAAAAGAAGGGTGATAAAATAAAATGATAAATTCTGAAGGAGAAAGACAATGAAAAAAAAGAGACAGAAGCAGAAAAAAACATGTAAAGAACTCTAAATTCCTTAAGTTAGCCTGCTACTGAGCTCTCATTATTTGAACAATAAATTCTCATTTATGCTTTAGCAGTTTGAGTGGTGTTTCTGTCACATTTAACCAAAACAACTTTGACTAATACGTTATTTTAAAACAAAGCCATAATTTATTCATACATTTATTCCCAGGTTTAACAAATGCCTGGTGTATTCTAGGTAAAGCATTGAGTAAATTTCTATTTATTTATTTATTTCCTTATTAACGTCAGGGTCTCATTCTGCCGCCCAGGTTGGAGTGCAATGCCATGATCATGGCTCACTGCAAGCTCTAACCCCTGGGTTCAAGCCATTCCCCCTCCTCAGCCTCCCAGGTGGCTGGGACTAAAGATTACATCACCACACCATATTTCATAAATTTTAAATCCAAAAAATAAAAAATAAAACCAATGGATACTGAAGATTAACTTAGGTGAACACATTTGTATGTCCCCAACTTCTTGAAAATGCAGGATGAATTTAACCTACATGTGTCTGTCAAAGCATAAGTAGATATACTGTATTAAATTTAAAGTAATTTGAATTACGTACAGTGGACATATCTCAATTTTACAACACAGTGTATAAGTGTCGCTCCTGAGATATAGTACTCTGTGACTGTTTTTGACACTCCTTTTCTATTTACATTAATTTGTGTGACTAGATCTTTAATACATCCAGGTGAAATTTTAGCCATGTCCTCTGAGTTTCTAATAACTTTTTCTTACTATATAATATTCTCTGATCAATAATGAATATGTCTCCAAAACACTTACAACACCAAATGCTGGCAAAGTTGCGGTTCAATGGGAACTCTCAAGCATTGCTGTTGGGAATGCAAAATGGTATAACTACTTTTAAAAACACCTTGGAATTCTTAAAATAAAAGCAAACATACTCTTACCATATAACCCGGCAATTCAACATTTTGGTATTTACCAAAGTGAACTGAAAAATTATGCCCCCAAAACCTGCAAACAAATGTTTCACAGCTCTATTCATAATTACCAAGATGTCCTTCAACAGGTAAATGAATAGACAGTGGAACACCCAGACAATGGAATAGTAATTAGCACAAAACATAAATGAGCTATCAATTCATGAAAACACATCAAGGAAACTTTGTTACCAAGTGAAAGAAGCCATTCTGAAAGGGCTAAATACTGTATGATTCTAATTACATGCCATTCTGGTAAAGGCAAAAATATGGAGGCAGTAAAAGGATCAGCGGTTTCCAGAGGTTAGGAGAGAGGCAGAGAGAAATGGGCTGAGCACAGAGGACTTTTGGGGCAGTGAAACTACTCTGTATGATACTGTAATGGCTGATATATGTCGTTATATGTTTGTCAAAGACCCAGTGTATCTGTGACATGGTAAATTCTCAATAAATGTTGACTAAATTGTTATCATTAGTTGTCACTAAAATTCTCCACATGTATCAACATATAAAAGCTATCAAGTATACATTAATCTGAATATTATTTTACTGAAAACATGATGAAGGAAGCAAAAACTAAAAGAATACCATCATTGTTCAAACTAATACATTTCAATACATTATGCACTATTATGTATGACATAATATGTTTATGTGATATTTGAATACATACTTCAACTTTTCACCTTTCTTTCCCCATTGTCTACCCTCTATTTTCAACTTTCTCTTTTGTTTTTATTTTTATCTTTTCCCTCATATAGAAACCCTCTACCTTATATAAAAACCAATACATCTTTCAGCTTTTTAAAAATTATCATGAAGTTTTTATATTTTGAATATTTTGTGAAAACAAATAAACTGAATGTGTCAATGTTTTGTATCTCATCTAAGGACATAATTGTTAACAATTTAGACTCACTAGTTATTGATAAAAATGTAAAGATTATTGCAATTTAATTCCTGATAGAAGATCCAGAAAGAAAAGTAGATCCTCATAGGACAAAGATTTTCCACTTATTTCATAAAGAATCTAGCTCCTAGTGTCTGTCTCTGAAAGCTGTCTGAATTGATCGCAATAAACGGAAAGGAGCTTAGCAGAATGAGTGTCTTTCATAATCAGGCATTACATGGGCGTCAGAGTAGGGTGATAACTCCCTGCTCTATTCTATTTTATAAGAACAGGAGAAATTACATGGATGAAAGAGGATCAGGTAGCTCATTTCCTTTAGTTCCCCAAAACTTCTTACACTTAAGTATGGTATACGACAGAGATAAGAAAAAATCAAGGTAGACACAACATTGAAAGCACAGCATATTTTAAAAAAGTGTTCCTTATGATCAAAGCTGAAGAAAATTTTACAGTCAGGAAGTTTGGAAGTAAATGATCAAGTCACTTAATAGGGTTTCAAAATTTATACTGCCCAAGGCTGAATGGGAGATTGCAGAGCTTTCATCCTTCCGTTGATGAACAGAAAATAATTTTCTCCTAAATAATCCCTGCCCCATATTTTAAATAACAAAACCTTCCCTTCAGCTGTATCAGCCCAACAACTTGTCCCAATTCTTTTCTCATTAATAAAATATTTAACAGTTCAAACAAATGAGTATGGATCAATTTAGGAGAAAACAGTCCAAACACTTCTAATGTCATCAGTAATTTGTAAGAAATAACTTGCATATAAAAGCTTTGGTCTTTTTCTATTTTTGCTCCATAGATAATGATCTTTTTGAAAATTCATATTTATTAATATCGTCTGGAAAGTAAACACATGATTTAGAAGCACATTGATTCCTTTTGTCCCAATCTTTTCCCTTTCTGGGTGATGCAGAGAGACAGACAGATAGGCCTGTGTATATAAACCAAAAAGGAGAAACCCTAAAAATATGAATCTGTGAGCTTCTATACACATTACCTGCTCCGCTTTAAAAGGAGGGGGAAAAACTGAATCTCCCTAATGGGAACATATTCCCTTTGGGAAAAGAAGGGGAAGGGCCCTGGGTTCTTATCTTCTGGAACTTCAATGCAATTCACTGGGAAAAAATGCATTTCACTGTTTCATTCCATGGGATATTTCCATAGTTCTGGATTTTATCTCCCTTTAACATCTATTTATTTATTTAGAGACAGAATTTCACTCTTGTCACCCAGGCCAGAGTACAGTGGTGCTATCTTGGCTCATTGCAACCTCTGCCTTCCAGGTTCAAGCCATTCTCCTGCCTTAGCTTCTTGAATAGCTGGGACTATCAGGTGTGCACCACCATGCCCAGCTAATTTTTTGTATTGTTGAGTAGAAAGAGGGTTTCACCATATTGGCCAGGCTGATCTCGAACTCCTGACCTCAGGTGATCCATGGGCCTCGACCTTCCAAAGTGCTGAGATTACAGGCATGAGCCCCCATGCCCGGCCTCCCTTTGACATACATCCAAGAATGTAAATCCCTTATTATCTATTCAGTCATCTTTTAGGTAAAAGTCTTCTCCTTTAATTTAGGCCTGAAGTTTCTGTTTTAGTTTTGCTCAGAAAGCCCTAACTTCAGAAACATGAAAATGAAAATATTTTCTCTGCAGTCTTGCAAACATCCCATATTATATTCTGCTATTTAAAAAAAAAATCTGTTCTGTTTTCCTCTTCTCATAGCAAAACTTCCAATTTGTTGGAGTTAACTTTTCATAGATGACTCTGGTCTTTGCAAAAGTTTTTTATATGTGTGTGTGTACACACACACACACACACACACACACACACACTCACACACCCCTATATATATAAAGCTCTAAGTCTTAGACTTTTTTTTCCATTCTTGTGATATCAGAGAGAAAAGGAAGTGAAAATACCAATATAAACAGAAAACAATGGGAGTAAAAGTGGACTACTGATGAAATAAAGCATCTAGAGATCATGTGGTCTCAAAACTTCATTTGACAAATAAATGATAGAAATGGAGGTGCAGGGGTAAAGTATTAGGCTGGTGTAAAAGTAATGGTGATTCTCACCATTACTTTTAACAACTTGTCTAATGTTGCCTTTTGGGTGAAAAGCTAGTATACATTTGAATTATGAAGTTTTTGTGTCATCCTTACACACAAGGTCTTTAATCCCAGAAATTATCTCTATAGCAGTCTCTTCAATTCAAAACACCCCAACTTTCAGGCATAAAACTTAGAGGTTATAAAAAGCTGAACAGTTTACCCCAAGGTATCTAAAAGTTGTGATAAGGTACTATATCATTAGCTAACAACGGTCACTGCTGCAGTGACCTGAAAGCCTAGTATTCTCTTCCACTAGACAGGAAAAGGAGACAGCATCGTGATCCACATGGGCACTGCGCTTACTGCCAACTTCTCTAGTGGCCACTCAGAGGTCATTTTGTCTCAGCTGGTATCCACAGGGCAGCATACACTATAGTAATTGTAATATCTCCCTCTATAGACAAATTCTCCACACACTAATCCTCTCCACATACTAAGACATTACTATTAAGTATAATATTAGTGATTACTTCTGATATGTTGGGCATGGCTTGGGGACTCTACGTGCATTAACTTATTTTAATGTTCACAACAACTTTATCATTATTCTTATTTAGAGATGAAGCTCAGAGAGATTGAAAAACTGGCTCACAGTCAATGAGTTAGTTAATGCTGGGATTGGGTTTGAGTCCTGGATTTCTGGCTCCAGGGACCACAATCTTTGCCATTATGCCATACTGACTTTCATTAAGCACAATCCACAAGTAATGCTGGCAAATGAATTATAGTGATTCATATCACTCAGCATAGGACAACTTTAGAAGTATTTGATGTCAAAGAATTTCACAAACAGTAATTTCCAAGTGTAATAAATTCATAGTTTCTAAACTGGCCATTGCCTTTATTTTTACCTGCTGGTAAAATGGCACCCATTCACAGGAAGTCATTTCTCTGGGGAAAGGATACAAGAATTTCAATCCAATAGGGTCACGTTATAAGAAAATATATGTTTGCTTGTTTTTCCCACCTCTCCCATCGTAATGAATATTTTATTTAAATGTATATAGATCACTTTCATAATGTTATTATCTGTTGAATCATTAAATTATATAATTGTATTTAAGAAAATTATTTACCAACATTCTAAATGGTACTGTACAAAGTGTGTGCACAGGGAAGACAACCTTATCATAGTGACTGGGACTCTTTAACTTTTATGACACAACTAAATTTTTAAAGAAATTTCCCACTGCATATTGTGTTTTGAGACATTTTAACACAAAATTAGCAAGATTATCTGCATGCAAAAATATTCACTTGTTTATCCATTTGTTTACTTCACTCAAAAATATGTATTCATTGTCTTCTATGTATGAGCGTGGTCCTGGAAATACAGTGCTAAACAAGACGGACAACATCTCTGCCGTCATGGAGCCTACACAGTGAGGAAGTGCAGGAAGAGCTAAAGAACGCTTCCTGAGGAAAATAGAAAAGCAAAATTCAAAAATGAAAAATTAAAGTATCATATTACATTCAGAGGCAAGTCAATAAATTCGATAACATACTAACAAAGAAAAAATTTAAATGTCATATGTTCTCTAGCGAAGGACAAATCTAACTGCTGATAATACCAGAACAAGTGCATTACCACAGATTTTCTAACAGTTTGATCTTGAAGGGCTTAGCATTTTGGATGACCTACATTTTGACTGCAGCATGCACACCTTCTCAGATATATAATTAGCATATTATGGCAGTCCCAAATTATGAACTGACTTAGCAAGGATAGAAAAAAATAAAAAGGACTAAGAGAGAGTAATAAAAGCGTGAGGAAGTAACGTGTGAGTGAAATTCCTTATCTCCTAGATCTCCAAGCCTGATGAGTAGAAATGTCTGTGGCCATCCTAAACCTGAATTCAGGATTCCCCACTCCAGTTTACCTCATGGGTGTCTGGTCAACCCAGGCACTGCAATGTCTCTTTTCACTTCTCTTTAAAATAGTCTGTACTTTTCTATCTAAAGACAAGGCATTTTCCTGTTCTCTTTACCCAAGGTAGGGCCCTGTCTGCCTGAGTATCCTTTTCTATAAATAAACCCTTAATGTGTAGCTGGCCTTTTTATACAGAAGATGACTTCCTTACTTACAGTGGCATAGTCTAGAAGGATATTGCTTTCTATACTGATTTTTATTTATGGGCAAAATTATTTGAGGGATAAAACTGTTATTCTGGGCCGGGCGCAGTGGCTCACACCTGTAATCCCAGCACTTTGGGAGGCCGAGACAGGCAGATCACCTGAGGTCAGGAGCTCAAGACCAGTTTGACCCACATGGAGAAACCCTGTCTCCACTAAAAGTACAAAATAAGCCGGGTGTGGTGGCGCATGCCTGTAATCCCAGCTACTTGGGAGGCTGAGGCAGGAGAATCGCTTGAACCTGGGAGGCAGAGATTGCAGTGAGCCGAGATCGTGCCATCGCACTCCAGCCTGGGCAACAAGAGTGAAACTCCATCTAGGAAAAAAAAAAACAAAACAGCAACAACAACAACAAAAAACTGTTATTCTGGTTTTATATATTGGGGGAAAAATAAAAATAAAAGGACCCAGCAAGGATAGACGAAATTCTTAACCATCAACTATGTGTGTGTGTCTGTATACAAATTTATATTTATATATAAAAAGTTTTAAAATACTTCATATATAAAAAATGATATGTAGAATAAATATATGTCACTTTATTAGATGAAGAAAAATGAGGGAGATTTATTTGTTTTACAGAAAATAAAAAGACCCACTTTTAGCATCTCCCAGGCATCCAAACTATGTAGGTTTTATTACCATTCCAAGACAGCTGAGACAGACAACAGTTCTTTGGGTTGCCTTTCTAAATGCGGGGATATTGGATACATATTTCACTCTTCGTTTTTTCTTAGCGAAGAGCTGTTTGCTGAGCTGAGCGATGCCGGCTTGGGAAAGGGGCAATAATCAATAAAAGGAAAAGACTTTTCTCACCCATTTCAACGTGGCTGTTCTCAGCTTTGGGCTTGCCTGTGGTACTACAGTCTTTTAACTGGTTTCTGGAGTTGTCATAGATGTTTTTGTCTGTATATGATAGTTAACTCAGTGTCCTTAAGGGGAAATGTGTGCTGAGACTTCCTAATCTGCCATCTTGGCTAATGTCAACTCCTCCTACCTGATATACCTTTTAAACCTGCAAAACCATTGGTGATACACCAGAGAACACACTTTCTGTCACTCATTATATACTCTCCACTCTAATGCCTGGGTAACAGAAATATAGAGAAGTTTATTTTCTTCTCCTTTTTGTATTTTCTCTCTGGATTATTCTTTAATTTTGCAAACAAGAAGCCGTTATTTTCTATATCTAACATTATATCAGATGTCAAACTGAATTTCTGATCTTCCCTTTCCTCCCAACCAAAAAACAAGAAACAACAAAAACCTCCTGCACTCAAAGCATTCCTTTATAAGTTCACTTATATGGAATTTCATACTTCCAGTTCCACAATTCGGAAAGCTTAAAGCTATTCTTACAACATCTGCTTCATTTACACTCCATATCCAGTCTACTGAGAAATTCTGCTAACGGTAGTTTTAAAATATATCTAGAATACAACCAATTCACATCACCTCCACTACTACCATCCTGGCCCCAGCAGAATCACCTCTAGCTTTGATTTGGGGAATAAACACCAAACAGTATTCTCTGCAGCTATCCTTGCTCTTCTTAAGACAAGGAAGACATACAGAAAAATCTTATAAATTGGAACAGGGTTTATAGCTTCTTTATCCCAAATCCTCTATGATTTGATTCACAGTAATAGTCAAAGTCTTTGCAAAGTTCTGCAAGCCCAACATGATTTAGACATTCTTCCTCTCTTAATTTTTATCTTCCTACACCCTGACCTTCTTCCTCTTCCTGTTCCTTGACCATGCCAGTGCATATCTCCTGTCAGAAATTTTATTCTATCTGTTCTATCTGCTGAGATGTTCTTCTCTCATATAACTCATTGGTTAACTCCCTTACCTCCTTCAAATCTTTATGTACATCTCACCTTCTCAAGGAGTCTGATACATATCATCCTGTGTCATATGCAAACTCTTCTCTACTCAGGACTCCTAATCTGTATTAACTTGATCTACATTTCCTTCATTTCACAGTTAAACATAATCAACTTATAATATTGGCACAAATGAAAAGATGAAATGGCACATTTTATATGTAATCCTACAGTAAACTTTGGATTTAATTGCATTATTTTAAAATCAGATTGCAATTGTTAATGGTCTTTTTTTATTAACAATGAATTTGTTTAGAATAATTTTGTGCATCACACCTAATAATGAGAAGCATACCTGGATCTGCTGCAGAAGAGCATGTGCAGTGAACAGGCAACCTACAGAATGGGAGAAAACTTTTGCAACCTACTCATCTGACAAAGGGCTAATATCCAGAATCTACAATGAACTCAAACAAATCTACAAGAAAAAAACAAACAACCCCATCAAAAAGTGGGTGAAGGACATGAACAGACACTTCTCAAAAGAAGACATTTATGCAGCCAAAAAACACATGAAAAAATGCTCATCATCACTGGCCATCAGAGAAACGCAAATCAAAACCACAATGAAATACCATCTCACACCAGTTAGAATGGCCATCATTAACAAGTCAGGAAACAATAGGTGCTGGAGAGGATGTGGAGAAATAGGAACACTTTATACTGTTGGTGGGACTGTAAACTAGTTCAACCATTGTGGAAGTCAGTGTGGCGATTCCTCAGGGATCTAGAACTAGTAATACCATTTGACCCAGCCATCCCATTACTGGGTATATACCCAAGGACTATAAATCATGCTGCTATAAAGACACATGCACACGTATGTTTATTGCGGCACTATTCACAATAGCAAAGACTTGGAACCAACCCAAATGTCCAACAACAATAGACTGCATTAAGAAAATGTGGCACATATACACCATGGAATACTATGCAGCCATAAAAAATGATGAGTTCATGTCCTTTGTAGGGTCATGGATGAAACTGGAAAACATCATTCTCAGTAAACTATGGCAAGGACAAAAAACCAAACACCGCATGTTCTCACTCATAGGTGGGAATTGAACAATGAGAACACAGGGACACAGGAAAGGGAACATCACACTCCAGGGACTGTTGTGGGGTGGGGGCAGGGGGGAGGGACAGCATTAGGAGATATACCTAATGCTAAATGACGAGTTAATGGGTGCAGCAAACCAACATGGCACATGGATACATATGTAACAAACCTGCACATTGTGCACATGTACCCTAAAACCTAAAGTATAATAATAAAAAAAAAAATCAAGTAACTGATATACTAGTGGCTACAGGGGAAAGAGCCTCCTGTTATAGAAATATACCAGTGGATAGTTTACAATATTTTCTCTGTAAATCAGTCATACATAAATATTTAAGTTTTTATGTATCTGTTAAAATCTTCTAACCAATTATCTATAACTTGAATAGCTGTACCTCACAGATACTCACATTCTGATCCTTGTTATAAAGAATTGATGTGTGACATTTTCTAAGAGAAAGAAAAGAGGTAGGAAGAAAAGAAAACATCTATAACATTCATTATTTTGATAATTCATCCAACAAATCCATCAAAGTACTTAGTAAGTGACAGATTGTGGGATTGGAACTACTGGAACAAATGACATTACCTGTTCAATTAGGGAACTCATGTGTGAGCAGGGGAAAGACCTATGCAGAACTGGTCTTAAAGCAGGAAAGCATTCTTTCACTCGAGTCTGTGTGAAGGGACCACCAAACAGGCTTTGTGTGAGCAACAAGGCTGTTAATTTCACCTCGGTGCAGGCGGGCTGAGTCTGAAAAGAGAGTCAGTGAAGGGAGATAGGGATGGAGCCGTTTTACATGATTTGAGTAGGTAAAGGAAAATTACAGTCAAAGGGGGTTGTTCTCTGGCTGGCAGGGGCAGGGGTCACAAGGTACTCAGTGGGGTAGCTTTTGAGCCAGGATGAGCAGGAGAAGGAATTTCACAAGGTAATGTCATCAGTTAAGGCAGGAACAGGACATTTTCACTTCTTTTGTAGTGGAATGTTACCAGTTAAGGCAGGAACTGGCCATCTGGATGTGTACGTGCAGGTCACAGGGGATATGATGGCTTAGCTTGGGCTCAGAGGCCTGACACATTCTATGTCAAGAATATGACTAAAGAGGTAAGGGAATCAAAAGTGGATAGATGATAGAAAAATGTTGTAGGCTTATATGCATTTTAAATCTTCCCATAAGATCTCAGGTACAGCAATAATTATCAATATCTATGTGTGTCCTCTATCATAATCATCTTTTTTTTTCCCTTAGGTTAGGGTGTTTGAGTATATACTAGTTTATTTTTACTATCTCATAACTATTAAAGAGAAAGAATGTCATTTACTCAACAAAAGAGGTATTGATCACAGTAGAAAAGGGTATTAATCCTACCTAGGAAGAAAATGCAGGATGAAATGTCCAGTGTTGTTAACTAAAAAATCAATAGAACTCTCATCTAGAGTTGTGGGACTTCGGCTATTTGTGTGACTGCGTGTGGTTTCCATAGCCTGAATACTTTGCTGAGCCCCGAGTGCCACACATGTAAGATGACAACCCTGTATTTACTCTATCAAAAATTTCAGGTTCAATATCTGGTTTACTTAGTAGCTTCATATTACTGCTAGTGTGATATGATGGGTAACTCAAAATGGCATATGGTAGAACATTTATGCTTTCTTAGGAGTATCTGTAAAATATGATTTATTAGAGTATATTGTGGAAAGTATGGAAAGGGGGATTTCATTTGACAGATTATTTTAAAGAAAACAAATTTATTTATTTTGAACACTATCTATAGTTGATACCTTCTCATAATTGAGTTTAAGAACAAAAACAAAAATATATCGAGTTAGCTAGTAAAGAAAAAAATAAAATAATTTCTTTTGAAAGGCAGGCTGCTGTAACTTCAAAAATGTATCCTTGTAAAACAATAGAGGCAATAATACCGTGTCTGTCCTCCAACTTTCACAGCCGAGTTCTCTAATATCTGATTTAAGTTTTATCTCTCAAATTATCTGATCTCAAATAAACTTTAACATAGACCAAAAAAAGCAATTCTTCTTCTTTTTCTTCATGACCTTTAAACTAAGAATGCAAATAAGATTTCAGAGGCAACCCGTTGCGTGGTAATCAGCATATGGATTCGAATTCAATTGCTAATGTTCCCATAATATGAATAATTTTTAAAAGAAATATTAAAGTACTAATTATTCAAAAATGTGACACATAAATCACTGATTATAAAACAAAGAGGCCATTGCATGTGTCATGGTCTCCTAGCCTTTTGATTATGGTTTAGAACCAGTATGTTAAATTCAGAAAGATCTACATTTTCCAGGGAGGTTTCTAATGGCTTTAAACGATCATTGGAGCTTTATACAAGCTTTTTGTTTCAAGTTAGCAATTAAAACTTCCCAATTATGTCATCAGCATGCAGCCCACCTATATATTCAGAACACTTTCTATCCTAGATATGACAAGAGACAATAGTAAAAAAACATTCAAATCAAAAAGGGTCAGAAGAGCTTTAATGGAGAGTACTCACAGCATATTAAGTCCTGTCCTTAACAAAGATTTGTTCTACATTTAAATGGGATTTTTTTTTAAAGCTTGTGTTTGATATTAAAATAACATTGCAATAGTTCTCTGCTAAAAAAGTTAATGCCTTTTAATTTCTAAAAAGTATTATTTAGCAAAAAATCGATAGGATTTCAGCACCAAAATTTTTTCTTGATTTATTTTTGTTATTTTCCCCCTCTGTGAATAGTGTATCATCTTTAATTAGATTAAACCTTATGCTACTAATAACATTGCTATATATTAAAGTGAATAATTTACAATTTATGACTGTTGTATGCATACAAGCTCCTAACAAAATCTCCTTGTTGTCTCTATATATGATTCAATCATATATGATCATGTATTTGATCATATATGATAGAATCGTATATGTATATGATTAAAATTAAAAAGTAATACTTGCTTCTTAAAACACCTTTATATTTGTTACTTATTCATATAGGCTTATGACAATATGAAAGTTTTCTACTTTTTTTGATAATTTCATAAATACATGTATTCATCTGCATTCAACAATTATAATCCATTATATATTGAAAGTTTTTAAAACACATTTCAACACGTTTGCTTAATAACCGTAAAAGGTTAGTCTTATTATTTTTATTAATATAGTGACTAAAATAACGATAGACTCAACTTAGATGTGATTGAGTTTTCAAAGGAGCACAAAAAGTAGATACTGAAACTTTAAATATAAGTGAATATAAGTGAATAGCTGTACCTCACAGATACTCCCATTCTGATCCCTGTTATAAAGAATTGATGTGTGACATTTTCTAAGAGAAAGAAAAGAGGTAGAAAGAAAAGAAAACATCTATAACATGCATTATTTTGATAATTCATCCAACAAATCCATCAAAGTACTTAGTAAGTGACAGATTATGGGATTGGAACTACTGAAACAAATGGCATTACTTGTTCAATTACCTGTTCATTCTACTTTGTTACATTTATCTAAATGCATATTTCTACCTAGTTCTGCCACCCAAGAAAAAATATCATGAGTTGTAGGTAACAGGTCATCTTGCTTTCTTCTCCAGACAAAAATTTCTTTAAGAGCCATTTAGCATAAGTTAACTTGCTGTAATTGAGTGAGATGGATATAACAGAAAGAGTTTGCCTGTAAAACCTAACAAAATCAATAAAATAAAAATAAAATTCTTGAGATTAATGATCTGGAAAATATTTTGTTTGAATAAGATAATTAGTTCAACTTCGTTCCTCCTTATATATTTTATTGTTTTCTAGTTAATGTTTTTCTTACTGAAGACATTTTATCTAGGTATGGTAGTATTATCTGAATAGTGGAAAGAGGAGGGTCACAAATGTGATTATCTGAAACAAAAATAAGTGCAGTATTGTTAAGTGAAGGTGTTCCATTTTGACTAAGTAAGTAAATAGTAAGACATTTTAGAAAGCTTCATAGTCAAAGATTTCCACAGTAGTTAATTATTATGAGAGATTTTTTAGCATGGAACTCAAACATCTGTGCAAGTATTCTGCAGAGTAGTACTCCAAGTCAGCAACTATTGTGGGAAGGGATGTAAGGCTTAATTCTATACCACTTCCTATCAAATGTTTAAATAATTATTTTATTTTATACTTTATTAGTTTAACTTTACCTCCTTTTACTTTGAAATAGCTTCCTTCTAAATTATTTGTTGTCTATATATGCCTTGAACATGAGAAGTATGAATTTATATACGATTTCCAACCTATTACTTTAGTCATATAGCCAATAGCTGTATAATAGGTCCCTAATACTTGAGCTAGAAACTCTCCTAGGCAGTAAAGGCATGACCTTGCTATAAGATCTTACATTTTTGCAAGCGATTGACAACACATAAGGAAATAAAGACAGTATAGCATATATGTTAAAATATACAGAGACATAAGAAAGCAAATCAGGAAAAGTGGACAGAGAATAACAACAGCAGTGGGAAGATTTGAACTGTTCTAAGATTAAAGAAGACCTCTTTTAGGAGATGGCATTGGGCCAGAAATGAAATCAAGTAAGAAATAAAACTGAAGAAAAATATAAAAAATTAAAATAAAACAGAAAAAAATGGGAAAAAAAGAATTCTAAGAAAAACAAACATCAAAAACAAAAACCAAAAGCTTTTAATTGAACATCTTTGAGAAACAGAACAGAAGGAATAATAGAGATAGATGAGAGAGGAGTGGGCAAGGGGATAAGAAGGGAGTCATTATTTCAGAAATGTTCAGAAGATTAGATTCAGGTAGGGAAATAAGAGCAAATATATTCAGGAATTTGAATAGGAGAGTGATGTGTTGTTGTTGTTGTTGTTTAAGTTCTAGCCAGGTTAAATTTAAATTATTCATTAGTTAGCCAAGTGATATATTAAGAAGTCAGAAAATCTGTCTTGTAACAGTTTCACAAATCTGAATCTAAGTAGTTTAAATAAAATTAAATGAGTTGCAAAAAAACAAATGAGCATTATATTGCATTAGAGCAGAAAGTTTTACAAATCTGAAGTAAACTTATTTTGCTCTACTCCCAAATGACCCTGTAGGTCTTGGGAATTCTGAATATCCTCATTGATATCACAATCACGAATGGGTTTTTAACATTGTGATTTCATCATTTCATTTTGCAGCCTTTTAAGTAATTAATGTTGTGTCATTTTATGCAATAATTATCTTCTTTCTGTATAGCCAGCTTAAAGTAGTATTGTATTTATCTGAGAGTTATCTACTTAGAATATTTTATTTCTCTTCTAAGTGAATGTGAAAGACATCTGTTTTCATAGTCTACTTTTCTCATTTTGAAATATGATGTGCAATTTTCCGCAAAGTGAGAAATGTTTTTCTTTTGTATAAAAAAGAGAATTCTGTAAACAATAACACAGTGTTTTGTAATATAATTTATTAGTATATTGCTGGCCATTTCCACTCTTCTTTTGAAAATGAAGGTCAAGTCAAGTTTTATTAAAATTGAGTAAGTACAAAATGCTGTTCTTTATTATAGATCATACAGTAAAAGTGCTAATAAATGCAATGTGCTATTGTATTCACAAAGACAATGTGGTGATCCAGAAAAACTGTGTTCCCTTTTTAGTCAATCTCTATTTACATCTTAACACTGTGTGTTAATACACACACACACACACAAGCACACATTTTTTTTTTTTTCTAAATAAGAACATTGGTGAGAAAACTCTAAAAATCAAATCTAGGATGATTTTTTGTTTCGTATCTTACAAGATATATGACCTTGGGCAAGTGATGTAACCTCTGTGAGATTTATTTGCATAATGGAATGATGAAACACAATATATGCCGGTACTATTGCGAACACAATTAACAATTAAATGACTCAAAAGAATAAAATATTGATGAGATTACGCACTGTGTGAGAGATAATTCATTAAGTTATTCAGTATATAATATTGAGTATTTCTAATATTCTAATGCATAGTTTAGGCATCTAATTCTAGCAAAGAACAAATGAGACAAAGGGTCTGCCTCATGGTCCTTGTATTCTAGTGGGAGGAAACAAACAAAAGAAGAAATAAGCAATATGTCAGATGGTGATGAATGTCAGGAGAGAAAATAAAGTATGAGAAGGGAGAAGGGCAGCATGGGACAGTTGGTTGATATTTCAAGTTTAACAGTGCAGTCTGGAAAGCCTCACAGGTAAGACAACTTGTGAGAGAGACCTGATAGAAGTGAGGGAATAAACCATGTAAAGCCTCCTGAGCGGGGAGCACATTTACAATTCAAAGGAATCCAGCAGAAACCAGGAAAGCTAGGAAAAAGCCAGTGAGGATACAGTGGTGGGAGATGAAGCTGGGGCTACAGAAAATACAAGGCACTGATAAGTTTATTGTGAAGACTTGTGCTTTAACTCTGAATGAACCGGTAATCAATATGAGGGTTACAGAAGGTGTGACCTGGTCTCTCTTTCATTTTTAAAGGATCTCTCTGGCATCTGTATGAAAAATGGATTCCACAGGGTCAAGTGCAAAGGCAGGAGAGCAGATTATCCAAGGCATGGCTAGCTGACTCATACGACTTAGAAAATGATTTTAAACAATAAAAGTCAATTATGTTATGCAACAACTACTATATAAAAATCATGTTTTTTTCCTACAATAATTAAGTAAGCATTGGTACTGGTGTAAGAATAGACAAATTCAGTATAGAGAGTATAAAAATAGACATATATATTTAATTGATTTTAGGAAAAGGCACCAATTCCATAGGGATGGGAAAGAATTTTTGAAAACATTTTTGGAACAATTGAATATCCATATATTAAGAAACAGAACAAAACAAGACAAAGCCGTGGTGATTATCTCACTTCATGTACAAGTTGAGATGGGGCATAAACCTAAATAAGCGCAACCCAAAATCTTAAAGCTTTTAGAAAGAATTGTAACACCGTTATCCACCAGTCTCTCCTGTTCTTGCATGTTTTAGGGTGAGAGGCACTGAAAATCTGTTGTTTCAAACCATCTTTTAAAAAATATTTGTGTGATAGGCCGGGCATGGTGGCTCATACCTGTAATCCCAGGACTTTAGGATGCCGAGGCAGGTGGATCACTTGAGGTCAGGAGTTTGAGACCAGCCTGGCCAACATGGTGAAACCCCGTCTCCAGTAAAAATACAAGAATTGGCTGGGTGTGGTGGCACACGCCTGTAATCCCAGCTACTCAAGAGGCTGAGGCAAAAGAATCACTTGAACCCAGGAGGTAGAGTTTGCAGTCAGCCGAGATGGGACCACTGCACTCCAGCCTGGGTGACAGAGTGAGACTCTGTCTCAAAAATAAATAAATAAATAAAAATTAAAAAATAATAATAATTTATACATATATATGTATAAATTAGAGTAGGAACATTAAGTACAAAACTGAGAAGGGTTGAAGGGTCTTTGATATTAAATATACACATATAAAATAATAATTAGTTTTGGAATATAGAGGTAATGTAGCTCCCCAGAAAGGGTGAGTTTTCTTATAGCCTTGGAAGATGAAGATAGTGCCTCCTTACGGAACAAATCTATGCTTACTGCCTAGCACAGTAAAAAGAATGTCTTTCTCCAGATCAAAGGGCTGGCAAGCTTAGTGCCTATTATAAAAGATTCAAATGTAATACGCTCAGTGTTTTTCTCCAGTAACAACCTACTGAACATGAAACACTAATCTTGGTCCATCCATATCAATCACATGGGACTTGAGGTGAAAGAACTTGGAGAAAAATATGTGGATGGTCATGCTGTTTGTTATTCCTTGACTTATAAAGTCCTTTTAGTCTGACGTCCTAATACTGGGTATTCTAACAGCATTCATGAAACTGTAATGATCAAATATTACTTTGTAAGTAGAGTAAAACCTCAGATCTTTCACAGTTCTTGAAACCGAATACTTCTGTAGGCTCGGAGTAGGTAAAAATAAATAAATAAATAAATAAATAAATAAATAAATAAATAAATAAATAAATAAATAAAATTTAAAGCAAAAATCCCCAGTCAGGATAAAAAAAAACCCACAAACAATAAGAGACAAAAACGATTGATAAATTGGGCTTCTTTAATATTAAAAATGTCTTCTCATCAAAAATAGTATTAAAAATTATTAAATAAGGCACAGATAAAAATATTCACAGAATATATATCTCGCAAAGGACTAGTGTTCAAAATAGATCAGGAAATTATAAAAATCATCAATAAATGACTTAATTTTTTTTTTGAGACGGAGTCTCGCTCTGTTGCCCAGGCTGGAGTGCAGTGGCGCAATCTCAGCTCACTGCAAGTTCCGCCTCCCGGGTTCACACCATTCTCCTGCCTCAGCCTCTCCGAGTAGCTGGGACTACAGGTGCCCGCCACCACGCCCGGCTAATTTTTTTGTATTTTTAGTAGAGACGGGGTTTCACCGTGGTCTCGAACTCCTGACCTCGGCCTCCCAAAGTGCTGGGATTACAAGCGTGAGCCACCGCGCCCGGCCTAAATAACCTAATTTTTTAAAGGAAAAAGTGAACACATGTACGCAGAATAAAATATACAAATGACCGGAAAGCACATGAAAACCTGCTATTATTAGCCAATGGAAAATGCCAGTTACACTACAATCATATTACATTTCAGCCAGTATAATGGGAAACAAAACCAAACCTAAGGACACTAAATGTTGGAGCAGATATGGAACCACCAGGACCCGGTCATTGCAGATGAGAATGTAAAACAGTACAACCAATTCGGAGAATTGTTTTGGGAGTTTATTATATACAGTTAATTATTCCAATCCTATTTATTCAATAAAAATACAAGTATATATTCACAAAAATATTTGTATCGTAATGTTTGTAACATCTTTATTCATAGACGAAAACTGAAAACAAACCAATGTTCATTGGCGGGAAATTGGACAAACATATTGTGGCATGCCCATGTGATGGAATACTGATGGTCAAGCTGAATAGTTACAATGTGTATAGCTTAAATGATGTTAACTGTATTTTAATAAAAATTCCCAATTATTAAAAAATAAGATGATAAAAGAATATTTCTATGAAATAAATATAAGCACATCGTATAACCTCACTGAGCCTCAGTTTCTCCAAGTAAAATAAAGAATATAATAAAATATATCTAAAATGCAAGTCTCATTTTACTGTATATTTTGATAAGGAATTATTTGTTTTTTAAGGAAGAGGAATACATTCAAACTAATTTTGGAATGAAACTAATTATGAAACATACAAAGCAAGGAATGCTCTATGAATTCACAAAAAACTAACACAGGAAATGAAACTTAAATGGTGTCAAAATACTCTCTCACCCTCCTTCTACTTTCCTTTTTATCATCTCTGCTTAATTTTCTTTTTCCCTCTGTAATCTGACTCTCACAATCTACCTTCCCGCAAACCAGATGGGCTGTCCCAAATTGATGCCATTGGGTACTAAGTTGACAAAAAGTAACAAATTCTACCCTTACACTTGATTGTCCCAGTCTCATCATGAGCCAGTACGTAGCAAAAAGAAAATTATTAGACCAGCTCACACTTTCGATGTCATATGTTCACCTCTGGCCCAATCAATTGAATTCACAAAAAGCAAGGCTGTATACATAGACAGAGACATGGACAATAATTCCAGTTCTGAAGCAACAGAGAGAATGGAAAGCTTTTTAGAGAGCCCAAATTTATAAATAAAAGCAACAACAATACTTAGGAAATACGAATAATGCAAAATTTATTTTTAATTATACAAATATTCATTTTAATTATATGTAAATTAATTGTATACATATTTTGTGGTTTTTATACTTAATTATATGTACCTGTTTGGTGCTGATACCCCAAAGTTATAATAAAAATAATAATTATACAATAGAAGCAAAGAATTACATTTTACTTACATGTGAAACTTGCTCTTGCGTCTGAGTGCTGGGCTCCATTTGATTGATTGATTGCCTATACAAATAAACAGATGTTCATTAGCTGCTAAAGAGTACAGATTCATGGGAAATATTCTTTGTTATCCAAAATGTAATTTCTAGTAGCAAACTTCTAGCTTATTGGATAGCAAATTATTAAAAATTAATAATAGCTAAACCCAATATTTTCCTTATGGCACCCAAGAAAGTCATTAAATAAAAATGAAAATCATGGCACTTTTAACCTAAGCCCAAACTTAATCATTCAAGAGATAGGCAGTGAAAGATTCTCACTACACATCAGTTTTTAGTCGTTTTAAACCCCTGTAAGAGCTTTCTCTATTGCCCCTAAAGCAAATGATGTCTAAAATAAGATATAAAACTATTGATATTTTTTACAGAGTTTATAATTTATCCTCAAGAATAAAAAACACAATTTCTGTTCTTCTTGAAACCAAATATACTTATTTAAGCCACCACTCCAAATGAAATGAAATCTACCTATTTTTGTGTGTGCACATGAAACAACTGTTTCTACTAAAAATGAGATTGCATATCAAATAACAATAGAAAATAGATTTAAAAAATCATATCTCCTGTGTTCAAATAATAAAGAAGTGCCTTGCTTTGTACCCTCTACCAATAATCTTCAGAAGCAATTTGTGGATAATGCCATATCAACTCCATGACAGTTGCAATGAGGTTAATGCAAAATTGAAAAAGTGACTTAAAACTTTCAGTTAAAAATCTTAGTTAAATATAGAAGCTAACATATATGAACCTAATTTATCTCTGTTTTATTTGATCTGAAAATTTCTATGTATTAGATTCAATTTATATGAGAATATGAACTAATAGGAATGAAATTATTATTTAGAGACAAAAATAGTACTGCTTGATTTAGAAGAAATTTTCACAGTCCTCTGGTTCAAATACGTTTTGAATATTTAAATACTGAACATGTTATCTCCATCATTCAAATGTTTCCAGTATTGGAACCTCCTAAAGAGCTATATTTCCAGAATGCTCTGGAGTCATGCTTAGGCCACCAACAAAAGAACGTCACAAAATTCGATAATGAAAAAAGTTTTTGATAATGTTTTCTGAAATAATTTGTAGTGTTGATGTGTCAAAAATAGTATTAACAATAATAGGGAACACATAATTTTTCTAGACTTTTTAATACATCTTTTATGTTTCATTGATGTTATATTTTAAATTAATTATGAGAGATATGGCTCCATAAAGTGCTTTGAGCCCCTGAGTTCAGAGCATGGGTTTATTTGCTGCCCCGTAATTTTCCATTCTTCATATTAAATATTTCTGCCTCCTTTAATATTCAGCATACAGAACTACTAAAAGCCCATACAAGGCACTAGCTACTCTTCCCTGACTATACACCAGTTCACGTTTTTGCCTCTTAAATTGTCATGCAACAAAACTGAACATAATTCCACTTGTGGTCTAACAACAGACTGTGTGAACAGAGTGGAATTATCACTCTCCACCAATTATTACTAATAATGAAGTCTAAGATTATATCATTTTGACAACCAGATCTCACTGCTGTCTCACGTTTATTTCAGTCAGAAAGCCTCTAACTGTACTTATATGTATATATGCTGGCCTCTCACATATTCTGTTGTGCAGATGGAGTTTTTGGACACAAGTTTGACACTAAATTTATTTCTATTAAACTTCATTTTGTTTGAGTCAATCATCCAGCACAACTCTGACATATTTTTGATTACTGATTCTTCTATTAAACCTACCTTCAATGACTTGGAAACAAAAATCCACTTTATAAACGACCTTTACATAAAACTATCCACTATTTAATCAATGCGCATTTGGAAATGAATTCCCATAGTTTTAAAATGTGAAGTTCTTTCTCAACTGTTTGTTCCTTATTAATTAGAACCCCAAGTTTCCATCTCCATAAGATAGCGGAGAAGTTAAAAAGAGAAGATACATTGCCAATCCTACAGCCATGCCTTTCTGCTGAATAATTTAAGACGTCACGGAAGCCTTTTTAACTGGAAAATAAAAACACTGGAATAAGAAACAAATGAATCAGGTGGAAAACATTATCTTTATAATACCATGAAAATAAGCTAGAACTAAAACATAAATTAATTAGTTTTAGCTACATTTGGGGTCAAATAATTCTTTGTGTATTATCTTACAGATAAAATACCACTTAATGCATTTTTTAAAAAAGCATATATGTTAGTTTTTAAATTGCTTTTGGGTTATAACATTTTTAATGTGAGGATCATAGCTAAGTATACAATAAGGTAGTATATTTCGGTGTCGCTACTAATTTTTTTTTTTTTTTTTTTTGAGACAGGGTCTCACTGTGTAGCCCAGACTGGAGGGCAGTGGCATGATCTCCACTCACTGCAACCTTCGCTTCCCGGGTTCCAGTGGTTCTCCTGCCTCAGCCTCCCAAGTAGCTGGGACTACAGGCATACACCACCATGACTGGCTAATTTTTGTATTTTTTGTGGTGACAGGGTTTCACCATGTTGGCCAGGCTGGTCTCAAACTCCTGACCTCAAGTGATCTGCCAGCCTCAGCCTCCTGAGACTACTTTTTAATTTCAAAACTATGGCAGGACTTAGTAGTAGCTTTTCTCTATGTAATTTCTTTACATCTGGATTTTTTGCCTGATCTTACATTTTCTTCCCATACCTGTAGTTTTGCATCTGTTTGTTTGTTTTTTGAAAATCCTATCTCCAGAATTTGGACCTGCTTGTAAAATAATGTTGAATTTTCTTTGCATTAACATCACTTAGATGTTTAATGTGACCTTCTACTGTTAGAATAGGTTTCATATTCAACATAAATCATTGTGATCATTTCAGTTTCTAGAAATATCCCTTTTATTTTTTCCTTTTTTTTTTTTTTACAAGTGGGTTCCATTTGTTGCTTTAAAAGAAAAATGCTTGTAATGAATCTAATTTTCCTCCAAGGAAAGAAAATTTTTTCTTGGTACCATTCGTTTTGTACAACCAAGGAAGAGTCGCTGTTTTAAGTGACCTCCTGGCATGTTTGCTCAAGGGTCCAGGAAGTGCCTGCCCTCTGTGGACACCGGGGCAAGATGCTCTCTTCTGTGTAGAGCTGCCTGAATTGACTGATGCTAAAGTCAAGCTCTGTTAAATAGAGCACTTCCTTTCTGTGAAAAGATTTTGCTTTCAGATCTCCTGCTTCCTCTTCTGGGGAAGCTCATTCTCTGATCTGCACTTGAATATGTGTTGACCTACAGGTCTCTCAGGTGGATCTACCTCCATTCTACGTTAGTTTTCTTCCGGTGTGATGTTGCTTTTATCACATTTTCAGAAAAAGGCCAGTTTTTCATCTTCCTTTTCTCTGCTGAATGTGTCAGATCCTAAAAATATTTCCCTGAAGCGTTGTTACTGAGACCTCTGGTGCTACCATCTCATCCTGAATGACCACAGAAAGAAAATGTTTCTTTTTGTCTACAAGAGTTGAATTATTTTAAAAGCAACACATGGACTTGCTGGAAAATATTATGTCAACTGAGGTAGAAGTAAAACAGAGAGCATGTCATAAATTTCTATGATCAAGGAGAGTAGCATATGGTCCTGGAATATTAGAGAAACAGCCAGAAATAACATCCTCAGGGCATTTAGAAATATAGCAGCAAGAGGGTGTAGAGCAATGTCACGAGAGATTAAAAATACTGATGATACCTGAAGAGACCTGGCAACAAAATCATCTCTCCCCTTTAGAGCTATTTCCATAAATCATTGGGGAAAAGCCATCGATTGCATTGTATTGTATGAAAGATGTGTTTTTGTTTTACGCTTGTTCAAAGTAAAATATTTTCTTTATGCTATGAAAGCCAATACAAGTAGGTTGACCAAAATTAAATAAAACAACAAAAACCTGTTTGCTCTTTTATTTTCTAACTCATTCCTCAATTCTGCTGCTTAAAGAAGCCTTCTTTCTCTGATGAATCTCTCCCCCTTATCTCCTTCATCCAATCAGTCACAACCATTGCCAATTTAATCTTGAAAATGCTTCTGTTCTGTTCCCACTGGCATTCTTTTAGCAAATTACCAATGAACCTGAAAAGGAGAACAAAGAAGATGCATTTAAATGAATCAATAATAATATTATCAGAAAAAAATGAGAAAATATGGTACAATCTGCTATTGAAATTAGTTTTTAAAGTGAGTATAGGAATAAGAAAAGGATTTAACCAAAGTTTATATTATATGGGGTTAAGATGCCAGATGACAAAAATAGTAGCTAGATTAAGTCTTCTTTTTTTCTTTTGTCTTCTGTCAGGAAGAAATATATTCAGTTGGGAATAGTCTTTTAAAAGAGAAGTAACAGCTAACCTATGTGAAAGAGAATGAGTGCACCTAGCTTTTTGAAGGTAACGTTTTTAGTCAAAACACACGTTAATGTATGGAATTCATACCTAAGTGATGATTTCTCGTTAAATTCAGAGGACACTTAGAAAAAAGCAAAAGGATACTCTCCTTGAATAGCCTATCGCAATCAGTAATACTACCTTCCCACTTCCCACCCAGCCTAAGTCAGCAACCTGAACACTATCTTCTACTCACTAGTTTCCTCTCCAGACTTAGCCAAAAATGATTCGTTAAACTTGTCCTGATGATTCTACTTCCCAAACACCTTTTACATAAGTTACTTTGTTTTCTTTCAATAGCAACAAACTTATTACTTAACGACTACAACAGTGTGATATATTTTTATTTAATAGATATTTATTATATGCCTACTAATATGCCAGCCACTGATATAGTGCTGTACATACAGTAGAGAAAAAAATATTACAAAGTTCTGCAGTCTTATGGAACTTTTGAATAGTTTCTTCAGCCTTGTATCTTCCAATACAGCCTCCAAACTGCAGTCAAAGTGGTCAATGCCCGAATTAGAGCAATGTAGTAGGTTACCGAAGACCATCTAGGAATATGAATACTGAAGATGAAGATTCAAAATCACACTTAAAACTCTACACTCAAAAAAATACAAACAAACAATAAAAACAACTCTAAGTACAAATTTCACCTCATTTAGACCCAATACAGTAAAAATTATGGTGATTTTGGTGAAAACTATAATATGTCCCTTGCTAATATCTCCAAATTCATCTTCTGCAAGAATTCTACAAATACCCTATGCTTACATTTTTTTTGAAATATCACAATAAATTGTTCTGACTTTTCATAATCTGCCATATAATTGTCTCTCCTATTATTTCTTGTTAATTCCCAAGACTCTACATAAATATTATTATTTCTTGGTAATTTTTCCCAGTCTACAGCAATTGTTCACTGAGTTAGAATCTCTCAGCATTTGTATAGCTCCCTAGACACACATGAATACAAAATATAGTATGCCCTATTATAATTTTTATTTGAATAAGCCTGGTCTACAAATGTATAAAGTCTGAATGGTCTGAATGGGGGAATAATGTCCTGTTCACTTGTGTATGCTCATTACCTAAGCCAGTACATAGCATATATTAAGTAGATATATAATAAATTTTGACTAAATAAATGAGTCAATGGGTATATTCAACCAGTAAACTCTTACTTCATCATTCTTTTATCCTAAAAATTTGACATCTCTTATTAAATCTTCCAAGTTTACTGGGGCCAATTTACTATGATAAATCATTTACAAATATACTATTTCTCAATGCTTAATTTTAATTTCCAAGCACAAAATGTCATGTTGATTAAGTACTTCTTTAGTTCATTTGGTGGTAATAGATATATGAAGTGAAATTATTCACATTAGGAATTGGCAAGATTCTTTAAACCTCTCCAGTTTCCAAGAAGTGATGGAATCTCACAGCCAAAACTTTCTTGCTGCAAATATTAAAGTTAGTTCTTTTGTCATTAGATGTCACAGTTTTAGCTTTTACACAACATCTGCCTCAAATTAAAAACTCAAATATATTTTATTTAAAGTAGATGACTGAACCTTGAAGAAACTAAAGAAAATCACAAGATACAATTTATTTTTATTCATCATATCTAGAATAAAGAACTCAACTTTTTGGTGAAGTCTCTCATACATTTATTCCAGGTTTGGCTATTTAGATTTTTGCCTTACATTTTCCAAATTGTATTTAAAAGTTCCAGATAAAAATGCATTTTAAGATTTCCCAATAAAGCATTATACATCTCATTTGAAAATATCTTCATCAAATATTGTAAATATTGTACTGTGTTAAGAAAGTAGTTTCTGTTTTAACAGTTTCAGTTCCTAAGTGTTGCCAGGGAAGTTTATCTAAAAACTAACAGTTATATAATTAATCAGTATTGAAACTTTACTTATTCTGTATCTAGACTGAAAGAGGAGGTATGCAAATTAAAGCAATTTTCTTTGGGAAAAAAATATCTATGGAAAATAAAACAAATATAATCTTAAAAGAAAACGAAGCTCTAGCATCAGCATAAATAGATATGGTTTTCTTGCTTTTAATAAATGAAAGAAAACATTCATGTTGGAGACGCCTGAATTTGGTAGATAATGTATTATAATAAGATTTAGTAAACACAAACACACACACACACACACACACACACACACACACAAGTTCCTGATGCCATTTTTAAATTCAGGTTGTTTTTTAAAACATGAGTAAACTAAATATACAATGAAGCATATTGCTACCTGATATTTTGCTTCAATAATATTCAGGGGATTTGCCTGAGTTATAGATAATCATAGAGAGCATTAATTTTCAATTATTAAGTTATGAAGTGACAGCATACAATAAAGAAACTAACTCCACTCTTTGAGAAGGCGAGGCTGTTCCATTTTAGAAGCATATTAATTCATACAATCCACAAGGGGCCCATGTCACCACTGTGAAACGTAATCAGTGCAGTTAAAATAGGATAGCTTGATCCTTTGTAACCTCCCTTCACTTCATCCTAATAATTACCTAAGGTATTTTGGGGTTGGTACTACATATGGAACTATTTCCTTACCAATTTTTTGTTCTATGTTATATGCTAAAAATCCTGTTGAAATCACAGCAGAAATTTAAATGTAACAGCTACGGAGGGGAAACATTTATTTTCTTAATTCATAAATAAAAGAAGTGTGAGTGTGGGTGAGAGAGGGACAGACAGAGATAAAGAAAGAGAGAAAAAGAAAGAGAGAGAGAGAGAGAGACCTGGTAATATTATGACCATATCCAGAACACTGAATGTTTTCCTTCCCGTGAGCGAGGGTGATAGAAGCAGCTAGCAAACAATATTTCTTTTTAAGAAACATATAATTTCTGTTTTCACTCCCTCCATTGACTTCTATTTTCTCAGGTCAGGAAAATTTTTCTGATTTTTGTTTAAGTTGGAGGAATATTGTAATGTTGAGGGTAAAAAGCCTCTAAAGCTTCAGAGTCAAGCTTTACATTCTGAAGACTGAAATATGTTTATCTTATAACACAGAGAAAAATAGGATTCTCCAGTCACAATAATAGTTTTCATTGCTACAGTTAAATATTAGGTCTTGCATCTGCCATTTTTCTGATTCCCAGCTTTGTCGTTGTTGTTTTATTTGTAAAATCATTTCATTGCATTTCACAACACAATTAAAAGAGAAAATCTAGCAACCAAAATCAAGTCTTTACTTTTGGAAGTTTCAATTTCAAGATAATGAAACTGCCTTTGCCCAAATTTTTCTGTAAAAAAATTCATAATTGCCCTTCTTTACATTTTGACGTCCACAGAAATTTGTGTTAACAAATGACACAATTGTCCAGGCATGGTGGCTCATGTCTACAATCCCAACACTTTGAGAGGCCAAGGCGGGAGGATCACTTGAGTCCGGATGTTTGAGACCACCACGAGCAACACGGCAAGACCCCATTTCAAAAGAAAATAAAGAATTAAAAAAAAATGTAGCAGAGTATGGTGATGCATGGCTGAGTCCCAGCTACTCTGGAGGCTGAGATGGTAGAATCCCTTGAGCCCGGAAGTTTGAAGCTTTAGTAAGTTGTGATAGCACCACTGCACTCTAGCCTGAGTGACCAAGTGAGCAAAAACAAAAACAAATGACACAGAATTGAGAACTGTACAGATTCATATGAACTCAGAATAAACTGAGTAAATTAAACGAATACTGTAGTAAAATTTGGTAAATTTGGTAAATGATGGCAAATGTAACCCATAGATCTCTCATTATTGAGTTGAATGGTCAAGTGTGTGTGTAGGTTTTTGTGTGTGTGT
Source organism: Hylobates moloch (assembly GCF_009828535.3). NCBI lineage: Eukaryota > Metazoa > Chordata > Mammalia > Primates > Hylobatidae > Hylobates > Hylobates moloch. Next base: position 74,923,158 of record NW_026652279.1, read on the forward strand.
GTTTCTTACTGTGTTATTTAACAATTATACCCTATTATTTTGAGACAGCTTTGTTTGATATTAGCAAAGAAGATCTGTGTTTTATATAACGTTTAGGTTGATAGTTTCATTTCTCAAAATGAGAGGGGGGAAAAAGAGAATATACAGAAACTGATTTCCAGCCTGGATGCTACATTTCTCTTTGCTATCTGATTGCATATTAAAGGTTCTGCAGAAAGGGAAAAAGAGAATAAAGACAGGAAAATATTCAAAAGAAGAACTCATGAAAAGAATGGTACTTGAGACCTTGAGAAAACTTTCAATGTCAAAAACAAAAAATTTTCATTCAGAAAATGGGAGAATCAAGTTTAACGTTATTAAAGGAGTATGTTGCAGATTTAAGTAATTAGTAGAAAATGCACAAAAAAGAAAATGGCAAATATCCTTTCTCTCTGACATCATAACTTTAGTACAGTTAATTTTTTCCGAAAGCCAAAGTAATAATGATATATTAACCAGATTCGTATTAGACTAGCCAAATTTTATGAAAAAAATCTATAAAGTTTGTCAAAAAAGCCACCAATATTTTAGATTTTAAAGCGTACCTTTTCTTCCTACTATCTCACTACTCTTCTGTGTCTCTTTCGAACACCTTTTCCTCCACTGTTTTTCCATTGAGCTTCTCCAGTGTTATCCGGATGGCTTACTTCACTTGTATAATCTCCGCTTAACCTTTTATACTGCACATCCGAAATGAAATCAACAACAGTCAATTTGTCCAAGAGAACAAAGGGAAGATGCAGCAGAAAACATGCCAAGGAAATGTGTGTTAAGAATATGGTAACTGAGCAGATGTTAAACTACATCAGAAAAGATCAAAATGTATTGATAAATCAACCGAACAGAAATCATACAGACAGAAAGCAGAAAGGTGTTGTTTCAACTGAGTAAACACGCCTTTTTTCTTTCTTTATCATTCCTACTATTAAACATATGCAGCTCCTTAAAATGTTTCATGAATTTCCTAAGTGATATATTCAAACTACAACCTGAGTCTCTGCTAATGTCTAAAGTGCTAATTAAATGCTAAAGAAAAAAATTATCTCCCAAGCCTATACAGTCAGTGATTTTGATCAACAGACCTTGTGCCAATTGTTAACATATTCAAATTTTTTTCCATACTGGTTGATTTGCATAGTATTGGCCACAATGGGCAGTTCGCAGGCCCTTGCAGAGATGCTGCCAGTGGTTGTTAAGTGCATTAGGGTGACAGGGGCATAAGCGAATACATGTTTTATGTTCCCCACTACTCCAAAAAAGCTCAAATCCATTGGGGGCAGTGGAGCAGGTGACAAAACATATAGCTTTTTCAGAGGCCTTATCAATAGTGGTCCAGGTCTCTCTGAGATGAGTCATTTCAGAAAGTACTGACACAAAGTATGTACCATCCAGGACAGGTGGCAGGGCACCTGGTCGCCCTCTGGCTGCAACAATGTGCCAGGTGCTGGGAAAATCAGAGGATAAATGTTCTGGAATTCCTTTTCTCAGATTATATATCAGATAAGGGCAGGTTTTACCTGGTGATGCTCTTTCAAACAATTTTGAAAAATCAACAAATGATTTGAAAATTATTAGAAGGATTTGACTAATAGTTTTCACTACAATATATACTTTTGGTAATCGAATTTATGATATATGAAGTCCAGTTTCTAAAGAGTGCTGTAAAATATGGAAGGCGAGAATCACATATGGCTATTTAAATATTAATTTAAATGAATTAAGGTTAAATAAAATTTAAATTCAGTCCTCAGTCACACTAGCTACACTTCAAGTGTTCAATAGACACATGTGGTTCGTGGCTACTATATTGTTCTGTGAAGAAACAGCTCCATCATCGTAAACAGCTCTTTTAGCACAAATTTAAGGATTAAAATGGAATATATTATTATTTGTATGTAATAAATTATATATTAATGTATATTATTACGCTGATTGTGAATATTTTAATATATATTTGGCATATAATTAGCAAATCATTGGTAGGCAAGGGTGCCACTTCACTGTGAAGAAATTGTTTGATTTCAAAAAAAAAACACTAAGCATTTTCAGAAGTTCTTTTGTTATGCCATATAAATGTATCTATAGAATATCTACACTCATTAACAGTGCTCAGTGTCTATTTTGATACACATGGGAAATATTACCACCTTTCTCTCTTTGAAAAAAAGTCCTCAGCACCTCAAAAGCTTTATCTTTTTCACTGTTCACATTATGGCCTCTGCGTTTAAAAAGCTCTTGGCCTTTGCAGTGGTCTGAATTATTAAAAAATAAAACAAAATTTTACAGTTTTAAGTAGAATATTTCAGCCCAAATCAAAAGGCTCCATAGCTATATTAGAGAGAATTACAGTATCTGAGATTTCTTGTTCTAATTTATTGCTACAGATTTGTTTTCTGGTTTCCATTTACATGAATAGCAATATACAAGTATCACTATTTGAAAATTATTATTGTCTTGCATAGATAGATGTTAACAAGTGACATTATTTCCTAAAGAGTAGACACTATTTTTTCTGATGTTTTAACAATAATCTATTATATCTCAGAATAAACACAATTATTATCCAGACATTCAGACTTCTATAACCATGACAATTGTTAAAAAAGACAGGCCTTAAGGAGATTACTTAGAGAGTTTAGTATTTCCCCATTCAGTTCCAGGAAGTGGAGGGGACACACAGAAGCCTGTTTTTTTTGTTGTTTTTTGTTTTCTGTTTTTGTTTTGTTTTGCGTTGTTTTGTTTTACTTCTGCCAAAGAAAGCTAAGGACGTGAAGTTGTGCTGCTAGCTCCCTGCTGAGGAATAAGTCCTGGAGAGGCAGCACATAGGGACAGGTCTGCACCCCATGACTTCATGTGTCAATCAGTTCATGAGTGTTCACCAATTGGAGCTGAGCTACACACAATGCCCAGCCATGGGTTCATCTTAGGAACTGTATAATAGGACCAAGCATAGTAGTTATTCAACAGTCAAAAGCTAAAGTCACTATCAACATTTCTAGGCATCGTTGAAGAAGTAAAGCTACCAGTTAATTTAGAGGAACACTTTGTAGATGTAATTAAGAAATCTTCAGTAGGGATGTAGCTATGAAGAATGCCCCTTACCCCTACAAACACAAAAAAGTGTCACTTAGGATAAATTCAGTTTTAAATATCTACTAGACCCAGCAATTATGAAACCATCTGGTAAAGTAAACAAATATGCCATTTTTCTTACTTTTCTTCTGATTCCTAGTTCCTACTCTAAAGAAATAGGAAAGTGTTTATATAAATTTCAGAAAAGGTGAGGAGCATAGAAAGAAACAGGCAACTGTTTTCCTTCCTAGACACCACAGGGCTGTGCACAGCCTTTTCTCCATGAGAGGAGAAGAAATAGCTATAACTCTAAGTAAAGCTAGAAACATTACAGGGAACTGAATATTCTAAGAGGGCAGTTGAAATTGTCACTTATAATTTCAAGTTTCTTTTCATTTTTATTAAACAATATGTTTTTTGCTTAAAGATAATAGGGAAAAAACATACAAAATTCATGAGTTTTTACCCAGGGATAATGGGTAAATACCCCACAGAAAATATATTTTAAAGAAACATGGGAAAACAAAGTAGAATTGCTTTTTGACTGAATTTTATGAGACATATTTGTTGCAAATATGTTACAATAGGGTTGAATGAAAGATAGAAGGTGGCCTTTCTGACGTGTAGTATTCTATATTTCAATATTATCAACATCTAAAACAATGCTAGGTTATAACAATGATAATAAAGAAAACATAGAAATCATTCCTATCCTCTAAGAACTTACTATCTGTTTTGTTTTGGTTTCACTGGCATGTGAACCAACCCCTTTCACACTCTACTGCCAAGCAAATTCTCATTGTTTGGAAACAATCCTACTCTCCATGAATATTTTGATGTTTCTGCATGATCAGGAATGAATGATTAAATGGAAAGCAGGATTTGGAAGTTAGAGATGGTGCATTACTCTGAGACATTTGCTATTTGCTTATGTTTGTAGGAGCACCTACCCTATCATCCTCAGAGATAATTTGTTTACATTCCAAAGCAAAATGTCTCTCTCTCACTCCCCGTCTCTGGGTGGGAGGTGGGGTACCCAATGCAGGTTTTGCATCTGTTTATTTTGTGGTTCTTCCCCTGGGGTGTAATTCCTACAACATATCCTGGTAACCTCTGGCTCTTACTGTCTTGTCCCACAGGGAATTGGAGCATGGAGATCTGTTGCCACTAAGATTGCTCTGTGAGTAAACAAAATGTTGATTCTTTAATCCAGAGGTCTAGGATTCCTGTGAGGTAGGGATGTGGGGAGGTGAGACAGAGAAATAGTGGCAAGCTTACTTGTTAGTTTAAAAGTAGGGTAATATCAAAGACCCTTCAACCCTTCTCAGTTTTGTACTTAATGTTTCTACTCTTATACATACAAAAAATTTTTTTGACACCTAGTCTCACTCTGTGGCCAAGGCTGGAGTACGGTGGTGCAACCTCAGCTCACTGCAACCTCTGCCTTCTGGGTTCAAGCTATTCTCCTGTCTCAGCCTCCCAAGTAGCTGGGATTACAGGCCTGCACCACTACACCCAGTTAATTTTTGTATTTTTAGTAGATAAAGTGTTTTGCCCAGGCTGATCTCGAACTCCTGGTCTCAAGGGATTCACCCACCTTGGCCTCCCAAGGTGCTGGGATTACAAGCATGGGACACCACACCAGGCCTCTAATTAATATTTTTAACAATGTCTTTGTCAGTTTTCTAGATGAACTCAAAGAAGAGCTAAGTACTTATTTTGATTATATTATATACCTGAAACCATTACATTCACTCCCTCAATCCTTAAACTACATTCACTTTCCTATACTTTCCATCAATCTGCCTCCAAGCCATGCTAGTCTCAACACATCGTTTGTGTTCCCCATACCTACTACTCATAAGAGATGAAATCAGCTCAAAATAGTGGTTGCCATCTTTGAGCAGTCAGAATATAGCCTTGAGAGTTGCATGAGAAAAGAGGAAAGGTAGATATGATTTTGACCCAACAGAGGAGAAGTGTTTAAAGGTTGATTACAGGTATTACAATTTCAGTTTTATTTTAAAGACTACCTATCACACCATCTCGATCCCTCCTGGGTGGGTATCCTAAAGCCACTTGGGATTCACAGACCAGCAAATACTGCATGGCATTTCTTGTGCACAGACATCAGTGCTTCAGTTTTTACACATTCATGGATTAGGTTAGGTGGTCTTGGTCTTCTGTTCTGAAAACATTTGAGCATTATTTAAAGAGAGAGTCTCCAGCACTGCCTTTGATATTTTGCTTCCATTTCCAAAAGCTAGAACATAATGAGAATAAAGCCATTTTCCCCTCCTCTATTATGCCTTTGCTTTCGTGTTTTCCCCAGTTGTATGTCTCTTGCTATGCAGTACAGCTCATAAAATCAGTCAGAGCCAGGGCTCGTAAATGTCACTTTGGTTAGGACTTACTTTTGGGCTATTGTTTTGCCACTGATTATACAAGAGAATTCTAACATACTCTGATAACACATAGGATCTTCACAGGAGTCTCTTTTTAAAGCAAACTAGAATGATAGTAATATATTAAAAATTACTTCCTTGAAACACCTAACATCACTAGAGTTGGTGAATTACATAGTTTGCCAACTAGTCTTAACTTTGCTTCCAACAGCTCATAATATCATCTCTGTCAGCAACTTACCTACACTGTGCCACTTTTTGCTCAGGTATCAAATGAGGGTGTTGAATATGATGAGGTTGCTCGATAGCTTCAGTAAATACGACTGTATTTTCAACTTTTCTTATTAGCCTTTTTAAGAAAAAAAAATGTATCCAAGACTCCCAAGATTATATACTCAAAATGTAATTATCGTTTTGGTGGTTTTTTGTTTCTCTGAGCCATTTCTTTAAAAAGACCTGTGGGGTCTTGGTTGGCTGCTGATGTTCTCAGAGAATTTTTTTTTAAATCATGCCATAAGGCATAATTTCTTATTTGCTATTTGATATAGTTGGGCTATGTTCCCACCTAAATCTTAACTTGAATTGCAGTTCTTATAATCCCCATGTGTTGTGGGATGGACCCAGTGGGAGGTAACTGAATCATGGAGGCAGTGACCTCCATGCTATTGTAGTGACCATGAGTGTGCTATCACAAGATCGGATGGTTCCATAAAGGACTTTTCCCCTGCTTGGATCTGCACTTCTCCTTGCTGCTGCCATGTGAAGGACCTGTTTGCTTCCCCTTCCACGATGATTGCAAGTTTCTTGAGGCCTCCCTAGTCGTGCTGAACTGTGAGTCAATTAAACCTCTTTCCTTTATAAATTACCCAGTCTAAGGTATTTCTTCATAGCGGCATGAGAATGGACTAATACACTAGTCTATTCAAAGGAACTCAGCAGTAAAAAATATAATCCAGATCTAGGAGCACTGAGCATAATTCCCTCAGGGAGCAATTGTACAGCAGCCCTCCATCTTGGTCTTGCATTTTAATGTTATTCTGTTTTTATTATTTTTTAATTCTACATTCTCTGAACTAGTTTTCCTACAACTGCAAAGATTACAGTGTCCAGTGAATGGATACTATCCCACATTATTTGTGGAGCAAAATATTGCTTTCTATACTTCTCACTTAGGGAGATCAGAAGCTACAAAATAATTTGACAAGGAGTAAATGCCAGATGTGATCTTTCCTACTCGATTAACAGACACCCACCTGCTTCTCTTAAGCCACAAGAAGTATTAATGTAGACTTAGCAGATGCTTATAGTGGATGAAGGTTAGTGAAGCAGCAAAGCAAAAGGTGCCATAAGCTGATTCCTCCCTAGGCAACAGCTAAAGATATTTTTGCCTCAGGACTTTCATAGGAAGAAGAAAATGCCATGAAGGAAAAAGAATTTGAGAAATTAGAAGAAAAAAATAGAAAAAAAAGAAAAAAGGTAGGAATCTGTTTGTGATGAACATGAGCTGTATATAGAGAGTTATTCTTTTTAAAAATAATCATATTTTCCCTCTCTAAATAGAAAAGATCCTTCCATAATTCCTAGGCATTAATGGTATAGTCCAGAATGTCTACTCCCATGACTTTCCTTATGACCTTGGGCAATTAGGATTGTTCTAACACAGTCTTTTGTGCATATGGCTTTTCCACACTGAAAATATGGCAGGTCACATCTGTAATGCCTGGCTCCTTCCACCTTGTAAGTCTGAATTCCAGTATAAGTTTCAGTCTAGGGCCAAGTTGAGAAGCTATGACAAGCAGTCTATGTTGTTCCAGGAAAATAAGTAATTAAAAAATACTGTTCTCTTATGAGAATACAGTTCTGTATTTAACAACTCTCATTATATTACTATGATTCTCAATAAAGAGGCTGATGTCTTGAAAATCACTACTCTCTAAAACGAAGGAGCCTCAGAGCAGTCACCATTATCTCTGTACTATGATAGACATTAATTTTTCTTTGAATAGGCTTTTGGGCAAATAAGCAAGTGGGATAATAATGTATAGGCATTTGAATACTTCCAGGTGAACTAACAATTAAGTTATTCCCTTACATTTCTTTTAAGTTCAAGATAATGTAAACATGGGTCATTAAGCAATACAAACCTAATGTCAGGTTTTACACTTTAGTTACAAATATATAGCTTAGGAAATTTTACAGAATATTGATAAATAACTGATATATAAAAATTAGTAAATGCAAAACTGTTTATTTGGTAACAGTTAATACAAGTGAGTTTGAAATATGTTTTCTGTATAAGTATGGTGAAGATATTTACCCAGCATTGTCAATAGAAAAATTCATATGACTTAATATTTTGCCATTCAATGCCCTACTTACATAATTTCTACATAATATATTTTTAAATGTATATTTTTAAGATAAGAATGGCCTACAAATTTTACTTTTAGAAACATATTTATACTGCCTTTTGCTATTCAGTTCCTGTCTTTTCCCCAACTTTTTATCAGGTAATTATATAGGAGAAAATATTATTTTCCAGTTGAATTCTTTAATGAATACACTACACGTGGCATATTACCTACCTGTATCAGTTCTTTTTCACACTGCTATAAAGAACTTCCATGAGGCTGGGTAATTTATAAAGGAAAAAGATTTAATTGACTCACAGTTCTGCATGACTCAGGGGACCTCAGGAAACTTACAGTCGTGATGAAAGGGGAAGCAGGCACCTTCTTCACAAAGCAGCAGGAGAGACAGACAGCAAGAGTGGAACTACCAAACACTTAAAAACCATCAGATCTCATGAGAACTCACTCACTATCACAAGAACAGCAGGGGGGAAACTGCCACCATAATCCAATCACCTTCCACTTGGTCCCTCCCTTAAAACCTAGGGATTACAATTTGAGATGAGATTTGTGTGGGGACACAGAGCCAAACCATGTCACTACCTCACTTTTATTTGAATATTTAAATGAAATGGTTAGTATCTATGCAAATTGGCAAAACACTGCGAATTGTCCAAACACAGCTTATACATTTTATCCCAGACATATTGTTAATTGGATAGTAAAATATACAAATAAAACAGAAATCTTATCTGCCAGAAAATTTAGAAAATAACATTTAAGAAGATTTAATTGTGCAAAAATTATGTTGTTTATGCCTATTAAAATATTAATGATCAGTTTTAAAGTGTGGAGAATTGCTGCTTTTGCACATGCTATGGTTTGAATGTGTCCCCCAAAGTTTATGTGTTAGAAACTTAGTCCCTAGTGCAACAGTGTTGGGAGATGGGGCTTAATAAGTGATTGAGTCATGAGGGTTCTGCCTTCTGGAATCAATTATTATTTCAGAAGTGGGTTAGTTATCTGGTGAGTGGGTTTGTTATAAAAGTGAGTTTGGCCCCCTCTTGCTCTTACTCTTGTTCTCTCTCACTCTCTTGTTCTTCCACCTTCTGCCATGGCATGATGCAGAAATGCCAAATGCCAGCACCCTGCTCTTAGACTTCCAAGCCTCCAGAACTGTGAGCCAAATAAATTTCTTTTGTTTATGAATTACCTATTCTGTGGTATGCTGTTATAGCAAAACAAAATGAACTAAGCACATTAAAAAAATAAATGAAAGGGCTAGTATTACTGGTGGAAACTGAAACGGGATTAAAATTTTTCTTCCCTCTCTGTGAGATAGTTTTTGTTTCTATAAAATGTACATTATATTGGTTGAATATTAAATTTTTTCAACATGTAGATATCTAGGAATATCTATGCTTAGGATATGCTTGCTTGTACTTGATTGAATTATCATTTTAAAGCATATACAGAATATTTTCCTAACTAGTTAACAAATTTTAAATTCTTTATTATAATTTGTCCTCAGTATAAACAAGTTATTCAAGAATATTTTTCTAACATAATGACGAGGGTGCAATTTAACTTAAGAAGCAATATAGAAACATATCACACCCCAGAATTCCCACACTTTTTGCAGTCTCACAGAACCAAGATTAAATCCTAGCTTCAAGCCTCAGCTCTCAGTAACAAGAAGATGAAAAGAAAGTGCAAAAGTAAAATGCTAAGCATGGCAAGTACTACGTAAGTTCTAAAAATTAAAAAAGGGAGAGTTTCCTCTCCCTCTTTTCCTGGTTCTCTTTCACTTGACATTTTTCCCCAGTTTCCACCATCAGTGCACTTTTAGCATTCACCTACAGTGGTCACCTACAGTGGTCATCTACAGCTATATTTCCTGAAATAAGAGTTTTGGTTTTGTTTCCTTATTCCTTAAAGTCTCCACTTTACATCTATTCAAAGAAAAGTTTCTGACCTTATGATATATTATTCAGTCTGGCCACTATTTCCACATTATCAGCCTGAAATGTATTAAAATACTTACTAAATAGTAGACACTGAATATCTTTGAAATGTTGGGGGGATAAATGAAAGAGAGAGAGAAATGTGTGTGCATATGTGTGAGAGAGAGAGGTAAATGAGAGAGAGACAGAGACAGAGAGATCACACAGGTGGAGATCTCTGTAAATTGTTACCTAATGATTTGAGAAATATTTTTTCAAAAATATCAAGACTATGCTGTATATTATATTTTTTATCCTAGAAGTTCATTTAGCATTTTATCACAATTTTGTTATGTTTTTGAAAGCATATTTATTGGCCTCAAATTAGTGCTAGAATTTTAGTGTCATAATCAACAAATATTCTTTGTGCAATAATTTAGTCAACAGATATCTCTTGTGGAATTTAAGCTTTGTGTGCTTGTGTGTATGTGCATGTATGCACACATGTGTGTGTTTTGGCTATTGAAAATAATCTTTCCACAAATAATCTTGCAAATGATGTTTGATTACTTCCCTAGGAGACAGCCACTGAAATAAAATTTCAAGCTGAAAGCCATGGATATTTCTGAGCTTCTTTATAAATATTGTCAAATTGCTGTCTATAATTTTTATGCCAATATAAAGTAACTCATAGTTTAGGAAAAACAGGTTTACCATGCCTTCTTCTGCTACATGAATTGTTTTCATTTCTTAATTCAAAGGGAGCATAAAACTTAAGCAGGTCTCCTAGATTTTTGTATTTCTTCTGTTGCCAAGTGATGTGTTAAAAATATTTTGCCTTTATTTCCATCGGAGGATTTTCCCTTCTTTACTGACATATAAGATCATTTTATTAAAGATCGAACTCCTTTGTTCATATATGTTTCAAGTATTTATTTCTAATTTGCTATTTGTCTTTTAATTTGAGGCATGTAATATTTGGGCATGTAATATTAAAACATGTAAAAATGTACTTACGCAAATACTGTTTAAGCCTCTATACCCCTTTTTTTGTGCTTTTGCATTATATTTACTCTTCAACTTGACGTTCTCTAGTAATCTACAGCTGAACAAAAACTCCAAATCACTAACAGCAAATTAAACATGAAGGTAGCTCACTCAACAAACATTTAGCAGACTTATCTTCACTATCAGAATTAAAACATGAGGTTAAAATAATTGTATTTTATTACAACTTGAAAACTTTTGCTTCCTAACAAAGATGTTTTGTCAAAGTACAAAGTCCTTCTTTAGATAATATAGAGATAACCTCTTATGCTTTCTCTTGATCCCCCACCTCCAAGCAAGTTCTTCCTGGCTTCTTGTCCTAAGTGCAACTTACTCTGTCTTTGTAAAATCAGGGTCAGTAAAAACCTTCTTCTCCTAGAAGACAGGGGATCTAGAGAGAGTACACAGCTGGCATGCATCTGGCCTACTTGCTAATACATTACTTTGCAAAAATCAAGTGGTATGTCTTTCTGCTATGAAAGTGGGTGCTCATTGTATTTAGATATACAAAAATAAAAAGAAATACAGAAATATTTTTGGGAAATGTATGTTTAATAATACAAAAAGAACACATATACCACTTAATACATTTAGGCTATTACACAAATATTAAAAAGAAATATACAGTTATTTTGGGGAAAATGTATGTTTAGTAATATAAAAAGAACACCCATACAGCTACTAGACAATCACTTCACACATCCACGTCAAATAATTGCTCTGAGTTTTTCCTCCTTTTATCCTTCCTTTCTTTCTCCCCACCTTCCATTTAAAAGTTGACTTTTATTGCTTTTTGTATATAGTATTGTTAGGGGTTTGGCTTTATTTTTATCCAAATAGCTTAAAGTATACCCCTGTACATTTATTAAAAAACCATATGTCGGCCAGGCGTGATGACTTATGCCTGTAATCTCAGCACTTTGGGAGGCCGAGGCAGGCAGATCACAAGGTCAGGAGTTCGAGACCAGCCTGGCCAACATGGTGAAACCCCATCTTTACAAAAAATACAAAAATTAGACAGTCATGATGGCGCGTGCCTGTAGTCCCAGCTACTCCGGAGGCTAAGGCAGGGGAATCGCTTAAACCCAGGAGGCAGAGGTTGCAGTGAGCCAAGACTGTGCCTTTGCACTCCAGTGCCTGGGTGACAGAGCAAGACTCTGTCTCAACACAACAACAAAAACCCATGTGTCATGAGTGGTTTAAATTCTCAATTTTATTATATACATAAGTCCCTTCTAAAGTCCTTTTCTGGAGCTTTTTGTCTGTGTAATGGATATTTTCTTACAGGAATTCACTTTTCAAATTAGTCCATCTTTATCACATATTTATTACGTAGAAAAGCATGTAACTTCATATTTTCAAATTTGATTATTTTTAACTATTTTTCCACATTAACTTTACAATTGTTTTCTATTTCTTACCTAAAATACCTTAATATTTCTTTAAGTGCTCACTTATTTTGTTTAAAAATTCATTATTTATTTCTAAAATTGTTGGATTGGGGTCAGAAATTTATATACGCAATTCTAATTGGGAAAATAACAATTTTTCACTTTACAGTACACATACATTATGAGTGTTTCTAAATATTACATTGATGCTTGATTATTCTTTGTTAGTTTTTACATTATATTATCCTGTTTTTCAACATCTTTGTTTCTGCTTTTGGGTCAAAGAATTAAAAAGTATATGAAGATTATGTTCTACAATGATGTTTCTCTGTTTCCTCTTTCATTTCTTATAATTATTTTTTGTTAGTTTGTTAATATTATTCACTACTAAATCTTCATAACTTACATGTTTATGAACTTTATATTTTTCAACATATAAAAATTATTTTGGGGCTATGCAGCAACTTTTGTTTTAAATTTTTCTAGAATTACTATTTCATATTTTACTGTCTTCTGCTTTTATTCACTTGGCTTTTGACTTTTAAAATCTTCCTATGCCTCTTTGACTCAGGTGTATGTCTTGATAGTGTAATGCTTTTGTCTATTTTGTTTGATCCCTACTTTAAAATCTTTGTCCTTGGATATGAGGATATAGAGAAATGAGTGGCCAGGTGCAGTGGGTCATGCCTGTATTCCCAGTGCTTTGGAAGATTGAGGCATGAGGATAACTTGAGCCCAGGAGTTGGAGACCAACTTAGGCAACATAGGCAACATAGCAATTATTTGTCTCTACAAAAAAATTTTAAAAAGTAGCCAGATGTGATGGCAGGTACCTGCAGTCTTAGCTGCTTATGAGGCTGAGGGAGGAGGATCCTTGAGCCACGGAGTTTGAGGCTGTAATGAGCTATGATTGCACCACTGCACTCCAGCCTGGGTGACAAAGTGAGACTTTGTCTCAAAAAAAGAGAGAAGGAAACAAAGGAAGAAGGGGAGAAAAAAAGAAAGGGAGAAAAAGAAAGAAAGGAAGAAAGACAGGAAAGAAAGAAAGACAGAAAGAGAGAGAGAAGAGAAGGAGAGAAAGAGAAAGAGAGAGAGGAGGGAAGGGAAGGGAGGGAAGGGCAGGGGAGGGCCAGGGAAGGGAAGGGAAGGGAAGGGAAGCAAAAGAAAAGAAAGGGAAGGGAAAGGAAGGGAACAAGGGAAGGGAAGAGAACGGAAGGGAGTGGAACTAGGGAAGAGGAGGGAACTAGGGAAGGGAACGGAACTAGCGAAGGGAAGGGAACTGGGGAAAGGAAGGGAAGGGAAGGGAAGGGTACTAGGGAAGGGAAAGGGACTAGGGAAGGGAAAGGTCCTAGGGAAGGGAAGGGAACTATGGAAGGGTTAGGAAACTCTGGGAAGCCAGATATTTTTCAAGACCAACCAGACACAGATTCTGGTCCTTCCTCTAGGATGATAATGTGACCTTGCTATAGCTGAAATTCTTTCATGAAACAGGACAGGACAATATTTAACAGGACAGGATGATATTTATAGATTCCCTTAAAAGGAAACACTTAGATGTTTAGAATAAGTTATGCTAGAATCATCATTTCAGTACCAAGAGGTATGGAAAGAATTGAGACTTCCAGATGTGTCTAAACTCTATGTATCTTGCACAGTGTCCCTAACAACTTCACACCCTCCGCCTTTCTTTTGAATTCTAAAACCAAAGGAAATTGTCATGGATCTGTTACCTCTGATTTTATCCTATGTTACCAACCTACATCTCGAATGATTACTTATATATTGCATTATTATTAAATTGGAAACTATTAAACACACAATGATTGGATGAAAACGGTTACTGCCTGCAGAAATTTCTATTTATTTTTATTTACCAAAGTCACTTAAATATTTGGCTTTATGTCATTTTACCTTTACTTAATATTTCATGGGATTTATACTTAGTCTCTTTAAAGTATTTTTATTTTACACTTTTATGGGTTCATAGTAAAAGTACATATTTATGATGCATATGTGATATTTTGATGCAGGCATATAATGTGTGATAATCACATGAAAGTAACTGAGGTATACATTACCTCAAACATTTATCATTTCGTTGTGTTAGAAACTTTCCAATCTCATTCTATATACCTATTCTTATTCAATTCTATTCTTCATCTTCTCCTCATTCTCTTCCTCCTCCTGCTACTTCTGCTTCATCTAATCCAGTAGGATTTATCATCCATTTTAAATTCTAATAGTGGCCATTTATAATAATTTTTATTAGCTTCATAATGAAATAACACTTATTGATGCCATTAGATCATTACATTGACTAGGAAGTGGTAAAAGTATGAATTTAATGCAGACATCAGTAAGGTCAGGATGAATATAAAACTTCTACTGTAACAAAAGAATAATAATGATACAACTCAACAATAACATATACAACTTAATTTAAAAATGGGCAAAGGTTTTGAATAGATATTTCTCCAAAGAAGATATACAAATGGACAATGAGCACATGGTAACATGCTCAACATAATATTATTAAGGAAATGCAATTAAAATCATAATAATATACCAATTCACACACATTAAGATAGTGATGATATACAGGCATGCATACCTACATAAAGTCAAACAGAAAATAACAAATTTCAACAAAAATATGGAGAAATTGGAGCTCTTCTGAATTGCTGGTGAGAATATAAAATGATGCAGCTGCTACAGAAAATCATATGGTGGTGACTCAAAAAATTAAACATCAAATTACCATTGGGGATCCAGCAATTCCACTTCTGGGCATATCCTCCCAAAATTGAAGACAGTAACTCCAACAGATATTTATACATCTATGTTCATGGCAGCATTATTTTCAATAGCCAAAAGGCAGAAGTAATCCTAGTGTCCATGGACAGATGAATAGAAAAACAAAATATGGTATATTCATACAGTGAAATATTATTTGGACCTAAAAGGGAAGGACGATCCAGGGCATGCTACAACATGGATAAACCTTGAAGACATTATATTAAGTGAAATAATCCAGTCAAAGAAGGAAAACTACTGTATGATTCCACTTATTTGACATACCTAACTAAAGTAGTCAAATTCATAGATAAAGAAAGTAGAATGGAAGTTGCCAAGGGCTGGGAAGAGAGACAATGAGGACCTGTTGTTTAATGGGCATTGGAGCTTCAGTTTGAGAAGATTAAACAGTTCTCTAGATGGGTGGTTTTAATTGTTGCCCAACAATGTACTTAATGCCACTGAAATGCAAATTTAAAAAATGTTAATAATAAATTTTATGATATTTATGTTTAACCACAATAAACACAATTCTGATATTTAGCTAGAGTTAAATAGAGGGACATAGGCTTTAGTCAAATTTCTGGTATCTGGTATTAATCTGTTCTAATGTCTGGATTGAAGGAAAAAATTCTTGGTATTTCATCTTCTTTTCATAAAGTGTGGTGGAGAAATTAGTCTTTACTGTAGTCTTTAGTTGACTCCTTATTGAAAAATCATGGATGCAATATGGCCACCACGCAGTGCTCACTCCTGTGGCTTTTCCTGATCCAGCCACTTTCCTATTCCTAACTTCAAATGCTGGTTGCATCATGCTTCAATCTTCCTCTTCTACCAAAGGGCATGCCTCATTTATGTTAATTATGGTGACAAATGAATATTTAAAAGAAATGAAGGGAGCATTTGAGGGTCAAAATGTGCTTAGCCAACTTAAAAAGCAATTTGCAGTTTTCTAGTTGATTCAGATGATGAGTCAGAAGCAAGTTGTAGGTAAGATTACATGTCCCTTGAGCAACCTTCCAGTCACAGCTCTTGCTCTCCATCACAGGTGGAAGCTTGTATCTGTGTCAGCCACACTGGATTTCTAGGACAATAGTTTAGATTGGGATGTTGCAAATTATTGCATTTTTTGATACTTGGTATATTTCACAGTGGGAAGTTGTCATGAGTTGAGTCACAAAATTTGTATCAATTTGTTTATTTCCTGCCTCGATTTATTTGAATTAATGTTTATTTTACAGTTAAGCTATAAGGAACTGGTTGCCTAAGGTGATTTTTTTTTTTTTTTTTTTTTTTTTTGAGGCAGAGTCTCGCTCTGTTGCCCAGGCTGGAGTGCAGTGGCACGATCTCGGCTCACTGCAAGCTCCACCTCCAGGGTTAACGCCATTCTCCTGCCTCAGCCTCCCGAGTAGCTGGGACTACAGGCGACCACCACCACGCCCAGCTAATTTTTTGTATTTTTAGTAGAGACGGGGTTTCACCATGTTAGCCAGGATGGTCTTGATCTCCTGACCTTATGATCCGCCCGCCTTGGCCTCCCAAAGTGCTGGGATTACAGGCGTGAGCCACCGCACCTGGCCACCTAAGGTGATTTTTAAAGTAGCTATTATATAATGAATATGAATTCATTTTTATAATAATTTATTCTCAGAACTTTTGATGTTTCCCTTGTCTTATCTTTAGTCTTGTCTTCAGAATGCATGTTACATGTCAGTATATTGGGAGGAAGGGCAGACAGTGAGTAAATTCCTGGGCTTAGGAAAAGATGAACACTTCCTATCTTCATACAGATGCACTGCATTTAAAGGATGATCTGCAAAACTCTATTTTGCAAATTATGCTTGAAAAAGTCTGACAGAGCTGAGATTTCCTGTAGAAATACCTTCAATTCTAATTTTTCAACCTATTACTAAAGCTTTATGGTCTTATAAAAATAAAGAGGGATCTATATACCTAGATGATCTAGATGGAACAGACACATGTATTCCTTTTTCCATGAAAATATGAATTCCACACCATTGCTTCTCCCACTAGTATTCATTAATGTGCCATATTCAGGACATATTTGAATACTTTTCTCTGTTTACATGTGTTTATTTGGGTTTCACTCCTTTTGAAGAAAAGATTGTAACAAATTAATTCATGACTAAATTGAAAAAAAAAAACACTATTAGATTAATTGCTGTCCTTTACTGACAACATTTTAACTCTGTGGCAGGATATTTTGTCCCTTTACTTTTCTGGATTTGTAACGCCTTCATGCCAAGGAGTTCATCTTCTGACAGAAAACGAAAGAAAACCACTTGCCTGTTGAACTGAGAGAACAGGCTCCCCTCAACTCAAAGCACATGGGTAGCTGCCACGGTTTTGCTTCCCACTCTGAAGCTTCCTTTTGAAAAGTGGCATTAACATTGTTTTGGGAGAATAATTATCATCCTCCACTGATACAACATATAAATGTGCCATCTTTACTATTCTGAGTCTGAAACAATACCTTGGGCATCTGTAATACAGCTCACCTTCTCACACTAAGGAATAAATCAGATTTCTTGTGTAGAGGTGATTATCCTTTTCTATCTTTTGCTTGGCTATCATTTAAGTCTAAGGCCATCACATATCGTCCCTGTCATTTTTATGTGGGATATTCTCAGTGATAAGGTGACAGAGTCTGGCAACCCATTTACTGCCCTGGTTACTATCACTCATTCTACTGAATGCTCTATCTTTATTGTGGAGATATATAGGTAATTGCCTCTTTCTTGAAGATTTTGCAGGACAGTCATGTAGACATTGGAGAAAACATTCACAAATGAGGCCCCTAGTCCTAACCACCTGCTCTGTCAATGTTCCTTCAGTTACCCCATATATAAATATGATTCTCAGTTTTTAAAATTTTTGGTATTATATATGAGGATCCAGACTAATATGTAAGATCTTCACAAAATTTGAAGACATGACATCCAACATATTTGCAGTTCTAGATTTTAAAGAAACCAAAATAATCAGTATGTTGGAAAACAACAGAAAATATTAATATTCACTTCATCATTATCACCATTTTTCCTACTAAGTTTATTTACATGTTAATAAAGCATGCAATTTCCAAAGCTTTACTGGTTTCTCTCTTATTGTAAAGCCTTCACCTTTACAATATATAATATACTGTATATATATATATATATTTTATCCACAATATACATTTAAAATGTAATCACTCTTAATGCCACATTATTTCAAATATATCTACATATTTATCCAAATAACCTACTTAATGATAAAGTAGCTTCAAAGTATAAAACCTTATAATGTCTGTTTTTTGTTTTTTTTTTTTTTTTTTTAGATGAAGTCTCACTCTGTCGTCCAGGCTGGAGTGCAGTGGCACAATCTCAGCTCACTGCAACGTCTGCCTCCCAGGTTCAAGCTATTCTCCTGCCCCAGCCTCCCAAGTAGCTGGAATTACAGGCACCCGCCACCACTCCTGGCTAATTTTTGTATTTTTAGTAGAGATGGGATTTCACCATGTTGGCCAGGCTGGTCTTGAACTCCTGACCTCAGGTGATCTGCCCACCTCGGCCTCCCACAGTGCTGGGATTACAGGCGTGAGCCACCATGCACAGCCCAGAATGTCTGTATTTTATACTTAGATCTTTATTACATGTCACTTATTATAGAACACTTGTAACATTTACGTTAGCTCACGGAATCTCAGATTCAGCTGCATATTTTAAACCCAGATTAATATTTTTATCTTACGTAATCAAAATAATTGGACTAAAACTTCTTTTGCCTGAATTAACTGGTGATGTGGTATCATCGAATATTAAAATAAATCAAGTCAGGTGTGTAATTGCTAAATCCTATTGTTAATGTAACTTTAAATAACTTGAGGAAAAAATCCTTACTTATCATTAGAGATTGAGTTCATAAGATTTGTTTTGGAGATTAGGGCCTCTAATAAAATTCCACCATAATGAGAAAGAAAGAATACATGTTCCTGCTATAAATATGGTTTAAAATGCTTATCATATTTATGTTTTCTATTATGTTTAAAATGCTTATCATATTTATGTTTTCTATTATGTTTAAATGTTTATTCAATTTCTTTTTTTTTTTTGAGATGGAGTCTCACTCTGTTGCCCAGGCTAGAGTGCAGTGGCATGATCTCGGCTCACTGCAATCTCTGCCTCCTGGGTGGATGCAATTCTCCTGCCTCAGCCTCCCAAGTAGCTAGGACTACAGGTGCCCGCCACCACGGCCAGCTAATTTTTTGTATTTTTAGTAGAGACGGGGTTTCACCGTGTTAGCCAGGATGGTCTCGATCTCCTGACCTTGTGATCTGCCTGCCTTGGCCTCCCAAAGTGCTGGGATTACAGGCGTGAGCCACTGCGCCCGGCCATTTATCCAATTTCTTAAATAGAATGTTATCATAAAATTGCAAATGCTGTATCTTAGAGTCTTCATCTAACTATTGTCTCCTTCTATTAGAATTTCTCATCACCTGATAAAACTGGTCCTAGTCTCCATATTTATCACGTATGACTCACATGTCTTTTCTTATCCAATCCAAACATCCAACCACAGTTGATTAGTTAGAAGCAGCAATCAAGATAGGCCAACCAATGGTTCTCTAAGTGAGTTAGAATTGGAATCCTGTCACATGGTGCTAGGTCCCATGAGTGAGAAATCCGATAGTAAATAATAGTCTGGGACATAACCATATTTAAAAGACAGTTAAAAAATAACTAGAAATAAAGGGTAAACTATCATTATGAGAATAAGTGGTGAGTTGGAAAAAGTATGCACAAATTCAAACTTGCTAGTTCATAGTTCCTGGATGTCTTTCCTTCCAGAAATTGATTCCCATTTTGTGGTTAGCAACTGTTAAATTTATATTCTAACTACTGTGCAAAAATGTGTTTATTTATTGCTTTATAACAATTTAACTGTACATGAATTCTATTTCTAATGATGACATCTATTGCAATCTTGACAATTCATGATTGATCAATTCTTGCTTAAATTTCCATGTCTGTTGAGTAACCATTTGTTCAATTAAGAATTTTCCTTTTCCCATTTCTCCTAACCTTCTACGTGATGGTAATCTTAAGTCAAGAGATACTGAAATATTGCTCTAGTATTGAAAAGAAGGCCTATGATCCATAGTTATTCTAGTTCTCTGAAGTTTTCCACCAGTGAGATTTTCATCTAATCTGATTGGGTAATTCTTTTTACACAATTCTGCATTCTTTACAGCTCTACAGTTTCTGGGTCAAGTTTTTCAGGTTTTTGCTGCTCATCACCATTACAATATTTTTGGACTTTTCTTTCACAGATTCCAGCCTTTAAAAATCTAAAGTATTTTGGTTTTCAAGACTATTGACTCTGCTATGATTTTTTCAAGGGGGTATTTGACAGTTGGTTCTTAGCAATATTAATTTTTTCCTGAAAACGGTGCTTATGAAATTCAAAGGTTGCTGCATACATCATTGCTGTATATTAGTATTGTGAAAAGACTAAGGGGGTGGAGAATAAACTTCAAATAATATCTCAAAAACTATTTTCTCAATATTGCCACCAAAAATTAAATATGCTTAGAAGGCACAGAGCCTGGTACACAATAGTAAGCATTAAATGTTTCCTGGTGTGCTAGAGCGATGGATAAGTTGATGCATAAAGAATACACAAACATCTAAAAAATACATGTTTAAGTTCAAGAAAAGGTCAATAATTTTAGTAGTAAGATAATAGGGAATAAATATTTTGTAAACAATTAATAGACCACAAGGGAACAAGTGGTCTGGAGTAAGATGACTCATATAGCATCTTTCCTGATAAAGAAGCTTCAAATTAGTTTCCAAAAGTTGGAAAAGAGCAGGTGATGTATATTCATGTGTGTGTGTGTGTGTGTGTGTGTATATATATATACACACACACACGTATACATATATGTGTATATATACACGTACATGACATATATGTATACATATATGTATACATATATATCATGTATATATACACACATATGACATATATATTTATACATACACATATATATCTATACATATATGTATGTGTGTATATATACACATATATGTGTATGTATACATACACATATATATGTATGTGTGTATATATATATATATATACACATTCCTTTCAAATGTTTTATATCAGTAAATCTGATTTCTAAGAGTTCAGAGATTTTCATTTTATCTTTAATGCAAATAAAGTAGAACCTTGTGAACACATATACTCACAGGAGTAAATGGATGTAAGAGAATGAGTGCTCGCAATAATTTTTAAAACATAATTGCACTTAAAAATGAGTTATGTGCACTAAATGGTTTCCCAGATCCCTTTCTACTTTATGAGTTCATTGTTGGATGATAGAACATTAACCTTGGGCAAACAGCAGAAAATTGTAAATTGCGTGTAAATCTTATTCCCTTGTGTTTTAATCTTTTTAAATGTTCTGACTTTGTAATACATTCAGTGTTACCATATCAAGTAATAGTGGATATAGAACAGGTGAGAATGATTACGGAGAGAAATAGTACTGGCAATTTAGATGAGAGCGGGAACCAAGAGTTATATTTTGTGTTTTCTTTTGACAATCCTAGTAACTTTAACATGTTACCTGCTATGAAAGAACAAATAAACCATTGCCTCCTTTTTTTCATAAATTCACTACTCAGGAAGCCCCTTTCGGGCCACAATGCTTGTTCTCTGTTATTTTAGCAGAATGATGTGTTACAGAACTAGAACAGGAATTACGTCACCCTGGGAAGTGTCTCAAGATACTTGCATATTAAAAGCAGAGGATGAACATATTGTGAACCCATGATTAGGCATCTGAGGACCATTACCATTGAAACAGCTGCGAGACTACTGTGAACAGCAAGCACTGAACATAGAAAAACCTGTTGTTTTAGATATATACACTAGTACCAAATTAGTTTAATTTTTTTTAATGTTCATATTTAAAAACACATTTTCTTGCACTGGTAAACAATTAGATAAGAAAGCCTATAACTGCAACATATAAGTATAGAAAAAAAACTGTATACTTTAGGGAATTTTCCCATTTCCAATTACAAAATAATTTTTCTTTGAGTTTTTAAACAGCTTTAATTTCTTCTCACCATCTGCTAGTCTTTTCCATGTATTTTGGGAAAAGCAAAATTAAGTTTATGGGATGTGGATCACAATAAAATCAATCACCATATCCTCTAGTTCAGGATAATACAATTCTCTAGTCAATTATTTTTCAAAAATATTTAGTTCCTGAAAAATCTTTACCCATACAGTCAGCCCTTGTGTCTGGGATTTAACCAACTGTGGATCAAAAATGTACCTAGGCCAATGATGTTTGTGTCTGTATTGAATTTGCACAGACATTTTTTTCTTATCATTATTCCCTAAACAATATGGTATAACAAATATTTACATAGCATTTACGTTGTATTAAGTGCTATAATAATCTAGAGATCATTTAAAGTATATGAGAAAATGTGCCTAGGTAATATGCAAATATTACACCATTTTATATAAGACTTCAGTATCTTAGAATTTAGGGATGCTCTGTGGGGACGGTGGGAGTTCTGGAATTAATCCCTTGCAGACACCAGGGGACAAAGACTATATATTAATACACACCAAAATCATACTCTGTAATGAATCAGAAAGTGGTCTTGTAAGTGGTGTAATTTTTATGTCCCATCATTAAACAGGAAATTGGTGTCCTCCTTCTTTCACCTATTATTATACTTCTCTGAACTAACCTTCCTTGAACTCAGTTTATCTTTGAGTCGTTCTCATTTTCCTTAGAAATTTCTCATGTTTCCATTATTAAATTCTGTTAATGTTTTTAGAATAGTGGTGTTAATTATACAAAAACTTAAGAGAGTACAGAAATTTAAATGACTCTCTTCTATTAAATATTTATAACTTAAAAACCCATAAACATTAAAAATATACTTCTGCTGTTCTATAAAAGCATTATATAAAATATATATTTAATATATGATAAATATAGTAACAATATATAATAAATAATATATATTTTAAATATAAATATGTAACTAAATATTACAAATAAACACAACAGCTGTTCTATACAAATTTACATATATTACATGTATATTTAACATATAAATACGTTATTTAACATATATAAATATTACATATAATGTATATTTAATATATTATAAATATCTAAGTTTATATATAAATATACAATTTATTATAAATATATATTAACAAGTGATGTTCTATAAGAGTTTTTCATGTAAATATACATTCATACATAATATGTACTCATATATATTTAATATACATTATAATCATACACTATATATTATTAATATACATTACACATATTTATACTGCATATTAAATGTATACATGTGGCAAATTACATACATATTATATACATAAATACATAGCATACATAAATACATGCTAAAATATATATTAATAATATATGCCAAACATCTATATATAAAACTTCTATAGAACGACATCAGTGCATTATTCAATCTTTATAGGTGTGTGAATCAGAATATTTAATATAAATTTATATATGGCATCTATGTATAAGTATATATGAATAAGATCATCAATAAAATTAACTCTACCATAAAAAATTATCTACATTATTGAACTTCTTTCAGTGCTTTGCTTCTTCAAGTAACATACAAATCTTTTGTAATGCTTTGTAAATTATGCTTTTCACATTTAATAAAACAAAATGGCATTAGGCCACTAAGCATATGAAGAAGTTAGTAACAATGTAAGATCGTAAATACTATAAAATTAAAGGAAGCTAATGTATCTTTCACAGGGTACATAGACAGTAACTATGCATATTTATTTAAATAGAAAATCTATGATTACTCCAAATTCTTCATCTTGATTTTTGTAAGAAAACAAGAATAGAAAATTGCATATAAAATGTAGTAAGTTCAAGCATTATGTAGCCAGATTCCTATCAAGTAGCATCTATATGAAAAACAGTCACTTATAGGAGATAAGATTTTACTATGCACTTTTGCTTTTTTTTTCCTAATAGCATCATAATAAAACTAGTTTTTTTTACCCCACTGACAGTAGCTATATCTGTGCATATAAATAGCATACCCACTTAAGTGATTTTTTAAGTCGTAAAGCATTAAATTGGCTTCTTATAAAAAAAAAGAAGTTACAGTGCTCAGAACTGCTAAAATTGTCTCAAACTGCCCACATGCTCTCCTGTGTGAAAGCTGATAAATGATACTGCTCTTTTTTAAGTTGGTTCGATCTACTGCTGTGACTTTCAAAATGTGCTACATCATTTTAAAGGCAATATGCAAGACTTTTTTATTATTTTTAATTAAAAGCATTTATAAAGAATATCAATCTGTCCCTCTGCCAAAGATATTTGTTACTTTCTTGCTATTATTGGAAAACAATAGTTGTACACTTTTACATTTATTTTGATCCCACTGAGCTACCTGTTTGAACGATAATAATGCTTTCTTGAATTTCATTTTTTGAGATGTGATTGTGATATTGGATTTCACTGAGATAATCAACATAAACAAGACTGGAATTTATGCATACTCTATATGCCTGCTGTTTTTAAAATGTCATAAAAATAAAAAATTTCCCTAAAGTACAATGTTTCATTTAAAAGCAAACCAATATCTGGCACTTTTGAAACTTTTATTATAAAATCTTAAAACTCCTTATTTTACTCACAATCAGAATCTATCATAAGCTCACTAGATTTATTAGATTACGTGAGAGATACTACGGTGTGTTCTACAGTTGATTAAATGTATTCATGTCACGACAGCAAAACGCAGTTAAAAATTTAACTAGATTTGTCATCTTATTTTGCTCAATAAGTGTCAAGCTAAAAGTTTATACATTTAGGCACGGATATGCAATAAACTTCTGTTTCCGTCATGTCACCTATTCTCATAGAACAGTACAAAGATGAACAGGTTATGAAGAACTTCAGTGTCCAGCCAATATATTTAACATGTTTGCCTATGTGAATTTCCCTCTGTCTTAATGAGGAATGTCAAATGAACAATCAAAGGTATATATTTATGAAAATGTGTTTGGATATCTACAAGTATTTTCTAGAATTTTTAATATGAAAGCCCTTTGCCCCTCCCTCCTACCAATCAATTTGGTGGAACACAGGTGGTAGGTCTGGGTTTATTTCTATGCCGCAGCTTTTTCCTTGAAGTATATAGTCCAATTTTAGAGAAAAGGCAGTGGGGAACTTTCCTCCCACTGGTTTGCAGAGTTTCTTCCCTGTCTAAGAGCTAGGGAAGGAGAAGAGAGAGTGAAGAAGTGGTGAGCACTGAAGGAAACTGTTAGAAAGGTTAGAAAATTACAGCATCTAGTTATACACGCCTACTTAAAAAATGTGTATTTTTATGGTGTTAACAATAGAACCACTAGAGCATGTTACTGTATGGGATTTGTATGGGATTTTGTGGTTAGAAGTCTGACAAAGTGACTAATGAACTCAGTTCAATAAGTGTTCCTTAAATTTCGAATAACCCCAGGTCTGCCGGAGGCCTCCCCACTGTGTGGTCCCTGATGCTGTCTCTGCTTCATCCCCGTGTCAGCCTAGTTTTGAAACAGCTGCCGCTCCACAAGAAATTCAGTCACCTCAAGAATGCAGGAACATCGAAGATTTGAGAAACAGTGGGGAGGAATCCCTGGTGTACCAGTCTGCATTCTGTCATCTGGCTCCCCATCTCCAAAGCCCTGTTTTTTTCTTAAACCCCTATCTGTCCCATACCCCAGGTACGAATTCTTCTCGCTTTATTATGCAGTTTCTTCTCTCTGGCCTGGAATCCTGGCAGTCAGGATTCCACTTGAGCTCTGTATTTCAATCCACAGGCCACGAAAATTTGTTAAGGCTTAGTCCCAACAGAGGCAGGTGGCTCTCTAAGAGTAACTATCAGGGCAGTTGACTAGGAATAATAATTTTGTTTAACTCGTTATACAAATAAACATTTGATTTAAAGTATGTTTACAATGTGCTTTCTTCTCACAATTTCCATATCACCACATTGATCCAAGCTACCTTCCTTGATCTGTCCCAAAAAATGATAAACATGTCCTAACTGCTTTACTAGTTTCTACTCTTGCCCCAGAACCACAGACCTAAGGGACCCTTAGGAGATGGGGGACAGATCATGCTCAAGATGTTACTGGTGTTCCATCTCACCAAGAGTGAAGAAAATGTCTCCTCTTTCACTCCACCCTAGCTGAAGCCTCTGTCGCTCCCTTATGTTCTCACCAACACATCCAAACTATTCCCACCTCTAGGCCTTTGAACTTGCTGTTCCATTGCCTAGAATGCTTTGCTTTATGATTTCTGTACATGTCAGTCCCTCTCTAACTTGTTTCATACCTCAGCTCACTTTAGCAGTGAGGACTGCAAAAAATGGCAAGAAATTCCTACCCCACCCGCCACTAGTAAAGACAGATAAACACGCACACACACACACACACACACACACACAGTTTGTTTATCTAAAATCTCCAGGAGATTAGCAGATGGAATGTCTGATTCAAATGAAACTTTATTGCTTCAGTTAGATTATTGTGTAAGTAGATTAACACTCTGAAACCTCAACTTCTCCAAAATACTTACGACTAGGACACGACTAGTAACTATTGATATTAGGCAGCTGGAACAGCTGACAAAATATCTGAGGCTATTGATAAAACTTTTTATCGCTGAATTATACTTTCTGTTAATAATCCATCTGCCAATAATAATAGGTATTCTGGTATTTATTACCCAAATATATGCTGAATAAAACACATTTTAAAGATTTCAATTCCCCATGTTAAAATATGATAAACTAAGAAGCATTTAATGATTAAAGTGTCAACATATACAAAGCAAATCATAAAACACCTGATGTGGCAAATAAATAGTAGGATTAGTCACTGGATTACTGGGAATTCAGGACTGTGTGCTTTTTTTTAAGTCCATTTTAAATAATTACAAATCTACTAAGATTTAGCACCTCAACTTCTTCATGATGCAGTCTTAACTCTTTGGTCTTACAGAAATGGATATGGTGAAAAGGGATTTAATGGCCAAACATATAATAGTTTTTATTACTGTATATTTTAAATCAATTCCACATAGAAGGTAATTCCTTAGCTGATTTACAGGTCGGCAATTCACACCTAAGAAATCTATAAAACTCTTCTCTCAAAATGTACACACAACTAGTAGTGGAGTGGATAACTTAAGAAAACACATAGGAATGTTAAAGTGAACTAAACATGGCCTGAGAAGGACTCTGTATTTCTATATTTTAGTCCTTGGGGACAAACTGCAACCTAGCTTAATAGGTAGACAAGATTTAAAACCTAACTTAGGAGTACATGCCTTTAGAAGAGCTGAGTCTTGGCCAATCACTGCTGCCATACTTCAACCATTCATACACTCCTGAGTGTTCAAATTGTGTTCAAATAAGGCAAACACCAACTTGAAACCAATTCAGCCGTTCTTTACCTTACTTCCAACTTCCATACATCATTTCCATTTTCGTCTATAAATCTTCTTCCACCACATGGCTGTGCTGAAGTCTCTGTATATCTGCTGTGATTCTGAGAGCTGCCTGATTTGAAAATCGTTCATTGCTCAAACTCCTCTAAATTTAATTCAGCTGAAGTTTTTCTTTTATCAGATGGTATCAGAAGCCGGATCTGTAGCAGAGCTTCTAGAGACCCCCAGGAGGGCTGAGTGAACAAACAAGGTACCTACGGGACCTACTTGTGTCCATTGATCTCTCAGAGTGATGGGAATCATGGTAAGATTTCTCTCTCGAATTTCAGAGCTCCATGGATTTGTGTTTTGAGTTTCGAGCTTCTTTGAGCAAATTTCTAATCCAAACTGGGTTTGGAAGTCACTACAGAAACTGGACTGGGTCCAGGAATGGATTTGATCTGGGAATTAACTGGCTTGGATCCAGTTAGAGGGCTCTTACATACAACTGGGTCAAAAAGGAACTGGTCCTAAGCAGTAGTATTGCAAGGGTTATAAAATTTGGCTTTTGGAAATTCATAGAGATTTTTGTTCTATCCCTTTGTTTCATTTTTCTTGTGCACTTAGGTAGGAAAAATCACTGGCTAAGTTAATCAAGAGAACCTGAGAGTAAAGGCAATATTTTAGGTAAAAATGGGATCCTTAATTTCTGGAAAACTGAGTTCCTTCTGGCTTATACATTAACCGTGGGAGACAGCGCAGTCTTACAAAAATGGTGAAATCTTACTAAAGATAACTTACAGTAAAATGTTCCAAATGAACAACACCACACTGAGGTACATTTAAAAATGAAGGCTCTTGGTAAAATCCCCTTCAGCTAAGAATGGGTTCATCACTATGGGATGTTAGCTGCTATTCTCTTTAGAATAATCTGCCTTGTGCTTTTTGCTGATGGCTGTGGATGACAGGATTATGCATGTACAAGATCATGCAGCATGGGGAGCTTTTTCCTCTCCAAAAGGGGAAACTTGAGAGCTGAAGAGACTGCTGGAAAAGATCCCTTCACTACTGACAAACAGCTGCCTGAAATTTTGATTCAGTGTCATCTGCAGTGGGTGGGTCTTGCTCTGGGCTCCCTAAGCTCTTCACCCTCCCCACTCTGCCACAGGCAATATTTTTCTTTCTCTACTTTTCTTTTCATACCTTTTCTGTTACTCAGGGCAACCATCTTGCCCAGAGACTATGTGTTGAAACTTATAGTCTGAGGTCAGATTAAAGATGACGGGGCCCATGTAGGGGCAAATTTAAGCCCTGCCAGTTTGATATTGGGTTCTAAGCAGAGTGGCTAATGTCTATGTTTTATCACATGTATTTTGCTCTGACTAGAACATAAAAAGAAAGATAATTTTCCTTTGTGTTGCAGCTTGGACCCTAGGGGTAATGTGCAGCAAGCTGGGTCACTAGCGCCACTTAGCGAAAGGGAACTCAGAAGCTTGGCATGCTGGCAAAATGGTGAGAATTTCTTATCAGTCAGATTTCTGGCCTCTCTCTCTGTGTGTTTGTGTGTGTGTGTGTGTGTGTGTGTGCAAATCAATTGAATGAGTGTTAAAAATCACTGGTTATCTCTTCTGTAAATTTTTGATTAATGGAAAAAAGGATTTGTGAGACTAGTCTTAAGCTGTAGTGAATCTAGTGTGCTTTGTGTGTCTTTCTATATTGTTCTGTCATAAAGAAAGAGGCATTCCTTAGGATAGAACGCTGGCTTAGGACACCTATAAGCCCACTTTTCAAGTTGGCCCAGCAAACTGGCCAGTTATAAACTTGCTGCAGATCCCTAAAAACAAAACAAAACAAAAAACTGGACGAGGTTGCCCTCTTGTCTTGTATGTCCTTGGGAGCTTAACCTTGTAGCCACATGGCAGTACTTTCTCATTTCACAATGGTGGCCTGGGTTCAGGGTTCAATTCCCAGCTTAGGGGATGACCTTTATCTTCTGTCTGTGTATTCATATGCGTTTTGTGTGTGTGATATTAAAAAAGCTTTAATTGCCTTAAAAATAAGTGATAAATCAAATATTTTATCAGAAAAGTAAAAAGTGTAATGCCTTTTAGTTCATGTGACTTAAGTAATCTTTGGGAAATACAGACTGTTTTAAAGATTATTGGTAAAATAAAAATATCTTCAAAAATGTAAATATTTGGTCTAAACACTGGAGGTCAGATACTAAGTTTGCTAGATGCTTTCAATTCATAAACTGCTTCTCTAACTTTTGCAAATTGTTCAATATATTTTGGAGACATTAGATTCTAAATAAGGCCTGTAGAGATGTGGAATTAGTCATGCCCCCTAGCTATGCAAAGAAGATTATAAAGAAAAGAGCGTTTATATAAGAAAGAATCTTGTATGGTACATTCTTGTCCTAAGAAAAAAATGACTGGTTGTTTAAAAAGAAGGATGTTTAGAACAAGTCAGAAAGTCTAAGCATGTTGTAGATGGTCTTTGTAAGTTGTGAAAGGATTTGTCAAAAAAATGTATGCACCAAAAGTGAAAGCTGCTAAGAACTACCATTATAAAATGTAATTGAGACTACTGAAAAAATAGGTTTCCATGCAAGGCATGTGAGGAGAATGAAATGTGTCTTTAGTAAGAGATTATAAGAAGTCATGGGAATGTAAACTTTTGCCTTGTTTAGAGGGTTAAAGGACAGATTTAAATTAAATACTGTAATATTAAAGGTTTAAACAAGTTGTGAAAGGTTTGTAAAAAATTAACCTTGTAAAAGAAAATTAACCTAGTGAGAGAAATTCTTTCTGTGGAAATATTGACTAAATTTAAAGGAGTATTGTTTGTTTTTTTCCTATAAATTGAACATAGAAATAAAAGCACAACAAGGTTTTCTTAAAGCACTAATCTGCTCTTTAACAAAAATTTTTAAAGGGTTATAAATGGTTTATGAAAATCTCACCTTATGGTCAAACAGGTTAAGATTGGATAGATTGTCTATGAGGTTTTATTCAAAATTGGGGTCAGCATTAATAGTCTACTAATGTGTGTTCCAAGATGGCCAAATAGGAACAGCTCCAGTCTACAGCTCCCAGCGTGAGAGATGCAGAAGATGGGTGATTTCTGCATTTCCAACTGAGGTACTGGGTTCATCTCACTGGGGATTGTTGGATAGTGGGTGCAGGACAGGGGGTGCAGCGCACCAAGCATGAACTGAAGCAGGGCGAGGCATCACCTCCCCTGGGAAGGGCAAGGGGTCAGGGAATTCCCTTTCCTAGCCAAGGGAAGTGGAGACAAATGGCACCTGGAAAATCAGGTCATTCCCACCCTCATACTGTGCTTTTTGGACAGTCTCAGCAAATGGCACATCAGATTATATCCCGCGCCTGGCTTGGAGGGTCCTACACCCACAGAAGCCTCACTCATTGCTAGCACAGCAGTCTGAGATTGAATTGCAAGGCGGCAGTGAGGCTGGGGGAGGGACACCTACCATTGCCAAGGCTTGAGTAGATAAACAAAGAGGCCGGGAAGCTGGAACTGGGTGGAGCCCACCACAGCTCAAGGAGGCCTGCCTGCCTCTGTAGACTCCACCTCTGGGGGCAGGGCATAGCCAAACAAAAGGCAGCAGAAACCTCTGCAGACTTAAATGTCCCTGTCTGACAGCTTGGAAGAGAGTGGTGGTTCTCCCAGCACACAGCTGGAGATCTGACAATGGACAGACTGCCTCCTCAAGAGGGTCTAACTGCGAGGCACCCCCCAGTAGGGGCAGACTGACAGCTCACATGGCTGGGTGCCCCTCTGAGACAAAACTTCAAGAGGAAAGATCAGGCAGCAACATTTGCTGTTCAGCAATATTCACTGTTCTGCAGCCTCCGCTACTGATACCCAGGCAAACAGGGTATGGAGTGGACCTCCAGCAAACTCCAACAGACCTGCAGCTGAGGGTCCTGACTGTTAGAAGGAAAACTAACAAACAGAAAGGACATCCACACCAAAACCCCATCTGTATGTCACCATCGTCAAAGACCAAAGGTAGATAAAACCACAAAGATGGGGAAAAAAACAGAGCAGAAAAACTGGAAACTCTAAAAATCAGAGCACCTCTCCTCCTCCAAAGGAATGCAGCTCCTCACCAGCAATGGAACAAAGCTGGATGGAGAATGACTTTGACGAGTTGAGAGAAGAAGGCTACAGACAATCAAACTTCTCCAAGCTAAAGGAGGAAGTTTGAACCCAATGCAAAGAAGTTAAACACCTTGAAAAAAGATTAGACAAATGGCTAACTAGAATAACCAATGCAGAGAAGTCCTTAAATGACCTGATGGAGCTGAAAACCATGGCACGAGAACTATGTGACGAATGCACAAGCTTCAGTAGCCGATTCAATCAACTGGAAGAAAGGGTATCAGTGAAGGAAGATCAAATGAATGAAACGAAGCAAGAAGGGAAGTTTAGAGAA
This sequence comes from Hylobates moloch, assembly GCF_009828535.3. Taxonomy (NCBI): domain Eukaryota; kingdom Metazoa; phylum Chordata; class Mammalia; order Primates; family Hylobatidae; genus Hylobates; species Hylobates moloch. The sequence continues at coordinate 74,955,175 of NW_026652279.1, forward strand.
AAAAGAATAAAAAGAAATGAACAAAGCCTCCAAAAAATATGGCACTATGTGAAAAGACCAAATCTACGTCTGACTGGTGTACCTGAAAGTGATGGGGAGAACGGCACCAAGTTGGAAAACACTCTGCAGGATATTATCCAGGAGAACTTCCCCAACCTAGCAAGGCAGGCCAACATTCAGATTCAGGAAATACAGAGAATGCCACAAGGATACTTGTTGAAAAGAGCAACTCCAAGACACATAATTGTCAGATTCACCAAAGTTGAAATTAAGGAAAAAATGTTAAGGGCAGCCAGAGAGAAAGGTCGGGTTACCCACAAAGGGAAGCCCATCAGACTAACAGCGGATCTCTCGGCAGAAACTCTACAAGCCAGAAGAGAGTGGGGGCCAATATTCAACATTCTTAAAGAAAAGAATTTTCAACCCACAATTTCATATCCAGCCAAACTAAGCGTCATAAGTGAAGGAGAAATAAAATACTTTACAGACAAGCAAATGCTGAGAGATTTTGTCACCACCAGGCCTGCCTTACAAGAGCTCCTGAAGGAAGCACTAAACATGGAAAGGAACAACTGGTATCAGCCATTGCAAAAACATGCCAAATTGTAAAGACGATCGATGCTAGGAAGAAACTGCATCAACTAATGAGCAAAATAACCAGCTAACATCATAATGACAGGATCAAATTCACACATAACAATATTAACCTTAAATGTAAATGGGCTAAATGGTCCAGTTAAAAGACACAGACTTCCAAATTGGATAAAGAGTCAAGACCCATCAGTGTGCTGTACTCAGGAGACCCACCTCACATGCAGAGACACACATAGGCTCAAGATAAAGGGATGGAGGAAGATCTACCAAACAAATGGAAAACAAAAAAAGGCAGGGGTTGCAATCCTAGTCTCTGATAAAACAGACTTAAAACCAACAGAGACCAAAAGAGACAAAGAAGGCCCTTACATAATGGTAAAGGGATCAATTTAACAAGAAGAGCTAACTATCTTAAATATATATGCACCCAATACAGGAGCACCCCGATTCATAAAGCAAGTCCTTAGAGACCTACAAAGAGACTTAGACTCCCACACAATAATAATGGGAGACTTTAACACCCCACTGTCAACATTAGACAGATCAATGAGACAGAAAGTTAACAAGGATATCCAGGAATTGAACTCAGCTCTGCACCAAGCAGACCTAATAGACATCTATAGAACTCTCCACTGCAACTCAACAGAATATACATTCTTCTCAGCACCACACCGCACTTACTCCAAAATTGACCACATAGTTGGAAGTAGAGCACTCCTCAGCAAATGTAAAAGAACAGAAATTATAACAAAGTGTCTCTCAGACCACACTGCAATCAGACTAGAACTCAGGATTAAGAAACTCATTCAAAACCGCTCAATTACATGGAAACTGAACAACATGCTCCTGAATGACTACGGGGTACATAACGAAATGAAGGCAGAAATAAAGATGTTCTTTGAAAGCAATGAGAACAGAGACACAATATAGCAGAATCTCTGGGACACATTTAAAGCAGTGTGTAGAGGGAAATTCACAGCACTAAATGCCCACGAGAGAAAGCAGGAAAGATCCAAAATTGACACCCTAACGTCACAATTAAAAGAACTAGAGAAGCAAGAGCAAACACATTCAAAAGCTAGCAGAAGGCTAGAAATAACTAAGATCAGAGCAGAACTGAAGGAGATAGAGACACAAAAAAACCCTTCAAAAAATCAATGAATCCAGGAGCTGCTTTTTTGAAAAGATCAACAAAATTGATAGACCACTAGCAAGACTAATAAAGAAGAAAAGAGAGAAGAATCTAACAGATGTAATAAAAAATGATAAAGGGGATATCACCACTGATCCCACAGAAATACAAACTACCATCAGAGAATACTATAAACACTGCTATGCAAATAAACTAGAAAATCTAGAAGAAATGGATAAATTCCTAGACACATACACTCTCCCAAGACTAAACAAGGAAGAAGTTGAATCTCTGAATAGACCAGTAACAGGCTCTGAAATTGAGGCAATAATTAATAGCTTACCAACCAAAAAAAAGTCCAGGACCAGACGGATTCACAGCCGAATTCTACCAGAGGTACAAGGAGGAGCTGGTACCATTCCTTCTGAAACTATTCCAATCAATAGAAAAAGAGGGAATCCTCCCTAACTCATTTTATGAAGCCAGCATCATCCTGATACCAAAGCCTAGCAGAGACACAACAAAAAAGAGAATTTTAGACCCACATCCCTGATGAACATCGATGCAAAAATCCTCAATAAAATACTGGCAAACTGAATCTAGCAGCACATCAAAAAGCTTATCACCATGATCGAGTGGGCTTCATTCCTGGGATGCAAGGCTGGTTCAACATATGCAAATCAATAAATGTAATCCAGCATATAAACAGAACCAATGACAAAAACCACATGATTATCTCAACAGATGCAGAAAAGGCCTTTGAAAAAATTCAACAACCTTCATCCTAAAAACTCTCAATAAATTAGGTATTGATGGGACGTATCTCAAAATAATAAGAGCTATCTATGACAAACTCACAGCCAATATCATAATGAATGGGCAAAAACTGGAAGCATTCCCTTTGAAAACTGGCACAAGACAGGGATGCCCTCTCTCACCACTCCTATTCAACATAGTGCTGGATGTTCTGGACAGGGCAATCCGGCAGGAGAAAGAAATAAAGCGTATTCAATTAGGAAAAGAGGAAGTCAAATTGTCCCTGTTTGCAGATGACATGATTGTATATCTAAAAAACCCCATCATCTCAGCCCAAAATGTCCTTAAGGCAATAAGCAACTTCAGCAAAGTCTCAGGATACAAAATCAGTGTGCAAAAATCACAAGCATTCTTATACACCAATAACAGACAAACAGAGAGCAAAATCATGAGTGAACTCCCATTCACAATTCCTTCAAAGAGAAAAAAATACCTAGGAACCCAACTTACAAGGGATGTGAAGGACCTCTTCAAGGAGTACTACAAACCACTGCTCGAAGAAATGAAAGAGGATACAAATAAATGGAAGAACATCCCAGGCTCATGGGTAGGAAGAATCAATATCGTGAAAATGGCCATATTGCCTAGTGTAATTTATAGATTCAATGCCATCCCCATCAAGGTACCAATGACATTCTTCACAGAATTAGAAAACACTACTTTAAAGTTCATATGGAACCAAAAAAGAGCCCTTATTGCCAAGTCAATCCTAAGCCAAAAGAACAAAGCTGGAGGCATCATGCTACCTGACTTCAAACTATACTACAAGGCTACAGTAACCAAAACAGCATGGTATTGGTACCACAACAGAGATATAGACCAATGGAACAGAACAGAGCCCTCAGAAATAATACCACACATCTACAACTATCTGATCTTTGACAAACCTGACAAAAACAAGCAATGGGGAAAGGATTCCCTATTTAACAAATGGTGCTAGGAAAACTGGCTAGCCATATGTAGAAAGCTGAAACTGGATCCCTTCCTTACACCTTCCACAAAAATTAATTCAAGATGGATTAAAGACTTACATGTTAGATCTAAAACCATAAAATCCCTAGAAGAAAACCTAGGCAATACCATTCAGGTCATAGGCATGGGCAAGGACTTCATGTCTAAAACACCAAAAGCAATGGCAACAAAAGCCAAAATTGACAAATGGGATCTAATTAAACTAAAGAGCTTCTGCACAGCAAAAGAAACTACCATCAGAGTGAACAGGCAACCTACAGAATGGGAGAAAATTTTTGCAATCTACTCATCTGACAAAGGGCTAATATCCAGAATCCACAAAGAACTCAAATAAATTTACAAGTAAAAAGCAAACAACCCCATCAACAAGTGGGCGAAGGATATGAAGAGACACTTCTCAAAAGAAGACACTTATGGATCCAAAAGACACATGAAAAAATGCTCATTATCACTGGCCATCAGAGAAATGCAAATCAAAACCACAATGAGATACCATCTCACACCAGTTAGAATGGCCATCATTAAAAAGTCAGGAAACAACAGGTGCTGGAGAGGATGTGGAGAAATAGGAACACTTTTACACTGTTGGTGGGACTGTAAACTGGTTCAACCATTGTGGAAGTCAGTGTGGCGATTCCTCAGGGATCTAGAACTAGAAATACCATTTGACCTAGCCATCCCATTACTGGGTATATACCCAATAGATTATAAATCATGCTGCTATAAAGAAACATGCACACATATGTTTATTGCGGCACTATTCACAATAGCAAAGACTCGGAACCAACCCAAATGTCCAACAATGATAGACTGGATTAAGAAAATGTGGCACATATACACCATGGAATACTATGCAGCCAAAAAAATGATGAGTTCATGTCCTTTGTAGAGATATGGATGAAGCTGGAAACCATCATTCTGAGCAAACTATCGCAAGGACCAAAAACCAAACACCTCATGTTCTCACTCATAGGTGGGAATTGAACAATGAGAACACTTAGACACATGAAGGGGAACATCACACACCGGGGCCTGTTGTGGGGTGGGGGGAGGGGGGAGGGATAGCATTAGGAGATATACCTAAAGTAAATGACAAGTTAATGGGTGCAGCACACCAACACGGCACATGTATACATATGTAAAAAACCTGCACGTTGTGCACATGTACCCTACAACTTACAGTATAATAATAATAATAAAAAGTCTACTAATGGAAAGGTGAAATTTGGCTTTCTCTCTTGAATAAGATTTTAATGTAATATTAAAAGATAAAAAAGATTTTTGTTTTCTTTTTAAATACATAACAAAAAAGAGGGAAAAGACAAAAGGCAGATTTTTTTTGAAAAGCTAAGTCTTTCCTCAAGCAATGAGTAAGGGTTTGCCTTTTTAAAAATGTTTGAGTCTAATGACTTACGGAGACCTAGAATTCTAGTTAATAATATCAAGTGTTTTAAACTTTTAACATATTTAAAAGGCTTCCTAAAATCAAATTTCAGTTTCAAAATAGTCTTTTCAGAACTCTAACTTTGGAATGCTACAGAGTACCCCTGAATCATCCTAAAGAGAGGTAAACAGAATTATTTAACACATTAAGTTACATGGGAACCATTGTCAAGATAGAAATAATGTTTAATCTTTAGGTTATATTTTAGTGAATGATATTAATATATGTTCCAAAATTGTATGGAATTTCTAAAATTCTAACATGCCTCAGTATACTCTATCAATCATAATTATGGTTATTATGTTATTTTACACCACAGAAATAACCACATTTCCTTGTAAAAAACTGTTAACTCAAGTAGAACAAAAACATTAATGAAATACCAAGAAAACACCTTGCCAGATTTTTATGTTAATCTAGCATATACTGAAATTGCTTAGATATACAATTTGAACTCTACGGTTTAAGTCAAATTACCCATGATAACCCATTAGTTATCAGTGGCTAAATTGGAAAAACAACTGGTATTCAAGAGGACATAAGTCCAATGTTAAGCATGGACTCATGGAGAACCAGGACAGCTGCCTTGTCCTTCCTGAGTCCTTAAAGCTTTTGTTATTAAAGGTCCTTCATTCCATGACTCATCATGGAAATGATAAAATAATACAAATTGAATATATTGATGTGGTGACTTATACATTGCAAAAATAGTTTAAAACCAATGTTTGATTCCATGCTCCTGGGAAGACAATAAAACCTTCATGTACATTTGGCTACCTGGTGGGTCATTTAAACACTTATAAAGAGATTTCTTGTCACTTTTAAAGCATGTTTTATGTTATAACAGTTAATTATTATGCCACAGTATCTTTTCACCAGGTATAGAAAGCTTTTTTATAGTTCACTGAGGACAATCAACCTCTTCACAGTCTAGAAACTGAAGACTGGATCTTCTGAGAACATCAGAGAAAGATTGACCTTGCCATCCACACTGCAACAAAACTTTGGAAGCTTGAACCTTGGGTTTATAATCTCACAACTGAGAAGGGTATCCCGACACTCTTGGAACTGTACACCCATTGGAACCCTTAAGGTAAAACTAACCAGGAAAGTTTCTCTCCAGAAGAAGATGGCATCCTTGACGTGAACAGATTTTCCCAAGATCATGAATCAAGACTTCTACCATCATGAGACTCTTATCTTTGAATATTTTTTCCCTGTTTATGCCTCTAGGAACAATGGAAATGAAAAGGGGGCCTATTATGTGCACTTATAGGGTATAGTTTTATTTGTGAAGATTTTTGCATCCGGACTTATACATAAATACATTTATACTTTGATAGATAAAAGATGAAGCCCCAATGTAGATGAGAAACTTTAGTGGTACATACATTGCCTCCTAATCAGTCAAAACTCCTCTTAACCTACATCATAGATTAAAGAGAACATTGCCAGGAGATGTTCACTCTTCTTCAAGGACATCATTTGTTAGGTCCTTTTTCCATAGTTTAGAATAAAAGAGGCAATAATTAGAAATGTATCCCTTTTGATAGGCTGTACAGCAGATTCTACTGTAAAGGCTATCATTAAACAACAGACTTTAAGTTCTTTTGTGAAAGTTATTCTAAATAATATCATTGGCTAAACAGAAAAGTACTTGTGCAGCTGCTGGTACTTATGTCCTATGAAGAAATTTATCAAATGTAGATTATAGAAATTCAGTTGTAGGGCATTAGTAAAAAGACCATTTAGTCAAGTGAGTAGATTCTTTAGCTCATTCTTTATTTAATTTTCGGTGGTTTGCTTTATGGGGACCCTGGGTAAGGAGCATACTCCAAACTCTTGGTATTATCCTCCCAATAGTGATAATAATAGTCTTGCTGGTGCACTGTATTCTCCCAAAAGTTTTAAATGTTCGCATGCAGGCATCTCTAGAACAACAAATGGTCTCTGTTCAACTGGAATAACAAGAGATGAAAGAAATGTGTGACTATGAAGATACTGTAACCTATGAATGATGTGCTGAGACAGGAAACCCAAAATGATGGTGACAGAGAGTGGAGCTAAGGCCCTAGTTTTGGTCACATGCTCACCTAAGTGAGAAGCTGACTAAAAGGGGGGATTTTTTTTTTAACAAAATTATGGAAGGCCATTGTTTTGGACTGAGCTCACACACTAGGCCCCAACAGGCCAAACCAAACTAAAATGGAGTCAATCCTGCTAAATAATCATACATACTATTCACATATCCCTGTAAGAGTTATAATAAATACTTGCTAATACTGAATTTAAAGTGGCTGAATGTATACAGAGCTTTATAGGAATATTTCTCAACATTGGTACTATTGACATTTTGGCTAGATAGTTCTTTACTGTAGGAAGCTGTACCATAGACTGCCATGTGTTTTTCAGTATTTCTTACCTCTACTCATGAGGTACCCAGATATCATCAAATATCCCACGGAAGGGTGAAAAATCCCCCTGATTGAGGACCACTGCCTTATTATATGTTGTGTCTGATGACAGTGGGAATTCATCAGTGTTCAGCAACGTTGCAATTTATTACAAGGCTGAGTGGGATTTTTTGAGTAGCTGCAGATACATTCTTAGGCATGTTGAACAGCCAAAGAAGGTTGAGTGGTGAAGAAGGCACATGACAGGAAGGAGAATGTCAAGTCTACACTCTCTTGGGCCACACACTGTTTGGCCCAATGTGTGGCCCAACTTCTGGAAGTACCTCTGAAACAAAGAAAACAGAAAGCCCACCTACAGTACACGATGTGCTATCATGTTACAAGTAATATGTAGAAAACACTGGAAGCATTGCTGTCCTCCAACTACTCCTGATGTTGTGAATCTCAAATCAAATGGACAATGATCTGTAAACAATGCTTCCTATCTGGCCTTTTAAAAACTCTCTCCTCAATCAAACACTCTCTTCTAACATACTCATATTAGTTATTTATATGTGACTAAAGGCAATTTCACTTTTTTAGAACCCTGTCCTAACTCCCAGTATAGCTGTTCTTTATGCACAAGTTTTGCAAAATATATGTGTAAAATAATTAGGTTATAGCAGAGAGAATATCAACTTTTCCTTCCCAATATCCCATTCAAATGCTAAAATGCATCTCCTAACAGTTTTAGAAATAAAAATTGTTGGGAGATAATTCTCCATGGGTCTAGCCAATTCTGCATGTCTTGTCAATTGAGATAATGACTACTTTTATTCTGGATTATCTTTTCACAGATGTTTCTATAGTGAAAAGCCTGGAAATATAACAAAAATTTCTCCAACCAAAGACAATGACAGGCCCACTTCCTGTTCAGTGTAATAAAGATTCCTCCAGTATAATAAAGACAACGTTTCCCTCTGGAACAAAATTCAGGCAAGCTTACAGCCTACTTAAAAGATCCCGGTTCCCTAATCCCAGAGATCCTTTAGTGTAACAACTCACTGTGTGTGCAGGTGCACCTTTACATTCTTTCACATCACCCTGTTGGGACTGGGCCTGGGGGAACAAGCACAGAAGATGTCAATGCTCTACTTCCATTGCTCTAAGAAACAGAGTCTTTTGTCTCTCATTCAAGAATATTATGTCTTCTTTCACCACACATGTAACAGTGGCAGGCGAATTTGTATTTTCTCCTCCTTGGTGCTGTTGCTGTGTATACACTGTTTCTTCATCAAGGCTGTGTACAAGTATAGTGACTATCCATCCCAGTTTACCCAGACTTTCCTGGGTTTAGCAGTAAAAGTTTCACATCTAAGGAAACACTTTGGTCCTGGAGAAAGAAGAATACATACAAAAATGTTCTTTCTCTTTGTTTTTCCTGCATTTCTCTATCTTCTCTCCTTCCTTCTTTTCTTCCCTCATTCCTTCTTTCTTTCCTTCCCTCCTTCTTTCTTTCTTCCTTTTACCCTTCCTTCCTGCCTTCTTTCCTTCCACCATTTTTCAATTAGAATTTTTTTAAAGATATCAAAGAATTAGCTTCAAGTATCAGATATCAATATTTAGAACATTAACTGTTTTCTGTGTAATTAATTAGGAAAGTTATAGAAAGCAATTCCTGGTTTTAACCTTTATTACCTACTATTCATAGACAGCTTTTTCATGTATAGTAATTCCATGTCCTGAAATTGATTCTATAATTGTTTTTAAATACTTGCTGCTAATCCCTGTGGTAGGGTTTGATCCCTCGCCCCATTCATAAAGCCTGGTCACATGACTTGCAGTTCTTCTTTCTGTAGGGGAGATTTTACTTGCCCATCTCATTGAAATCAGGGTTGCCTCTGTGGTTTGCTTTAGCCAAGGAAATATAAGCAGGATAACATGTAACTTTTTGAAAGAGAACTTTCAAGAGCCAGCATGTAATTCCACCATTGTCCTTTGTCATTTGCTGCAATATTGGCAATGTTCCATGTAGACAGATCTAAAACTGGAATCGGGTTATCTGTCTCTTCTGTACATTGATGAATCACACAAAACAATACAAGAATCATCTCATTTTGCTAATACTTTTCTCATTCTCTATCCATTTGACTTTGGGAAGGGAACATCATTCACCACACAGAATAGTTAGAAGTATTGCTGAACAGTTTGTTGCAAAAGATCAAAGACATCAGAGCAAGAAACACTCTGATGTGAAATTTATTTCTAGATTATGATTCATATTTTTCTCCATGACAACTTCATGTGTTCATGGAAGACTAGGCTCTCAGCCATCCAAACATTCAGAAAACAAAAATAGTTAATATTAAGTGGTGAAATTTTGAATAAAAACACATTTAAGAGAATCTTCCCAGGACCAATTTATCTAACTAATTAGCTGTTTGATCATGTATAGGTCACAATAGCTTTTGATATTTATTTCCTCATTGAAAAGTGAAGTGATTAAGGTCTCAAAGGTTCCTGCAGTTCTAACATTTGATCTCTCTCCTGAGTGTTATTGACTTTTATGACAGTAATTTTCCACTTTTATGAGAGAAATATGTTTTTTGTAGTATCATGTTCAGATAAATTGGGGTTATTCCTTCATTCTCTAAAATGCTTGAATGTTCTGGTTTACATAGCCCATATGTGCAAGTGTTCCTTGCAGTTTTTTTATGCAAAATATATAATTTAGGATTCTTTTCAATGACATTATTATTGAGCCAGCATAGAAGGCAAAGTAGCTGAAATGGTGCATGCCAAATATTGTTCTTAACAGATAATTGTGGACACGCTTCTATGTAGGGTCCAAACTCTACTATCACCAATGTTTAGGATTGAATGAAGGTAGGTAAGAATTCAGTAGAATTCATTGTATGTCATTTCTAGAGGAACACAGTTGTCATGAGTATCCATTTGAATCAATACTAATTAAGGCTCAAATTACCACCTTCTAAAGGCCTTGCTGGCTCTCCATGGAGGGTAACAATAGGCTGTATAAATGTAGGGTCCATTTGACTTGTTCTTCACATAATGCAAATCATTCTCATTGTAAAGTAAATTTGCATACCAATGAGAGTACATTTACTTATTTCTCCAGATCATAGAAGTCTGAAGCCTCCAAATAAAGTGTTCCTCTAAAGATTGGGAACTAGTAGGAAAATTTCACTCTGATATTGAAGTTGGAAAGATTCAACATAAATTAATGAGATTAGCCATCTGCAGAAGTGACCCATTCTAGCAGATGGTTTCTAAATGTGAAAATGATTACACAAACAAGGGTGCTTCTCAAATCTCATTAAAGAGACTAAAATAAAGCCAACATAAGATAAACTGACCTAATTAATTGTTACTTCTTTTATGTAATGTCAGAAGAAGGCAAAGGCATGCTTGAAGTCTGGTGAGGGAGAAAAGAAGAGCCAAAGGGCCAGAATTTGACATTGGCATTCATTCATGCAACATTTATTGAGCACCTACTTATAGGCCAAGTATTATGCAATACCAGGCTGATACTTAGAGAATAAGGAAGACAAATGTTTGTATTTGCTTGGCAAATATTTTTCTTTCTGCTGTAGAGGGTTGGATCAAAGTACCAGATTTTATTAATCTTCCAAATTTCTCCGGTCAAATATTTTCATAGATTTGAAAACTGATGAATTAGTATAAATATTTAACTTCTTTTTTTTTTAATTTGAGTACATTTAATTAAATTATTTTATTGAGAAAATACTAAGTGAAAGACATTTTGCATAAAGCTATGTAGAAAGCAGTAATAGGTATGTGTTGACATATTACTTACTGCCCTCAAAGAGTATAATCATAAGAGAAATAAAATCTAAGAAAACTTACATATAGTATTAAGTGAAAGGTTATGGAAAATACACAATAATTCTGCAATTGGCATTTGGAAGCAGAAAGTGGAACAGAAAAAGCTTTCATGGAGAAAACAAGTTGAATTTGAAAAGATTTGAACAGCTCTAGAAAGAAGGAATAGCACTCTAATTGGAGGGTACAATGTAGCTAATGCATAAAAGCAGGAAAAGGTAAAGCTGGAAATATTGTTGGAATGTAGCAGGAATGGAAGGAAGTAATAGCAAGTAAAAGTAGAAAAATATTTGGAATAAAGTCAGCATGAATTACATGCCAAGATAAATATATTAGACTTTGTTCTGTAGAATACAGGAAAAAACAGTGAAATTTTGAGTTATAATATAAACGGCGATTATGGTTAAACGTTTGAATGTCTCCATGCAAAGTTCTAAATTGCTTTCTAACTTTTAAATTAATCTATTGTTATTTGGATGAATATACTAGCACATGAATATCCCTAGTTAGATTGATATGATCAATATCCAGATTTTAAAATACTGAGAACCAGGCTCTGGTCCCATGATATAAATGTATCATGGAGTCATAAGATAGCAAAAAGTTGTTGATAGATATTTTATCCATCCTTTTTCTCCTCTAAACTATGATAAGGCCCACATTTTTAAAGCTAAATTATCACTGAATTAAAAACTGAATTTAGCCAAACTATGATATATTTAGTGAAATAATAATTCTTCATTAAAAGAAAAAAGCCCTTTTTCCTCCTCAAAGCTACTAATAGTAGATAATTACTTTATTGTACATGTATTCTCCTTAGAATTTGAAATTTCATATACTTTGAGATTGGAACATTGTTTCAGCAATCTTCTTCCTAATGAAAAACCTATCTTCTGAGAGTAAGTTTTTAAAAATATATTTCAATTTGCGCTTCAAGTCAGAGATTAGAGTTTTAAAGTACTTCTCTATTTGTTTCCTTCAAAGAGGAATTTTTAACATCATTGACATTAATAATTCTACACAGCTGTTTTCCTTTGTCATATGCATCCCTGATTTGATTAGGGATCAAGGTGTCAAGTTGCGTACCCTTAAAGACTATTTTTGAGAGGCCTATACTAGACATTGAAAAAAGAAAAATGACCACTTTATTTACTAACTTTGATGTTAATTGAATTATTTTTTCCTTTCTTATGATTATTTGATTGAACTTTTAAAAGAAATTTCTGCTTTCTATCAGAGATTGCAATACGCAGCAACACTAAGAACTCATTTTGTATTTATGTGTCACTAGACTGTACATATCATTAATAACATGTATATAGGTACACTTTTTACTTATTAATTTTCTAATGAGAGAATATAGATGTATTGCTCCTTTCTTCTAGATAAGCTGGTGTCTATCACCACAGATATTTTGATGAAAATAATCACTAAGACATAAAAATAAAAAACTTAAAGTGGAAAAGTACTTCCATACTAAAAAAAAAATCCAGAAGAAATAACATTTTCTCATAGGATCAAGTACTATTAGGCTGCCTAAATGGTGCTAATGCTATGATTTGGGGTAAGTCATACATCAGACATAGGATTAGCTCGAAACTCATGCCCTCCATCAGCCCATTACCAACCCCTGGGCTCAAACCTCGTATGTGGGCTTATGTGGCTCTCTCCTGTCCAATTCCAACCATGTTGCCTCAAACTCCAAAGACAGTGGGGATTGTCATAGGCTGTTTTACCCTATGTGTTTTGCATTATTCATACCAAGGGCACTTACCCCACCACTTCCACAAGCCCCATGCCTGAGATCAGGCAGTCTTCCAAGGATAGTGTTATGGGTTGAATTCTGTCCCTCAAATGTTGAAGACTTAACCTCCAGTACTTGTAATTGTGACCTTATTTGGGAATAAGGACTTTGCAGAAAATCGAGTTAAGATGAAATTATTAGGTTGGGCACTATTCCAACATGACTATGTCCTTATAAAAAGCATAAAGCATAAATTTCAACACAGAGACAAATATACAGGAAGAATACTATGTGAATATTGGAATTGTATTGCCACAAACCAAGGAACACCAAAGATTTCCAGCAAACCACCAGAAGCTAGAAGACAGGCTTACAGTCCTCAGAAAGAAGCAATGTTAGCCTTCAGATCTATAAGACAATAACTTTCTCTTGTATAAGCCATCTACTTTGTGGTATCTTGTTAAGGCAGCCCTAGGAAATTAATCTAAGTGGCCAAGACTACCTCCTCTGAGAACATTTGAGACAATTGCTTCAGAGTACTAATAAGCCCTCCCAGTCAGTGTGGCAACTTTCAGCCTCTCCTAGGCTGGTCTTAAGTCCTGCTGGACAAAGGAAAAACATTCTTGCCTTTTCTCCCTTCTAATAGTGGCTGTGAAAGACATGGATGCAGTCAAAATGTCAAAAAGATCACAAACTAGGAGTGCATTGGTTATGGACTAAAGTATATTAAAGAAGATGGTTTTTGGAGACGTATACTATATTAATGGTATAAAATAATTTTAAATGTTTTTAATTTTAATCTAACATGACCAAAAAATGAATTACTGTCCACATTTTCCTGTGTACTCCGGATAAGAATTGATTTGTCATCACCATCAGCAAAGCACAGTCACAGTCTCTGAAAGTCATTGGCACCACGATCAATGATCCAACACATGAGCAACGATGAACAAACAGAATTATGTAAGTGGTATTAGGGAAGTGGAGAGGCAAGAAGTTCTATATTATTTGAATACAGAAAAGTTCTGAAGAGTCACGGCACAATAAAAAGTAGCAGAGTCACTTCCTTTTTTATTGCAATGGAAGATATAAAATTAAAATTATCCAAGCATGTTGCATTTAAAAAATAAAGGAAAATAAAAGGTAATTTTTGGACCTGAATAACAAAAGATACTTGACACTAACAAGAATATTTATTGACACTGATTTGGCAATAAATATGAGTACCTCTTTGATATCTATTATTCTCAATCTTCATTAATAAATCACTATGCTTCACATGGGCTCATACATTTTGTAACACATAGTCTGCCCAACTTATTTATATAGCAATGGGAGTTAGAAGTGAGGGTCAGAATTGAGCAAAGGGGTAGATATTTGTCCAAAAAAAAGACCAGGTGTTAGGATTACAAGAACCAGATAGATCATAAGAACAAATGATCCCCAGTGGAAATTATTCCACATCTCTCTGGCTCTCTGCATATTCATCCCTTCCCCTGCCTCTGCTCTTCAATGCAAGGCACCAGATCTCCGCTTAGTGTCAGTTTTTTGATGTCTTTATGGGATGTATCAATGGTAAACACTGGTGTAAAATTGAAGGGATGGTGGCAAAATGTAGGATGTTGTTCTCATACTTTCAGCCTCAGGAGATTTCTCTGGCCAAAGCTGCATCTTCTCTGTGGTTTCCATTACTACCAGACAAGCCCACTGTGTGCCCATTCCAGTAGTCCCCCAGGGTACCAGTAACGCTGCTTCTTTCTAGACTAAGATCTAAAGATAATGACCACAGCTGCAAAACTCTAAAGAACATTAAGGTTTTCTGGATATCAGCTCCTCAATATGTGTATAGCCAATTCCCTGCTACGAATATTTGGGGCATTTCCCTTTTTGGGATTAGATCATTATTAAGGCATCACCTTAGGTGTAGATGGCTACTGCTATAGTTTGAATGATGGTGCCTTCTCCAAAATTTGTGTTGAAATTTAATTCCCAATGCAATTGCTAAGGGGTGTGGCTTTTGGGATAGTCTTCATGAATAGGTTTAGCACCCTTATAAAAGGTCTCAAGGCTGGAAGGAGTGATCACTTGTCCTTCTGCTGTCTGCCATTTGAGGACACAGCATCTGTTCCCTGCGGAGAACACATCCACAAGGTGTCATCCTGGAAGCAGGGAGTAGCCCTCACCAGACACCAACACCAGCACCTTGATCTTGTACTTCCCAGACTCCAGAACTGTGAGAAATGAATTTCTGTTCTTTTAAAGTTACCCAGTCTCAAGCATTTTGTTAGAGCTGCACAAACAGACTGAGGCAACCATTCTTCGCATAGAGTAGGACACTGCCAAGGCTGACTTCAAGTAAAGCTTGTTAGGCCAGTTAGAGAAAAAGAGCAATACCTTAGCTAGCATAAAGATGCTGCATCAATTGAACAGAAAGTGTTTGCTGCAGGAATAAAGCCCCTTCTCATGGTTAGTATGGAATGGAGCTCTTCCCTGGCTACTGGAATCTCTATTGTGCCAAAAAAACAAGAATGTTTTCCTTCCTTCCTTCCTTCCTTCCCTCCCTCCCACCCTCCTTCCTTCCTTCCTTCCCTCCCTCCCTCCCTTGCTTCTTTCCCTCCCTCCCTCCCTCCCTCCTTCCTTCCTTCCCTCCCTCCCTCCCTTGCTTCTTTCCCTCTCTCCCTCCCTCCCTCCTTCCTTCCCTCCCTCCCTCCTTCCTTCCTTCCCTCGTGAGCTCTCATGAGATCTGGTTATTTGAAAGTGTGTTGCTCTTCCCATTTCTTTCTCTCTCTCCTATGGGAAGATGTGCATGCTTCCCCTGCACTTCCACCATGATTTTAAATTTCCTGAGGCTTCCAGTCATGCTTCCTGTTAAGCCTGCAGAACTGTGAGTCAATTAAACCTCTTTTCTTTATAAATTACCCAGCCTCAGGTAGTTCTTTATAGCAGTGTGAGAATGGACTAATATATTACTATTTGCAAAAATATACACAAATTACAAATGTGTATAGGAATAATAGAGAAAAGTGGGCCTTTCGCTATAAAAATAAACAAATATGCATCAGATAAAATTTTATCATTAAATAAAATATTTTAAAAAGGAATCAAATCAGAGCAAATACCTCTGAAACAAACAAGAAAACTTTTACTTATACACCAAATAGTATTAATATTTCTTCTATGAAGCAAGAAAAGCTAGCCACATAGGATGACAAAGTAACTTCTCTGGGTGAGTGATTTTTACTTTCATTCCCATGCCCTTTATTTTAGAGATAATAGCTATGGACAGTCAATTGCTCTAACTTTGGAGATATTTTGTACTTTTCAGTACCTAACCCTGTTGAGCTAGTTATTTTTTGTTGTGAGGTGCAAAGATGAAATTCTGTAATGCTGCTGCATTTTGTTTTCCTGCTTTTTTTTTTTTTCCTATTTCAGAGTCAAATGGTAGTGGTGGAGCAGATTCCTCCAAAGTTAGTGTTTTCACAGCCCACTGGGGTGTCACTAATAAACCCTAGGTTTTCACAACCTTATCTTTTAAAATTCAGTAGTTTAACGATACATTTTTAGAGTTCTGTATCACAATTCTTCAATCAATCAATTGAAATTACTCATAAATAATGATTGACAAGTGCTGGACAATGTCTGCTCAATATTAAAATTATCTCAACTTTTGGCCTATGAAAATTGCAGGTAATATGTCTATCAACTAAAATTTGAACGTGCTTTTTTATATATACTTTATATAAACAATCTGGTTGTGAAGACAATGCTTTGTTCATTATAAATCAATACATACACTAGATGCTCCTCTGTGTCAGCAGTCAGTAGCTATAAGGTGTATCCTACCTTTAAGAACTTCATAGAATAATCATTCTGTTTTCTCTTTATTCACTAGAAATCTCCCTAACTTAAGGTTTTCTTTTTCATGTTAAAAGGAAGCCATTTGTGGGAATAACCACGGATATAAACTTCTCTGTTAGGACTGAGTCCTGTAAGAACCTGGCCCTGGAGCCTGAGACAGACATTTCCATGCTCATCTTCCTAGTGATTTTGTTTGCTGCTTCTGTGAATTCAGCTAATCTATCAGCAAGTGTGTATTGCACTCCTGCAAATACAGAACTGGGCTAGGCAATGTAGGGAACATAAGAGAAATATCAGGTTTAACCCTGGTCGTTACTTAGTCTGTGAAAGTTCTCTGAACTGATTCCTTCACACTTCCATCACTTATTTACTCAAGATTGTTTCAGGAATGGCAGAAACTACAATTTTGGAGCTATCAACATCTCCTCCTAAACCTGGAAATCGTAAATTTCCAGTCTTAATACTTCTTAAATATTTCTTAAGTCTTCCTCTTGGGATAGCAAATTATATCTAAAGTCATAGAGGTCAGCTGACCGAAAAGGTCGATGATAATCACAAAAACCACTGGAAGCATCCTAAACTAAATATTTATAACTCAGTTCAGCCGCAGCTTTTCTGAGCCTTTTCCCCAGCTTCAGCTCTTAAGGAAAATAATTCCCACTCATATGTATAGTGGATAAAGGGCACACCCGCAGAGACTTTTAAAAACCTGACCATCATTTTATCTTCTTTTTCTAGCACTATGTCAGAGTCTCTGTAAATAACCAATACGTATTTGCTAAACTAAGTATTTGGTTAATTGGTTAAATAAAATACAATATATAATGGATGAAGTAACTCTAGTGATTAGTCATGATGTTCCTGCATATTGACTGATGACATAAAACCATGTACATGATTGTGGCAGGCAAAATAGTGGCCTCTTAACGATGTCCACATTCTTATCCCTGGGACCTGTGACTTTACATGTCAAAAGAGCCTGTGCAGATGTGATTTGGTAAAATATCTTGAAAATTAATTCTGGATTATCCACATGGGCCCAATGTAATCACCAAGATCCTAATAAAGGAAAGGGGGAGAGGCAAGAGAGTCAGAGAAGGCTACACGCCAAGTAAGCAGGCCTTGGAGGGATGCAGCCGTGAGCAAGGAACATGAGAGGCCTCTTGAAGAAAACTAATATAATATTTGCATTAAAAAATTATGCCAAAGATTTTAGTTCAAATTGGCAGAAGGAGCAACTGTATCAGCCTTCTGTTTCCCTCTAAACCTTATTGCAATAAATAAGATTTTAACAAAATGTTACAAATCTGTAACAGTAAGAAGCACAATGTGCGTGGCACGGATGGATCATCAACAGGCAAACATGATTAAAATATTTCTGACAGGTTGAAAAATCAAGACATAAATATCAAGAGAAATATCAGAATAAAAGAATCTGCAATCCAGTGCAAAAAGATAGGAAGGCAAAGGGAGTGCTGAGAGGATATTTTTCAAAAACCCACAAAAGTAGACAAGTTTTGAGAGTGGGAGTGAGAAGTGGGACAGAAAACAGGTTGATTATTTAAAGGGTTTTCTATGGGAAAAGTTGCTTGGTCAACTTTTTACCTTCCATTCCTCAACACCACTTATAAAGGTCTTCACCCCCTAATGTTTCTCTCAAGGCAAAAACTGGAGGTCTGTTTCTAGAAATTGCATGCCTCAGGAAAATAAAGGTTTCTCAAATGATGTTAGCACTTCAGAATAATTTTATCTCATTTTAGATGTGCATAGGGATGGGGGCAGGAACATGTGTGCTTCTGGACTCTGCATACATTTACAAAGCATTCCTGCAAGTCTCACAGCTCTCCCACATACCTTTTGCTGTCAGCCAGCCATATTATCAAGAGAAACTGGGCCTCATTACATAAGGACAGAGAAAATCCAAGATAGTTACATATATTGATCAACATTCAAACACTATTAAAAATATTTCTGGCAGATTGAAAATCAAGGTGTACGTATTGAGAAATTAACCCAAATAAAAGAAGCTGTATTCCAAACTAACCATTCATTCTTAAAGAGTAACAGAAAACCAAGGTCACCAGATTTTTGAGAAAATATTACTACATATAACAAAAAGACTACTAGAGAAGTGATTACATAAATTAAATTTGTATCCTGGTAGTTGTTTGATAAGTTATTAAGGCCATAAATTACAAACAAGAAATTTTGCTATAAAACAAAACAACTTGGCCAAGAACACAAAACAAATGTATAAATTTTGAAAACATGGTTTACTATTTTAATGATTCAATGCAGTCATGTCCGAGTGAAAGCAAAGAGAAAAAGAATGTGAAAAAAATAATCAAAAATAGAGTTGCTCCAGGAGGCTAATATTCAATGAACAAAAAAGAAAACAGAGAAAATAGAAATGAAGAAATTATCCCTCAAATATTTGAAGAATCATCCAAATTGAACAGGACCACCAAGTTCATGGTAAGGGAATTACAAAAGACTTCCACCTGGACACAGCCTCAGAAAACCAAAAAGAAAGAAATCATAAAGCTACTAGATCAACAACAGCAAAAAGGAGATTCAAACCAGTATCCAACATTTCTGTAGTTCATTTAAAAGAAATTTTAAAATGAACTACCAGTCAGACATATCCTTTAGTCGCATTTAAATCAGCTTAAGAGTATGCTAGGCAATTGTTATTAATATTCTGCAGCTAAATACCTCTCCATAACACTTGGCCCTGTCTATCTTCACTTCCTCATAATCTGCCTCAGTTACAATCTGGTTCGCAACTAGAATGTTGCCTCTTGTTTACCACGTAGCTCTATCCCTCTGGACTTGGCATTTATGTAGGGTTACTCGGCAGGCTTCTGGCTCCCCTCAAGGTCTTTGGCTCAATTTCACACACTGACCTTCCCCACTGTGGATCACTTCTGAGAGCACAAGGCGTCTCCTATCCTGCCAGCCCAATAGCCAACCAGACAATCCTTTACAATGGAGAGAATGGAAAAGCCATGTTTTTGCTTAAAATGACTAACTTAGTTTTAGTGTGCATCAGGTGAATGTGACACATTTTTGTTGAAGAGAAGGTAATTATTGTTCTTGTTGTTTTGATTTTAGTTTATTTACTCGGTTATTGAAATGATACACAATTTCTCCTTGTGGTATTTTCTGTCAAATTTCTTTCAGTCATCCAAAGTTTGCTCACTATAAAGTATGTTTCTGAGCCATCTGTAGCTACAATTCACAGCCCATTTATGTCCAGATCAGCAAAACATATTTCAGTAGACATAAGTTGAATGATGATGGATTCAGAAGTGACACTAATGGAAATGCTCAAAATATAAGATTTGCTGCCTGTCGAATAGCTAAAAATTACAGCCATATTGAAAATTAGGTATGCGTACTGCAGGAGGCCAAAAAGCCTTAAAGAGGTTTTTTTTTATCCTGAGATAGTTACCACGAAAATGCTACATGCTTTTAAAAATATGATCATTCAAGAACATAGGAAAGAAGCTGATCGTGACAACCAGCGTGTGAAATGTTATGTTACCATAGCAGTCACTTCTTACCGTAGGAACGAGGTATTAAGAGACCTCCCCAAGAATAGTTCCTGAGTGGACCTGAAGCCTAAAATCAATGTTTACCCATGTTTTTAATAGCACTTTGCTTTCAACATTGATTGAGTTTATTGAAAACTCCCACTGGCCATTTTCAAGTATCAAGTTAAATTGAAAGTTCTCAATGGTGTTACTGAAACCTACAACTTATAGGCACCCTTGGTTTTTCAGAGAGCCAATGACCCTGACTATCATTGGTTGCTTAAACCTTTGGCAAGCAGCCACCAGATTTCTGAAATTAGCTGCTTTTCTGGCCTGTTTTCACTGAATTAAAAAAAAAAAAAGCCTTTATATAAAGTAATTACAAAGTCTTTACATTAATTCTAGTAATTAAATGTGACTACAGCTATCATTATAGCCTCTGTTTTTTTCTACATTACCAGAAGCAAGAGAGATCAACATAAGGGATCTTATGTTAGCTGGGCATGAATTATTTAAGTCAAATAAACTGACATCAATTTATTCTATTGGAACAACGTGGACAAATTGAAAATTTTTTTGAGTGGCAGGGGGCATTTCATAATGAAAGTAAAGTTGTGTGACTAGACCAAAGAATCCTAAAATTATGAAGTTCATTTCCTCACTCAAATATTATTTTAAGATAGAACTAGTATTTAAAACAGCAGGAGTTCAGATAATAGCAGAGCTAGATTCTTCTGTCTAAGTTACCTCTACCTTAATTTGGAAAAGAGTATTCTGGAGAAAAGGAATGATGAAGCATCTTATCCTTGTTCTCTACATATGATTTTTATGGCATTTTGACTAATGCCTACAGACTTAAAAACAACTTCCAGCTATTATCCCTTCAGCATAGTATGGACTAAAGTGTGATTTAGAAAAAATTGTCTTTATATGGCCCTTTCATGATAGTTGTGTATTAAATTAATATCCCCAAATTCCTTGTTTCTTCCTATTGACATCCATTAGTCCATGATGGAGGAACATGAGAAAATTACTTAATATACCCCTTCCTGTCTTGAAACTATTTAAGATTAGAGGATCTCCCATGATATTCTCATAAGGAGACAGTAGGAAGTTAATAATTGCAGGAGATACATGGTTGTTTTCTCTTCAGTACTTGTCACTCCTTATTCTTTACCATAGCACCTAGTTTTTACATGCTATTCCAGGAGGTAGCCAAACTTTCATCTAGGAATTTAAGCATGTATTTGTGACAATACTAATCATTATAACCTATCCTCTGGCCACAATTATTGCTTCAGAGATGAGAATATAACTAAGCTGATCCAATCAAAGCAAAGCATAAAATTTATAGTCAAATTTCTAACATATATCCTCCTCCAATCAGGATAATGTAGTGGAAAGACGAAGTACAGCCATTTTATCATAAGATCCATGCCATCTTGACAATGAACTTATGCATGAAGAGAGAAGAATCTTGGGGACTCATAGAGCAATGGAGATGGAGCCAACAGTAAGCCAGTCCTGGACCCTACCACTTTTCTGGACTTCTGTTTTAATAAAATGTGAACTATTATTTAAGCAGTTTGAGTTTGTGTTTTCTAAGCAAGAATCTTGACTAACATAGTAATAGAGAGAGATAAGAAAGAAATAAGGACATAAATACATAAATAACCTGTGAGATTAGCAATGCATTTTTAAGCCACAAAACAATGGAGCTTAACAAATATTCTGTGATGCACTGGTTCTCAATCAGAACACAACAGCTACAGTGATGAACTCCAAGCCCTCCATAGTCATATCACATTTCAGTTAATATAAATCATGTATTTTTGTAAAACTATGCATTTTCATTGTTTTGATGCTTGCATTTAAAATATTAGTACTGTACTAGTTTATTATGTGCATAAAGGTGTTAATAGTAGCTGTGAATGACCTTTTGTATTTCTATGGTATTGGTTGTAATATCTCCCATTCTTTTCTAATTGAGCTTATTTGGATCTTCCCTTTTCTTTTCTTGGTTAATCTCACTAGTGGTCTATAAATTTTACTTATCTTCTCAAAGAACAAGCTTTCCATTTTATTCATCTTTTGAATCTTTTTTTGGCTTCAATTTCCTTTATCTCTGATCTTTTGTTTTGTTTTGTTTCTGCTGGGTTTGGGTGTGGTTTGTTCTCATTTCTCTAGCTCCTTGAGGTGTAACCTTAGATCGTCTATTTGTGCTCCTTTAGACTTTTTGATGTAGGCATTTAATGCTGTAAACTTTCTTCTTAGCACCACCTTTGCTGTACCCCAGAGATTTTTACAGGTTGTCACTATTATCATTCAGTTCAAATAAAGTTTTGATTTCATTCTTGACCCAACAATCATTCAGGAGTAGGTTAATTAATTTCCACTCATTTGCATGGTTTTGAAGGTCCTTTTGGAGTTGATTTCCAATTTGATTCCACTGTGGTCTGAGAGAGTACTTGCTATAATTTCAATTTTCTTAAATTTGTTGAGACTTGTTTTGTGGACTACCATATGGTCTATCTTGGAGAATGTTTTATGTGATGATGAATGGAATGTGTATTCTACAGTTGTTGGATAGAATGTTCTGTAAATATATGTTAAGTCCATTTGTTCTAGGGTATAGTTTAATCCATTGTTTCTTTGTTGATCTTCTGTCTTGATGTTCTGTCTACTGCTGCCAGTAGTGTGTTGAAGTTTCTCACTATTATTGTGTTGCCATCTATCTCATTCCTTAAGTCTAGTGATACTTGTTTTATAAATTTGGGAGCCCCATTGTTAGGTGCATATATATTTAGGATTTTGATATTTTCCTGTTGGACTAGTCCTTTTGTCTTTATATAATGTCTCTCTTTCTGTTTTTAAATTGTTGTTGCTTTAAAGTCTGTTTTGTTTCATATAAGAATAGCTACTCCAGCTCACTTTTGGTGTCCATTTGCACCAAATGTCTTTTTCCAACCCTTTACCTTAAGTTTATGTGATTCTTTATGGGTGAGGTGAGTCTCACGAAGACAGAAGAAACATGGTTGGTGAATTTTTATCCATTCTGCCATTTTGTATCTTTTAGATGGAGCATTTAGGCCATTTACATTCAACATTAGTATTGAAATGTTACTATTCTGTTCATCATACTAGTTGTTGCCTGAATACCTTGTGTTTTTTTTTTTCCATTGTATTATTGATTTATAGGCCCTGTGAAATTTATGCTTCAAGGTGGTTTTATTTTTGTGTATTTTGAGGTTTTTCTTTTCAAGACTTAGAACTCCTTTTAGCAGTGCTGGCAAATTCTTTCAGCATTTGTTTGTCTGAAAAAGATTTTACTGCTCCTTCACAATCTACACATCTGACAAAGGATTAACTTCCAGACTCTACAAGGAACTCAAACAAATCAGCAAGAAAAAACAAACAATCCCATCAAAAAGTAGGCTAAGGACATGAAAAGACAATTCTCAAAAGAAGACATACAAATGGCCAACATATGAAAAAATGCTCAACATCATTAATGATCAGGAAAATGCAAATTAAAATCACAATGTGATACCACCTTATACTCCTGCAAGAATGACCATAATAAAAAAAAAATGGTTGTTGGCATGGATGCAGTGAAAAGGGAACACTTTTACACTGTTGGTGGGAATGTAAACTAGTTTAACAACTATGGAAAACAGTGGGAGATTCCTTAAAGAACTAAAATTAGATCTACCATTTTGTCCAGCAATCTTACTCCTGGGTGTCTACACAGAGGAAAAGAAGTCATTATACAAAAAAGATACTTGCACACGTTTATATCTGCACAATTTGCAATTGCAAAAATATAGAACCAGCCCAAATGTTCATCAATCAATAAGTGGATAAAGAAAATGTGATATATATATATATATACACACACACACACATATATACACACATATATATACACACACACTTATATAAATATGTATGTGTGTATATAAATACACACACACACATATATATACACACACATACATATATTTACCATGGAATACTATGGTATATAAATAAATATAAAGGTATATAAATAAATATATATACATATATATATTTACCATGGAATACTAGTCAGCCATAAAAAGGAATGAAACAATGGAATTCACAGCAACCTGGATGGAATTGGAGACCATTATTCTAAGTGAAGTTACTTAGGAATGGAAAAAAAAAAACATTGTATGTTCTCACTTATAAGTGGGAGCTAAGCTATGAGGATGCAAAGGCGTAAGAATGATATAATGGACTTTGGGGACTTGGGGGAAAGGGTGGGAGTGGGTGAGGGATAAAAGACTACAGTGTACACTACTCAGGTGATGGTACACCAAAATCTGAGAAATCACCACTAAATAATTTATTCATGTAATCACACACCACCTGTTACCCAAAAACCTATTGAAATGATAAAAAATGCTTAAAAATAAAATAAAATACAAATACTGTAGTAGGTAGATTATAATACACTTAGGTTTAGTCAGTTGTCTTAATCAATAAATTAACTTCAATGTGGGTCAATTATAATTAAATTTTATAAATCTAAACTCAGGAGTAACTATTAAAAGCACTTCTACTATCCATATCTTAATACAAAGGCTTTCTCCAATAGCATAATAAAATGTTTCAAATGGCAAAATTATGGCTTGTTAATTATTATAATGTATATTAGCAACAGAATCTCAGTAAAATTAATAGTATTTAAGATATATAAATTGAAATATTTAAGAATCATTCCTCATCTTTGCATAATCAGAGCACAGAATTCTCAAAAAGCTTGATCTTTAAATGGTCTTGTATCCAGTCATTGGGTTAAGGGATTTCTAATTGTCTGATATCAGCTAAACAGGAAACAAAGGCCTATTTTCAGAATATTAGCATGTCTCACTTATATCAGTCTTTCATTCAAGCTGTGGTCAAAGCATCAAAAGTTGAGAGAACTGGGGTTTCATGGTGCTTACAAAATAAATGGCCTGAACTATTTTATGTCTACTTGTCTATATTTGCTTAATACATTTCTGTATATATAACAAGATTTGGACTAAATGTTGGTTTTCTTTCCAACTTTTAGCAAGACATCAGGGATAGAGCTAATCTTAGCCTACCTCAAAATTCTCCGGAGGTTACCATCATCCGACAAAATGAACCCAAGTAGTGTGCATGACCAAAATGTTTTAGAATCATTTAAAAATGTCCATGGTTAAAGCAGTGTCTCTCAGACTTAACATTGTACTACATGTATTTGAAAATATGGCTTAGAGTAAGACATAATTTGTTTTAGGAAAGAGGTAAGAATTATCATTCTTTCCAAGATGATGTAGAGCTAAACACCTGTTATATTCCAATGGTGACATAAAGCTAAATGGTAACTAAATGAAGAACATTAGGCATGAGATTACATATTTTTTTTCTTAAAGCTACTATTAGATTTATTTTAAGCTTATTTTTCAAGTAAGATTTTATTTATATAAATAACATATGTATAATTTTTCCTGGAAAAAAATTATTAAAACATTGTACATAAGAATGAACTCACTACAACTATTGCTATTAACCACCATCAGTCATGGTCTCTTTGTTGGCTACTGAATGCTGTGCATCTTCAATGATTGTTTTCTGGGTATTTACAAACACAAGCAGGAATGTGAGCACTCACATATACATCATTGGAAATACACAATATTACTTAAGAGGGAAGAAGAAAAGTTATAGAAATACGTTCTTTTTTTACTAAACATTGCCTTAAAGTAATGCACACTATTCCGACCTACTGTTTTTTACCTGTTTTCCATATTGCTTGTTTATTTGCCTTTTTTTCCTAAATTACAAACAATGTGTGGTGAATGTCATTATGGTTCCTTCTTGCATTAATATAGGAGTGTTTCTCTTAGCCTAAATTCTAAGAGTTTGAAGTAGAATTGCTAAGTCCTAGAGAATGTACATGTAAACCCTTAATACATTTTACCAAATTGTCCTTCAAGTGTGTCTTCCAGCATATGAGAGGGCCTGTTTCCGTATACTGTTTGCCTTGTCAACACTTGAGGTTTGCTAATCTGATGGATGAAATAAGAATCTCATTAATGCTTTTAGCAATTTACTGGTGACTTGCAAGACTAAAAACTCTTTTATCAGTGTATTAAGTGATTGGAATTTCCTCTTCTATGAATTTCCTGTTCATGTTTTTAGCCCAGAAATGCTTTCATAGATACACATAATCATTGCTACACAGCATTAGCTGATTTCCACCTTGCTTGGTGTATTGACATTTGTAATCCCTTAACTGTATAGCATGCAGAAAAAGAAAATCTAGTGGTTTAAAAGTAGACTACATTATGAATTGCTGCTAAAATTTAATAAATACATACTTACATAGTTTAGCATATCTGTTATTTAAAAAGTGTACAACCTCCCTGAAGGAGAAATTATGAGAATAAATTACTAACACCTTCTGTCTTTCTAACTTCTTTACTTTATATTCAGATCAACTAAACTCCAAACAGCAAACAAGATTTATGGAAGTCTTATTTTTTTAGACAGAACAGAAACTTAATATTTGGATATCAAGAAAGGGAACCTCCATCAAAAAAAATACCAACGATTTTCAATGGATTTTCTTTTATCCATAACGCAGCAGCATCAAAATATGGCTACAGAGGGTTAGATGTGACCTATTAAAGTGATTAGAGTGTCACTTAATTCTAGTTTTTCTTTTATGACTGAAACAAATCGTTTTAACTTTCTGGTTCTCTTTGTCCTTATTTGCAAAACAAGAAAATATTTACTTATCCTTCTGCTGCTTTAAGTTATTGTACTGAGGATGTAAACAAATTAAGTTCGGGAGAAATCGTTTCAGAGTGAATTAGAAGCACATACTCCCCTCGTTATATTAAAAAGAGTTGAAGACAAATTCAAGGAAATATACCTTAGGGGAAAAAATTGAAAGAACGTATTTTCTCTTAACTTTATCTTCCTTGAAATTCTGGATAACAATTTTCTCTTTCTTGAAAATTCAGATTTTTAACATGTAGATTTCAGGTACATTTAGCACATTTTACTCTAACATTTTTTTCAAGCATTTTGTTTTTGAAATTTCTTAGACTATTTCACAAAAGAGACACTGCAATTACTGAAATGTCTCATAGATTGATATAATAGGAATTTAAGTTTGACTTAATTTGAGTTTTTTTTCCAACATCTTTCATGTGTCTCTAGTGTTTCCTTGTCCTTTTATAAACAACTTTCCCTTCCAACCCCATTGTACTATTTTTACCCTACTGATTCTGTAAGATTTCTGATTATGATGATGAGTGGTAATATTGTAATTTAAGGGCATTGATTTATTAATCATGCAACCATTTCTTTTATGATGAGCATCATAGACTATTCAATTTCCAAGGAAATTCACTGTTTTAAACAACGTAAATTAAAGTGCCACTCTGTGGGTCAATATACCATGGTGGTATCTCTATAGATTTCCAGAAAAAATGAATGGGGGATTTGTGAAAGCAATGTAAGTTATACCTCTACCTCTATGTATTTTGTCTAACTCTCAATAACACATCTAGTTCAAAAGGCTTTGACTATGCCTAGAACTTATAGAACAGCTATGGAAGTTATACAAATAGATTTTGAATTGAACATGGAAAATACAGTAATCCAATAAATTGATTATCCTTTAGTTTAACTTAATTAAGTAGAAAGTTACTACCAGTGAGAAAATTAAATCCTCACTTGCACCATAAATTAATGTCAAATTATTAGGGAAAATCACAAAAACACAATGATGTCTTTATTCTTCGTTACCAGTAGGGATCCTATAGATGGTCTAAAACATATATTAAATTATCACTGGTGATTGTCTTTTATGGAGAAGTTTTGCTTTCTGGAAAAGATGCTTCAGATCTAGGAATGGTGAGTCATGGGTATAGACATTACTGGGCAGTAAGGTTTTAGAAGATAATGTATTATGACATCAAAATATCTGGCTGAGGCTGTATGGCTAACTTAATATTTTAGAAAATAAAAGTAACATTCTCTAACATTATGTGTAAATTCTTCTTCCCTTAATTTTTTTCTCATGTAAGGCATGACTTTTTTAAAAAGAATAAAAATTGTCATAACTCTCCAAATAAATACTTTGTTAAAAGTACACAATGTTTTACCCTGATGATGATGGCTATGTTTTCTTTCAGGCTGTTTTTACACTTTCAAAATTAAGCTTTTAAAAATTATTTTATTTCATTTTATTTTCACAGTAGTCAGTGGAAAAGGTAAATGCTAGAAACTAACGTATTTACCAAAATCACTTGTGTTAACCAGAAATAAAAAAAAGTATATTATTTTTCAGATGTTCTCCATGCTAGACATTAAGTATGATGCTGGTAGCAGCAAACTATATTTTTTCCTTATTCTAAGCTACAAATAGAAAATCTTGATGAATAAATAGATATTTACTTAACTTATATTCTTGCTGAAATTACAGAGATGTATTATGTTTTTTGTTTCAATTCAGAATGCTGATAACAATTAATGTAAGTCAGTCTACAGTTATGGTAGATCACAAGAAAAGATCAGCAGACAAACACATTCAATTTAAAAGTGACATCATAATAATTTTATTTCAGTCAAACAGCTTCATATTTACCTGCTTAAAAGTTGTGTGCATAATATTTTTAAAATTTTCCTATAGGGATTATAATTTTTGGTACAAGTTTTTGAATGCTGCTTTTTCCCCAAAACTTTTACCTGATATAAGAATACAATTATTCATTTTAAAAGTCCATTTCTTTCATGTTTGGGGTGTTCTCAGGCATAAAAACCTCTTGAGTGAGAAAATATAATTCAATCCACAACTTATTATGTCCCAGGAGTCCTATGCTAAGTTGTGAAGAAACAAGGCAATTAGCATGAGCCCAGGTTTAATAGAGCATACCACATAAAAAAGAGAGAGATTTATGAGCAGTTCATGGTACTACAATGTAAGTGTTAATCCAGCACTACAACTGAAGTAGTTATACATTCACAGAGAAAGGCAGAAATTAATCTCTGAGTGGAAACAATGAAGTTGTTAAGACTTCATAGAAGAGATGCTATTTACACTGGACCTTCAAGGGTGATCCGGCTTTTGTAAAGTGTATAAAGGTTAGGGAGGGTATGATGCTTGCCAGAGACAGAAGCATGAATAAACACATCTAGGTATATAGGCATCAGGGTCACAGGACCCATGGCGAAATTTATAGGAAATGAGATCAGATTGTGAATGGTCATGAATTCATTTGGGCAATTATTTGCCTCACAAGCAATGATATGTTAAATGATAAACACTGTGGATATCTGAGAAAGAGAGGCTGAAAACAAGTATGCTGTTAGGAGCACAATGAAATAATATGAGCAAGAGATAATATCATCTGGATAAGAACAAGTAGAATTAGAGTGAAAATGAGTCATTGAAGGCATTTTAGGCATTAATTTGCAGGCGTTAGGATATAACTTCTAGAGAGTGAAGCCAAGAAATCAGAAATTTCTTATGTATAGTTACCAGGTTTTTGAGTCGATGTGGAGATGTTACTTTAACTGAAATAAGAAATTCAGGAAGAGGAACTTGGGAGAGTGAAAAAAGGAGAATGCATTCATAGTTGAACTTAGTTCCTTGTCAAAGCTATGAATGCATAGGTAGAGATATACAGCTTTAGTCACAAATATAAATCTGGATGTGACAAAATTATTTGATTGTGAAGGTAGTACTTTTGGAATCATTGACACGTTGGCAGCAACTGAAAAGGGCTAAAATTAAATATCAATATTCAAGGTCGGAAATAGATAAAAAGGCTCAGGTGAAAGCCTGGGGGCTTTACAAGGGCCCCTCTTCCTTTGCAAATGGAGTATTCTCATTGTTGTCCCAACAGTGAGGAACTACTGAAATCTCTGCTTAGTTTTTGAGCCTCCTAACGGCTGCTTTGGAACTGGTTTCTTGGAATCTTGCCCCCAAATATGTAGCATTACATTCAGGATATTGGCCCTTCAGGTTCTGATTGCCTTGCTAGCTTTAAATCCAATATTTGTGAGATGCGACAAGCTTTAGACTGTTGCTTCTTCTACAGCTTCTCTGTCTCTCACAGTGAATAAACAAATTCCTTGACAGGGAAAGTCTACAGAAAAATTCAGTTTACCACAATACATTTTATTCTTTCTGGAATATTGACCCCTACACATTTGGCTTAATTTTATCTTTATGTTGACTTTAAGTAGTCATTTCTTAAAACTATTGTACCCAAACTCTATAGTTTGTCATAGTGGGAAAATCTGGTTACAGGATCTCTATCACAGGTAGATGTGAATTATCTCCATAGTGTCTTGAATGTAGCTCTATTAATGCACTACTTCTGTGTGTTCTAATTATTTATATACATTTTTCTCCAATTGGACTTAAGAACAAGGAATTGTTACATATTTGTTTCCATTTTTCTTTCCAAAACTTAGTATCTGGCATCAATAAATGATGTTTGAATAGATAACGAGTGTTTACAAACTATGTGAAATTTTCTGAGAGCTATAAGAGAAGGAAATCAACTGTCTCTGAAGTGAAAAAGAAGCTGTCTTTATATCCACTTTTATGGAATGTGTCTGACTCCCTTGAAGCTGACCTTTCCATCATTCTGAACTTCTTGCTGGCTCCTACCATTCTAATTAAATTTGTATTGTTACCAATTGGTAACACTACCACATTGTGGTAACGTTGTTTTGTCACCACATTCCATCAGTATCAAATAATTCCATCTTGCTTTTCTTTATCTCTGTACCAAACTCCTTTTTAAACAGCATCTCCTCAGTAAAGCATTTCTAAATCTCCCCCCTTTTTATGCTACTTTCATAGTTTGCATTTTTACTGATGCACTTATTGTTTGTTTATGTTTCTGCCTCTTCTGTGGAGACAACTGAATGTGGAGTCTGTATCTAAACATTTTCCAAATTCCTTTAATGGGTAATCTCCATGGAGGGCTTCAAGACTGTGTGTAAGAGCTTTGCTTCCATCTTCTTCTTTAAACTTCAAACACACACAACTATGATGTAGGTACTGTTAGTTTCACTTTATGTATTAAAAACACTGAGGTTCAGAGAAATTAGAAAGTTATCAAAATCCACAAATATAGTGCTATGGTGTGCACGTTTATGTGGCCCCAATACCCAATGCAATAGTATTTAGAGGTGAGGTCTTTGGGAGGCAGTTAATTCATGAGATTAGAGCCCTCATAAGCAGGATTAGTGTCTTTTTGTTGTTGTTGTTAAGAGACAGCATCTCACTATGTTGCCCAGGCTTGTCTCAAACTCCTGACCTGAATTGATCTTTCTACTTTGACCTTCCAAAGTGTTGGGATTACAGGCACAAACCACCGTGTCTGGTCAGGTAGTGCTTTTACATAAGAGGCCAGAGAAAGCTTGTTTGGCCCTTCTACCATGTGAGGGCACACTGAGAAGGCACCATCTGTGAATCGGAAGAGCAAGCCCTCACCAGATACCAAATATGCTGATACCTTGATCTTGGATTTCTAAGCCCCTAGAATTGTGGGAAATAAATTTCTGTTGTTTATAAGCTACCCACTCTATGGTATTTTGTTGTATTATAGCATCTCAAAGAAACTAACAGATAGTTACACACCACATAGTCTGTATGCTCCCAAAACTTGTGTTTTTAATTTCGATTCTTGTTGTCCATTACGATGTCTAGCATGAAGTAGGCACCCTATAACGCTTGTAAAACATGATAAAATTACGATCAAATATACTATATTATTCTGTTATATTACTTTACATTATATTGCATTACATTGCAATGAGATACAATATCATGATTATTTTATAATCAAGGTTAACCATTTGTAGGTTAATCACCAAGCAATACATTAGATTCATCCTCAGTTATCTTAAAAAAAAAATGAAAAGAGAGCAATGAATTATTCATTCAAAAAAAACATCCATGTGAAAACTAAAATATTTTAACATGCAAAGCTACATAGACCTGTGGTTTCTTAAAATTATAGAACTTCCAAATATAGGGCATGTGCCAGTAAGATTCTTTATTTCAATAATTTGGTAATCTGTGTAAATAAAATTTATAGGCAGGCTTCATTTGTACACTAGTAAATGTTTAATTATTGAAATAATATAAGAGATGACTTCATGCAACAATATAGAAATGTAAACAAGAGCCTAGGGCCCTATGTTTTACCAGTGTATTTTGCACGTTGTTGGAGTTAGTTTGTCTCTATTACATCATATTAGTCATTTGCACTATGGCCACTGAAGGAACTGTTCACATTAAAGAATATAAGAGTAACTTCTTGAGAAATAATTAAAGCTAGGTAGAGGAAAGACTTCCTTTTCCCATAGACTGGAATAAGAGTTGTATTATTGCGAGCTTAACAGGAAGAATCAATACACAGAGTAATAAATTATTATCTTCATGAAAAATCTGCTACATCTAATCATGTATTATGTTTTAAAATGCAACTTAAGTACATAATACAAAGGATAGTGAAAAGCTATGAGATTCCCAGACTTACTTTTTATGCCATTACAATTGTGAATCACATAAAAAAGGTAATGGTAATACATGGTATTTCAGAACTAGAATTAAAGGACACACAGATATGCATCACAGGGATATGTGTGAGACATGCATTGTTAGGCAATTTAGTCATTGTGGGACTATCATAGAGTGTACTTATATAGCTCTAGATAGTAGAGACTGCTACACACCTAGGCTATTGCTCCCAGGCTGCAAACCTGTACAGAATGTTACTGTACTGAATATCTGTAGGCAATTGTAACACAATGGCAAGTATTTGTGCATCTAAACATAGAAGTGGTAATGTGTTTCACTATGACCTTATCATACATTGTCAACATTCACTATGCAACAGGAATTTTTCACCTCCATTAAAATCATATGGGACCCAAAGTCATATATGAGGTCTGTCATTGACCAAAACATTGGTGTACTGTGCGTGACTGCATAGTCAATGGAATTACACACACATACACACACACACACCGTATAAACAGTCAACCTTTTGCAACCTATAAGCAGATATTGTGCTTTTTGAAAGCGCATGTGCTGATTTTAGTTCTCTTTTGCCCTATTACCTGACACCTAGCACTTAAGCTGCCTCATTCTCTACTTATTTTGTGGGTTTTGAAGTAATTAAGTTTGATAATTCAGAGAACTAACTTACTGAAGTAAATTATAAAATGCTTTCTAAAATAAATTAGAAATAGTCTGCTTAGTGACCTCATTTTATTTATTTTTATCAATAAATTCATAATCTGACATTAAAAAAACTACAGGTCAACACTGTGATGGCGTTCATACTCTCACACAAGTTGACCCCGGGTTTACTTTCAAAGATGGCTTACTGGGCTGGATGGAACCACTATAATAGTTTGAACGGAAAGATCAAGGAAATATCACGTTTGTAGATTTTCAAAGTGTTTTCACTTCTTTCATTAGTTAGATTTTATATACATACAACAGGCCACTCTGGTAAGCCAGCCATTATTGTGGATTTCATTAAGGCAGAAGTTGAGGAGAAGGTGGGCGTGCATTCTGCAACAATAGAATTGTTAATTTAATGTCCATAATTTACTCGTTATCAATTTTTTGTAAAAGATAGTTCACTGATACTGTATTAGGATATTATTTGTGATAGAGCCTACAAGAAAACAATGAAATATATTTCAATTCTAAAACAAAAATAGATTTTTCAAATTTTTTATATTTAAATAGTATAAGATGTATTTTCTAAAGTATCAGAGATAGACAGAGGTGTCAACATCTTTCTCTCCATGAGTTACTTTGATTTTAATTCTTTAAAATCAGTATTTGCTACAGAACTCTGACTGAATCAGAATCATGAAATCACCAATCAGCTAGTCCTGAAACCACTCCTAGAAAATGTCAGTTTATGATATAAAAGCATTACAATGTTTGCTAAGGAATTATACATACACTTGTCGCTTTCTTTCTAGTTCATCCTCCTAGGGAAAGAGAATTCTGGTTTGCTTTAGAAACTTAATTGTATGACATCACTGGCTCCCTTTCCTAAATACCATTACTAAACCAAGGCTAGGAACACATATAAGAACACCAAAATAAAGAAATAAATCTGCCACAAAAAAATACAAAAATCAAAATATCTTTCTTCCTTTGAGCACTACTTTTTCAACTGATAATGGCTGGAGTGTTAAAGTTTGAGTGTCTGTGAATGGCTCTTAGTAGACCCTTTGTTTGAAAGGTGAAGTAAGACTGGAGTATGATACGAGTTCTAATAAAGGCACTTTAGGTGCAGACTGCCAGGGACAGAGGTAAAGTAACATCTTCGAAGGCACTTATTGTATTGATCACATAAGATTGGAACATAAAAGTAATTAGGATTCAGTGTGAATATTTACAAATGCTTGAAAGATATATTTAACTGAGTTGTTTATTTTTCCTTAGCTCTCAGTAATCTAATTGTAAGAGTTATTGGAAGGAGATCAATTGAAACAATAAAATCCTACAGCCTGGAAAACCCCAGAAATAACATCATACCATTAGTTTCCTAAAACTAATTAACAGCAATTTATTAATATAGAACTACATAGCAGTTAAATTTTCCATACAAATATCATGTGTTTTAGGTGTGAAAACTTTACAAAGGACATATATTGTAAATATCTCTGAAATACTGAATAAGTTTCCTAAAAATAGATATGTTGTCTTTATGCTTCTAATGGCTCTGATAATGAACAAAATAAAATATGTGTAAACTAACAATATCAGATCATTTGGTGAGGTTACATAAGGGGAGAACATATGATGAGACACAAAAGTAGAAATTCCTTGTTATTGCTGCATATTTTTACAACTGCTTCAAAATAATTCTCTGATTTTTTGTGTGTATAAAACATGTTTCCTTCGTTCTTCTTTGTATTTTACTTGGAATTTCATGGTACAAATAATTAATGCAATCACAAAGAGTAATTTAATAAAAGTCATAACTGTCCATTTGTATTCTCAATTTTTAAAAAGACATTTGATTACTAAGCGACTAAGGTAGTAACTACAGTGTGAAGATGCTAGACAAAGGGGTAATTCACATCCAAGGCACGATGGAGCAGGACAACATGAAATCTCATCATGGGATGACACACAATTTTATAAATTGTTTATTTCTAGATTTTTTTATTTAATATTTTCAGACCATAGTTGACTGCATAAAGCAAAACCACAGATTGGGAAAACGACTTTATATATATTAAGTCATTGAAACCTCAACAATTTTATGAGAAAGATAACATTGTATTTTCATTTTATAGAATATTTTGTCTGAGTATATATAGCCAGTGAATACCACTAAATCTGTACTCTTAACCATTACTCTGAAAAGTTTACATTACTACTTACTACTTACTTAGTACCTACTGTGTGATTTTTTTTTTTTTTACTTTTTTCTCTGATCACCCCAGTTTTCTATAAATTGAGTCATTAAGGATTAGAGAATTAAAATTCAAGTGATTTGCTGAACATTCCAGTGACTGTCTCAGTTCCTGGAGATTGATAGAATTTTATTTAAATTCAACAATTGAATGAATAAGTGAATGTATACATTTTTTAAAACTTAGTTTGTACTAACTCCATTTGATGTTTTTTGCCTAGCTTAGATAAGAAATAATGACAACTTACACTTCCAGGCCTTTTCAATCTTGAGAGAAAAAAAAAAAACAGTATAATAATTGATATGGAAAGCCTTTCTTATGTAAAATAACTAAAGCTAAATTCTGTGTCTTGTTATTTCTATTTTGAAAGTCCATATAAAACATTGCAGAGGAGGAATGACTGTGGAGAGCCATGAGAACATTTCAGCATTCCATGAAACAAAGGCATTGGGACTAGTTCAGGTATCTGAATTTCTACATAGACTCTATTATATATAGCGAAGTGCAAGGGTAAGGATATCCAGCTGAGTTCAAGGTTAAGGGCGTATTTGACAGGCAGACAGACAATACCCTTACCTGGAATGCAAGTAGCATGAATCACAATTTAAATGTCAGTAGATTTCACCTACGCTAAACTATTAAAGACGGATTGTGTTGGAGAAGCATATAATTGTGAGGACTACTAATTTTATGTTAAAATGAGTTACATGAACTTTGGGGACAATACCTAAAATAATTGTCCTAGCAGGGTTAATATCATGATAAAATATAAAAGGAAAATAGTAATACAAAGACCACTACGCTGTTTAATAATTAAATACCCGGAGAGAGAAGAAATAAAGTTATTTATAACATGTTCATTAGACATTAAAATTACAGACTGGAAAAATTGTTAAGTTTAAAAATTAAGTAGCAAAACACAATAGATAGGAATTGGAACATCATGCTGTTTTAATTTCCCAAGCTCTCTTTCTCTAGGAAAATGTGGCATCACCTAAGTAAGATTCATTTCTACAAAAGGTCAGTAACAGCCCATTAAGATGTCAGTATACATACATTATTACTGGTTATGTTAAGGTCTTGCAGCCACCCTATCTCCTCAGAGTTAGGCTTATCATTCTACAGATGTCTTTCAAATTTAGTTCCATCCTATCTTTTCTCAAAGCCAAGAACATGAACCCAGATCTCTACATTGCACTTTATAGATTGCAAGAAAGATGAGAAACATTTTGCCAAGTACACAAACTAATCATCAGTTTTATTAACAGAGTAGGATCTAGGGCAGACAAATGTACAGAAATATTTAATTAAGACTATTAATATCTGAATCCAATCCAAAAAATGACATAAAAATTTTAATGCAGTGTACTGATGCACTGCATATATGAATAGTCTTCAATGGATGTCATTTAGGCCATTTAAATGTATTTGTGTACTTTTGGGAAACAATTTAATTTCTCTGCATATATAGTCATGTGCCACAAAATGATATTTTGGTCAATAATAGACAGCACATACAATGGGGGTACCATCAGATTATAATACTGTATTTTTACTATATATTTTCTATATTTAGATATGTTTAGGTACACAAGTACTTACAATTGTGTTGCAATAGCCTATGGTATTCAGTACAGTAACATGCTGTACAGGTTTGTAGGCTAGAAGCAATAGGTTATACCACATAGCCTAAGTGCATAATAGGCTATACTATCTAGGTTTGCGCAAGTACACCTCATAATATTGACATTACAACAAAATTTTCTAAAGACAAATTTCTTAGACCATATTCTCTTTACTAAGGGAAGCACGAATGTAATAATATACAGTATAAATAATTTTTATTATTATTATTTTACTGCTATGAGTATCATGTACATTTGTTTTTCAGTTTCAAATTCCATAATTATAGGGTATGGCTAATTATTAGCATGCTTAGATACTTCCTATGGGGGTTGAGGATAGAGTATAAATGAGAATTAGAAATGTCAAAACCACATTAATATTAATTTGGCAAGGATAACAGTCTAATTGATGAATGACATTTTAGACAGGACAGATTCACCTACAAGAACTTTGTAAACACTGATAGTTTACTTTTAGTTTAAAAACTAATGTAAATCAATTATATTTACTTTATTATATTGCTTTATAATTTAGACCTCAAGCTTTAAATTTTGTTTTTGCTTTTTCAGAAGCCTAGAGAACACAAAGCACACACACAAAAATCTTTGGAAAATGTGTTTAGAGGTCTTTACATGTATTTTTTACAAAAGCAAACAATATATACATTCCATTGCTCTGATTTTTAAATTACTCTTTAATCATATTTGCAAGACATATGGAAAAAACTTCTATGTCTTTGGATTCGGAAAAGAAAATCCTTCTCTGATAATCAACATAATCATAAAGCCTGTAGTACCTGCATTAGCCACTTGGGTACGCTATTCTCTCCAATATACTATGTTCAAAATATCCTGTTAGCTATTCTATAATTAAGTATCTGATTTTTCTTTTTCAGTGCAACATATTTTTATATAGTTAGTCTTATTTATATAAAGCGATTGTTGATGCTGAACATATATTTCAATATGAACATTCTAATTTTTATATTAAAGATTACTTAAGATTTTTCCAAATACACATGAGTATTATAGTACATTAAAATATGTTATTTTCACCACAGCTTGGAATTGGCATATCAAAATAAAATAAATATGACTGTTTCTTATTATTTTATATTAAAATAAACATTAAAAATTTTGTCAGGTAAATTTAGCTCTTTTATTTTATTTAATGTAGTTTTAATTCACACATAAATATTAGTGTGTAGGCTGGAATAAAGCTTGAAGTATTTTTCCTTTTCATGCACAAGTCTTTATTTGTAAGTCAAATTCAAATCTAAATGTGGTTCATGCAAAATTTTAGCAGTTCTAGTCTACTGCTTTATTCCATGATTTATTTTTTGCATTATTGTTTTAACTACTCTATAATTAAACTGCTTAATTGACTATATGACATTAAAATGATAACTTTTCTATGAAAATGAGAGATTATGCGGCCAGTTAGTACTTTTCATACTTTTTTCTATAGCTAATTCCTTTCATAGGATGACAGAGTCAAACAATTTTCATTGTTTGCTTTTCAGTTAAAATTTGATTAGTATAAAGATATTTTAAATTGTAAGTATATTTAGAAGGAATAATTTTACTATCAAAATTCTAAATAAATCATGAGAATCTTCTATTTACTTGTGAAATAGTTTAATGATAGTTTTCCTCTTAAATATTTTTTCATAGTATCCCTTTCTGTTTTCTGTTTTCTTTTCATGGAATATACTACAAAGATAAGCTTCAATTCCTCAACAATATCGCTCTCCCTGTGGTTCACTGTTTGAGTCAGATGTCTTAACTACTCTTAAAAAAAATGTAAGGACATCCTTTTGTCTATTGTCTCCTAAATATTTTGATGGAGAACAGCTTGTTTGCTGAATTTAGCAATGGCTATAAGTTGATGAGCTTCCTAAGTTCCCTGTTGAAATAGATTTTCCAGAAATATCTTTTGCTCCTTGCAGAATAACAGCATATGTCTTTGTTTCTAAATTACTCCTTATTCTTTCACACACTATACATTGAGTGACTGCACATAAATAGCTGCTTTTTTAACAAAAATTCTGGACACTAAATATAGGTTCAAAGAAGCATTGCCTTATACAATAATAACATAGCAACCAAAGTTCTAAACTAAAGCAATCAGAA
Organism: Hylobates moloch; assembly: GCF_009828535.3. NCBI lineage: Eukaryota > Metazoa > Chordata > Mammalia > Primates > Hylobatidae > Hylobates > Hylobates moloch. Next base: position 74,994,769 of record NW_026652279.1, read on the forward strand.
TGGGGAAATGATGTATTCCAGACAAGTATATCAGAACAAATAAGTATGACAGGAAGAATTTGCCACCCAACTTACTCAATTCACACTGAATGTGAGACAATTTTTATTCTCCGGGTTTCAAATACTCCCACTCCTGGGTTTTACCATGTGGAGAATGTAAAGCCAGAAGTGTATGTCTCTCCAACTCTTGTCTAATTTCGGATGGAAATATCTATTTGACACACATATGTCAAAGCAATGACTGTATTTTTAATCCCTAGATACAAATTACTTTTCTAATGGGGAAAAAGGTATATAATGTCATGAAAGAAAAATCCAGAAACCTCAATTCACTTAACACTGCCTATTATTGCAAAAAGGACATAAAGGGAAAAGTGGCTACTGGAGTGAAAACCCTTTATTCATTTTAGGGCTGTAGTTTGTACATTTTATTTTGTAAGCCATGCTTAACAAACAAAGCATTCTTTTAGAAAATGGGTTTAAACACATGGGCAGCCAAAAGAAGGAGGCATGGAGGAATAAATATATAAGAGTAATGAAACCATTCCAAACTGAAGTTAACAAACTGAAGGTGGCCATCGATGTTTAGAAGCGAGGAAAACAGCCTCGTTTGCAATATGTCCCAGTAATAAAAAAAAAACAGGCATTGTTTTAATTCTCCTTTTCAGACTCTCTAGGGACTCAAGATACATCTGCCATATCAGTTTGGAATGATGTAGGGTGACATAGTCACTGATGATCAGCCAGTTTCAAGTAGCCAAGACCCTTAAATTTTATCTTTGTTTGAATGTTATTTTTTCTTCTTTATAAGAAATTTAAATGTCAATGTCAGTAACAGAGAGAATTTGTTGCCAAAATATGTTATTGAAAACTGTTACCAGATAAGGCATTGCTAACCAATGTATCACTAAATGTTGAGTAGATATTTTAAATCTATTTGAAAATGTGAAAAATTAATCAGAGTCCAGAGACAGAGAATTAACCGAATGAGGATTCATGGAGCCCATGCAATAATTAGGGAGGAGAGGAAAGAGATAGGCTTAAAATAGAGTCCATTGATCTTTCTTCCATTTTTAATGAATACTATCCCTCAACTTTATATCACTCTCTGACTTTAACCTATTCATTACCAACAACAGTCTGTCTTCCTTGTTCTTCTTCATCCTTCACCTCCCATTCTTGATTCCCTGCATATTTGCATAATCTTTAACACCTTTGTGCAAATATTTTACTAAGATTCAATCTAAAGCAATATCAAAACATGATTTTAGTCAACCTCTTTCTTGAAATGTCCAACATGTCTACACTGAAACATTGTTAATCTGGAAACATTTTCTTTGCTTTGCATCATTTTTCGGGGGGTTGTTTTTCATGCATTTCTTACCACTCTTAACTCTGTTTCTCAGTCTCTCTCTTGATTTTTCTTCTGCAGCCTGTCACACAAAAGTTGGTGTTCCCTGAGGTTGTACTATTGGCCTTCCCCTCGTCACTTTATATACTCTCCTTCATCAACCTTATCCATGGTCACAATTACAAATTCTCTGGTGAGTTCCTACAGAATACCCACTAACTCATGTTATTTAACTCAAGTGTCCATCATTGAACTAGTTACCTAGCCTTTTCAAAACCTTTCCCTTCCTGAATCTTTCACTTTGGCAGAAGACTTCCTGATTAATGTGATTGCTCAATTCAGAAATATGGGTGGCAGAGATTCATTCATTTACTTTAGCATTTATATCCGTATCACTGTGCTTCTACATCAGTCTATTTTAGTTTGGTCTCTTCTTTGTCATTATCATTTTTGCTTTTTGTGTCTTACCTTGATTATTATAATGTCTTACAGAAAAAAAAAATTAGGTTTCATAAGCCTTCAGTTTCAATATGCTCTTCAGTTTGTTCTCAACTTCCCCACTCCCCAGGCAGAGGTGTGTTTCTAAAATTCATAATTATGATATTTCTCTATGTTATCTTTAAGACTCCACTTGCGTATAGGACAAAGTTCAAATGCCACTGCATAAAATAGAAAGCTCTTAACTGTTGGGAAAAGCTGAGTGTTGGGAGAAGCTGAGGCAGGGCTTGCATGTCTGACATAATGTAAGAGAGTCTTGGAACATGTCCGGAGTCCAGGGTCTAAAACCCCTTGTGGGCTTTGGAACACCAAGCTCTGTGCTAAAGGGTGGAAGGCTACCCTGACGCACCATAATCTAAGCCCAGGGCATAAAACCCCTCGTGGCTTGGATAGAATCCAGAGCTCGTGACTCTGGAATAGACTTGCTGGCTCCTTGCTCTCCCAGGATCCATTGTATCTTGAGTTAAAAGAACCTGCTCTCCATTAGCTCAAGTAGCAGAGCATATGCTAAACCATTACAGCTGTAAATCATGTGCTTACTGCAATGCTCCCTTTCAACCCCACCTTCTCACCACCTGTTTCTTTGTTTGATCACCAATAAAAAGTCTGGGCTTCCAGAGCTCGCGGACATCGCAGCCTCCATGCTTAGTGATGGCCCCCTGGACCCACTTTCTCTCTCAAACTGTCCTTTCTCATTCCTCTGACTTCACCAGACTTTGTCGCCTCCACGACCTGATGTTGGGTCCGATCACCCCAACATTAGCCACAGCTGTACGGAGCAATCAAGCTTTCATTAAATAGACTATATAATATCTTCTACCTATTTCTTCTCTCTTAAATGACCTTTTCTATCTGCCCTGGAGAAAAATACTCTGGCATCTCTATACAGAGTTAGGGTCTTTCTCTTCTGAGACTCCACAAAAACTTGATTATAGCCTTTCATAATATTCATTGTATTTTGTAGAATTTATAGTAATAGTTTATATTCTATTCATCCAAGTATTTTTGGTTCTTATTAGTGTCCCAATAAATTATGTTGAATGAAAGAAAGGAAAGGAAGATCGGGAAAGAAAAAGTAAGAAAAAAGGGGTTTACCATTTAATCTAATTTTAGATTGTTCTCAGCTCTTCTCAAATTCAACTAACTTATAAATATCTGACATTATTTTTAATGCATGCACACATTGTGCTGGTTAATTTTATGTGTCAGTGTGATTGTGAAGGTGCCCAGGCATTTGATGAATCATTATTCTAAGTGTGCCTGTGAGGGAGTTCCTGGATGAGACGGTCAGTTGATGGGTAGACTAAGTAAAGCATATTGCCTTTTCTAATGTAGGCAGACCACACACTACTAGTTGAAGCCCTAGGTAAAATGAAAGGCTGGCATTCCTTCGAGTAAAAAGTAAAAGGAAATTTTTATAAATTTATTACCAAGGCCAGTGTCCAGAATGGTGTTTCCTAGATTGTCTTTTAGAAGTCTTACAGTTTGAGGTCTTACACTCAAATTTTAATCTATCTTGAATTAATTTTTGTATGTTAAAAATAGAGGTCCAGTTTCATTTTTCTGCATATGGCTAGCCAGCTATCCCAGCACCATTTATTACATAGAGTCCAGTCCTTTCCCATTGCTTATTTTTGTTTACTCTACCAAATATCAGATAACTGTAGTTGTGCAGCTTTATTTCTAGGTTCGCTATTTTGTTCCATTGGTCTATGTGTCTGTTTTTGTACCAATACCATGCTGTTTTGGTTACTGCAGTCTTACAGTATAGTTTAAGTTGGGTAATGTGATGTCTCCAGCTTTGTTCTTTTTGCTTCAGATGGCTTTGACTATTTGGACTCTTTTTCGTTCCCTACAAATTTTAAAGTAGTTTTTATAATTCTGTGGAAAATGTCATTGGTTGCTTGATGGGAATAGCATTGAATCTATAGATTGGTTTTGGAAGTGTGGCCATTTTAACAATATTAATACATCTAATACATGAACGTGAAATATTTTCCCATTTGTGCCATCTGTTATTTCTTTCAGCAGTGTGTTTGTTGTTTTCCATGTACATATCTTTCATCTTCTTAGACAGATGTACTCCTAGGAACTTTTTTGTTGTTGCAGCTATTGTAAATGAGATTTTATTCTTGATTTGGCTCTCAACTTGAACTTTATTGGTGTATAGAAATGCTACTGATTTTTGTACATTGATTTTGTATCCTGAGACTTTACTGAAGTCATTTATCAGTCACAAGAGCCTCTTGGTGGAGTGTTTAGAGTTTTCTAGCTGAAGGATCATATTGTCAGCAAACAGAAACAATTTACTCCTTCTTTTCCTATATAAATAGCTTACATTTCTTTCTCCTGCCTGACTGCCCTGGTTAGGACCTCCAGTACTGTTGCATAAGAGTAGTGAGTGTGGGCATACTTATGTTTTTCCAGTTCATAGAGGGAATGCTTTCAGTTGTTGATGAAAAGAGTCAAACCCTGTAAAATATTTGAAGATATTTATTTTGAGCCAAATATGAGTGACAGTGACCACAGCCATCACACAGCCCTCAGGAGGTCCTGAGAACATGTGCCCAAGGTGGCCCTATAGCAGTTTGATTGTATATATTTTAGAGAAGAATGAGACTTCAATCAAATACATTTAAGAAATACATTGGTTTGGTCCAGAAAATCGGGACAACTCAAAGTGACGGGCCTGGGGTGGGGGGCGGGGGGGAGGGTTGGTAATTGGTGCACGCTCAAGGCTTTAGGTAAGTTTAAACATTTTCTGGTTGACAATTGGTTGAGTTTGTCTAAAGACCTGGGATTCACAGAAAGAAAATGCTTAGGTTAAGATAAAAGACTGTGGAGACCAAGGTTCTTTTCAAGTCTTACAGTGGCTGCCCTTAGAGACAATAGATGACAGATGTTTCCTATTCAGATCTTTAAAAGGTTCTACACTCTTAGTTAATCTCTTTAGGATTGGGAGGGCCTGGAAGAAAAAGATCACACTATGCTTATAGAGATTCTTTACAGATGCAAATTTTCCCCCACAAAGGACAGCTTTTCAAGGCCATTTCAAGACATGGCAAAGAAACGTGTTTTGGGGTAAAATATTTTGACTTTCTTCTTTGTCACATAATGTTATGCCAGAGTCAGACTGGAAAGTAAGTCACAATATATAGGGTTAAATAAAACCCATCTGATGAGAATTTATGGTTTGTAGGGCATGACTCTCTAGACCCCTTAGATAGGAATTTGGGCAAGATAAAAAAAAAATCAGAGCTTAGTCTTCACAGCTTTTGCCCATTCGGTATGATGTTGGCTAAAAGTTTGCCACAGATGGCTCTTATTATTTTCAGGTATGTTCCTTCAATGTCTAGTTTCTTGAGGGCTTTTATCATGAAGAGATGTTGAATTTAATTGAAAACCTTTTTCACATCTATTGAGATGATCATATGGTTTTTGTTTTTACTTCTGTTCACGGGGTGAGTCACATTTATTGGTTTGTATGTGTTGATTCAACCTGCATCCCAGGAATGAATACCACTTGATTATGGTAAATTAAATATTTGATGTCCTGATGAATTTGGTTTGCTAGTATTTTGTTGAGGATTTTTGTGTCTATGTTTATAAGGAATATTGGCCCGTACTTTTCTTTTTCATTTTGTCTTTGCTAGGTTGTGGTATAAGGGTGATGCTGATTTTGTAGAATGAGTTAGGGAGGAGTCTCTCCTGCTCAATTTTTTGGAATAGCTTCCGTGAAATTGGTACTAGTTCTTCTTTGTATATCTGGTAGAATTGGATTGTGAATCTTTCTGGTCCAGAGTTTTTTAGTTGATAGTTTTTTGAAATTCACTGATTCAATTTCAGACCTTGATATTAGTCTGTTCAGGGTTTCAATTTCTTCTTAATTCAATCTCAGGAGATTGTATGTTTCCAAGGATTTATCCATTTCTTCTAGATTTTCTAGTTTGTGTTCATAGAGGTGTTTATTATAATCTCTGGGGATCTTTTTTATTTCTGTGGGATCAGTTGTAATGTCACCTTTGCCATTTCTGATTGTGCTTATTTAGATCTTCTCTCTCTTTTTCTTTGTTAATCTAGCTAGCAGTCTTTATATTTTGTTTATCTTTTCAAAGAACAAACTTTTGAGTTAGTGATTTTTTGCATGAATTTTGGGATCTCAATTCCATTCAATTCTGCTCTGTTTTAGTTATTTCTTTCCTTCTGCTAACTTTGGGGTTAATTTGTTCTTGTTTTTCTAGTTCGTCTAGGTATGATGTCAGATTATTAATTAGAGCTATTTTTAACTTTCTGAGTCACACAGTTAGTGCTAAAATTTCCTTTTAACACCACTTTTGCTTCTTCCCAGAAATTCTGGTACATTATCTTTCCACTTTCATTTATTTCAAGGAATTTCTGTATTTCTGCCTTAATTTCACCAAAAACAAATATTGACAAGAAGGACATAATTAAACTAAAGGGTTTCTGCTAGCAAAGAAAAACTTGCAATAGAGTAAACATACGACCTAGGAAATGGGAGAAAATATTCACAAATTATGCATTTGACAAAGGACAAATATCCAGAATCTATAAGGAACTTAAAACAGTTGAACAGGCAAAAAACAACCCCAATAAAAATGAGCAAAATACATGAACAAGCACTTTGCAAAAAAACACATGCGAGCAGCCAACAAATATACGAAAATATGCTCAACATCACTAATCATTAGAGAAATGCAAATAAAAACCGTATTTTGATATCATGTCACACTAGTTGGAATGGCTATTATTGAAAAGTCAAAAAACAACATATTTGGGTGAGGCTGTGGAGAAAATGCCGAGACCAGCTCATTCGTGGAGACCCTAACCCAGCAGTGCTAGAGGAATTAAAGACACACACACAGAAATATAGAGTGTGGGGTGGGAAATCAGGGGACTCACAGCCTTCAGAGCTGAGAGCCTCAAACAGAGTTTGACCCAAATATTTATTGACAGCAAGCCAGTGATAAGCATTATTTCTATAGATTATAGATTAACTAAAAGTATTCCTTACAGGAAATAAAGTGGTGGGCTGAAACAAAGGAATGGGCTCTGGCTAGTTGTCTGCAGCAGGAACATGTCCTTAAGGCACAGATCACTCATGCCATTTTGTGGTTTAGGAATGCCTTTAAGCGGTTTTCCGCCCTGGGTGGGCCAAGTGTTCCTTGCCTTCATTCTGGTAAACCCACAACCTACAACATGGGTGTAATGGCCATCACGAACATGTCACAGTGCTGCAGAGATTTTGTTTATGGCCAGTTTTGGGGCCAGTTTATGGCCAGATTTGGAGGCCTATTCCCAACAAGAGAAGGGAACATTTATACACTCTTGAGGGGTATGTAAATTAGTTCAGCCACTGTGGAAAACAATTTGGAGATTTCTTGAAGAACTTAAAACAGGAAATATTTGATTTAGCAATCCTATTGCAGGTTATATAGCCAAAAGAAAATAAATTGTTCTACCAAAAAGACACATGAACTCTTATGTTCATCACAGCACTATTCATAATAGCAAAGACATGGAGTCAACCTCGGTGTCCATCAGTGGCAGACTGGATTTAAAAAATGTGGTACATATATACCATGGAATACTATGCAGCCATAAAAAGAATGAAATTTTGTTCTGATATAGTTTGGATATTTCTCCCTGCCCAAATAACATGTTGAATTGTTATTCAGTGCCTAATGGAATGTATTTCCATCATGGGGGTGAAGCCCTCATGGCTTGGTGCTGTCTATATGATAGTGAGTTTTCATGATAACTGGTCATTTAAAAGTATGCAGCACCTTTTCCCTCCTCTCTCTCTCTCTCAGTCCTGCTTTTGCCATGTGATGTGCCTGTACTCCCTTTACCTTTTGCCATTATTGGAAGCTTCCTGATGACTCCCCAGAAGCAGATGCCTTATGCTTCCTGTATAGCCTGCAGAATCATGAGCCAATAAAACCTCCTTTCTTATTAATTACCCAGTCTCAGGAATTTCTTCATCGCAGTGCAAGAATAGCCTAATACATGACCTTTGCAGTAACATGGATGCAGCTGGAGGCCATTATCATAAGCAAATTGATGCAGGAACAGAAAAGCAAATATCACGTGTTCTCATTTATAATTGGGAGCTAAACACTGGGTACTCATGGTCATAAAGATGTCAACAATAGACAATGGGAACTTACTATATGGGAGAGGAATCAAGGGGGCCTAGTGTTAGAAAATTAACTATTGAATACTATGCTCAGTACCTAGGTGATGAGACGAATCATATCCCTAATTTCAGCATCATGTACTATACCTAGGCAGCAAACCTGTACAGGTACCTCCTGAATCTAAAATGAGTATCTGAATCTAAAATTCAGATCTAATTTGAATCTGAATCTAAAATTATTTTTAAAATTTAGAAGACATCTACATAAAGATGGCTTTTAAAGCCATGAAAGTAGACAAGGCAACTAGGGGAAGAGTTTAGAGAATGAAATAAAGAGGGCATGAGGCTAATCCTCAAGAAACAACAATATTTAGATGTTGTTTAGAAAAGAATTTTGCCATTGGACAGACATCCAAACCAAACAAGACCTGAACTACTTTGTCTTTTTTTAGACATAGCCTCTCTCTGTCACCCAGGCTGGAGTGCAGTGGTGCCACCTGGGCTCACTTCAACCTCCGCCTCCAAGGTTCAAGCAATTCTTGTGCCTCACCTCTCTAGTAGCTGGGAATACAGTTGTACACCACCACACCTGGCTAATTTTTGTATTTTCAGTAAAGATGTGTTTTTGCCATATTGGCCAGGCTGGTCTTGAACCCTTGGCCTCAAATGATCCACCCACCTCAGCCTCCCAAAGTGCTGGGATTAGAGGTGTGCATCACCGGCATGCACCACCATGCCCGGCCAACCTACTTTGTCAAATGGCCCCACTACACATCCAGTTGCAGCAGCAATGATCTATCCTCTGTAAACGTGGGAAAGTGCCTCTTGCAATTAACCAGTTCACCCAGGCTTTCAACCAGCTGTCATTCTGCTACGTAAGCTGGCCCACAAGTACAGACCAGAAACAAAGTGCTGGAAGAAGTACAGACTGTTGGCCTGGGCTGAGAAGAAAGTTGCTGGCAAATAGGATGTCCCCACTAAGAGATCACTTGTTCTTTGAGCAGGGGTTAACTGTCACCACATTGGTAGAGACCAAGAAGTTTCAGCTTGTGGTGACTGCACATGACACAGATCCCATCGAGCCAGTTGTTTTCCTCTCTGCCCTGTGTTGTAAAATGGGGGTCCATTACCAAACTATCACAGGGAAGGCAAGACTGTGACATCTAATGCATAGGAAGACCTGCACCACTGTCATCTTCACATAGGTTAACTGAAAAAAATAGGAGCTTTGGCTAAGCTAATGGAAGCTATCAGGACCAATTACAATGACAGATATGATGAAATCTGCCATCACAGCGGAGGCAAGGTCCCGAGCCCTAAATCTGTGGCCCGCACTGGTGCTGGAAAAGGCAAGGGCTAAAAAATTTGCCACTACAAACTGGGTTAAATATATACTGTTGAGTTTTCTATACATAAGAATAATAAAAATCCTCCTTTAAAGAAAGGGTTATTTTCTCTTGTCTGACTGCCTAGAGTTAAGACACAGGCTTTTTGTCTTTTATTTTTTGTCTTTTTTTTTCTGCCTTTGGACTTCAAATAAAACATTAACTCTTCTTGGGTCTCAAGCCTGCAGGCCTTCAGCAGTCTAGAACTACACCCTGGGTTCTCCTGGGTCTACAGCTTGCTAACCTCAGATCTTAGGACTTGTCAGCCTCCATAATGTGTAAGCCAATTCCTGATAATAAATCTTTCTCTCTGGGTGTGGATATATGTGTGTGTGCACACACACACATGCGCACACACACACACACACACATCTCCTACTGGTTCTGATTCCCTGAAGAACCCTGACTAATATAATATACATGCAAGGACTAAAATGGACAAGTATGAGAGGCACATTTTTAATATATCTTACTCAGACTAAAATGTAATCAGCTTTTCAAGACACAAGAATGAATGACTTCTAACTGTTGCTTGTTTCTGTCATTGAGAACTTCAGAGGGCAAGGAAACTAAAGTGGTTACAGTTACTGACAATGGGCATAATATGGGCACGGACACAAAAGTAAAGAAAGAAACGATTCTCTGACTTCACCATTTTCCTGTGTTGACCGGGATTATATCAAATATTTCAACTTCTTAACTTTCTTAAATTTCCCTCAAATGGAAATGTATTATTCTTCAAAACAATAAATAAATAAATAAACCTTCCTGACACCTACTGCTTCTACTACCTAGATACATAATAAATATTTAAGAAAGAGGCTCTAAATGAACAGCCTGCAAAGAGTGTCAACGTGTGATACTTTGTCCTTATTAAGATATCTTCCTGAAAGTACACAAAACAAAATAGACCTCAATTTTTATGAGGAGGTACTGGAGCATTACATGACATGGAATTTTGTGACCAGTGGCAAATGGAAAGAGAACAGAAAATGATGCATACAAAATTTCAACCATGAAGTAGATTAGTTGAATTATCTGTAGGATTTTGTCTGACTTTAATTTCTGAAAACATATGGGAATGGAAGTGACAGAAGTGAGGCTGCCATGGTGAGAGATTGAGCCCTGGAAATTACAAATTGGTATAAAGCATCAACAGAGACAAGGGAAGATCTAAAGTACAAATCCAAAGGGAAATCAGAGAGCAAAGATGGAATCTGAAGTAAATGTGCCTGGACAGAGTAAAGAACCTGAAGATGGGTTTACAGAGTCATAGCTGTGCACACAAAGAAGCTTCTCATTAGGAGCTTGCACTTAAATTTATAGAACACTTTTTAATAAAGCATTTATCATTTGAATTGATGGGGTAGTGTAGAATATAATGTGATCCCATTTTACTTTGCCAGGTATACATGAAGAAGTGGGACTACATTTTTTTGTGAGATTTTAAGCTAATTGTCCTAAGTTCTTAGGTTGTTACTAGACCAAACCTCCTATATTAGTTTTCTATGTTGTGTAACTAATTTCCTGAAGTTTAGTAGCAAAAGCTACACACATTTACTTTTTTCATATTTCCTTGTGTTAGGAATCCTGGCATGGTATAGTTGGACCCTCTTCTTAGGGTTTCACGAGACTAACATTAAGGCTGGGCAGGCTACATTCTCACCAGGAAGTTGAATGGGGAAAAGAGTAGCTTCATAGTTCCCTCAGGTTGTTGCCCGAGTTCATTTCCTTGCAGCCCACTTCTAGATCCTTTTATAAAGGGCTCACCTTTTGATTAATATAAATGATCTGCCTCAACTAATATATAATTTAATTAATTTAAAGTCAACTGACTTAGAACTTCAGTGCATCTGTACCATCCCTTCATCTTTGTGACATTTTATTGGTTACAAGAAATAACCAGTCCTGTTTACACTCAAGGTGAGAGGATTGTACAAGGGAGAGTCACTGGAGGTCATCTTAAAATTGTTCCAACCCACAGCTATCAAGAGGTGAAACGGAATCAACACAAAGGGGTTTCATCTCTGGGTGTTTTATTAAAAATGGTATGACTATGCTGGGTTATAAAGCTAAAAGCAACTGTCAGACACAGTTGAGCTCAGACACAAATTGAAAAAATGCTAATCTTCAAAATTTTCAGACTGAAGAGTACAAAGCTTCCTACCTCTTAATACCCAAATCATAGAATTCTTCTTTTAACTAATTATTTCAATTAAATCTATTTTATTATATTCTGATTTTTATAGTATCATGATAATTAGTATCTTCTTAAAACCTCTCATTTCCAGCTTCAGATACTTTAAAAATTACTTCCAGTTTTCAAAACGTGTTTAAGTTAGTTGAGTCTTCAGCTGAAGTAAGATGAGTCTAAGAGAGTTTAATATATAAGCTTTTATTACAACAAACACACTTTCTGGGTTTATAAACAATGTATTAATATATTTTCAACTTATATTCCACTCAGGAAATACATATCTCTACTTTAGTGCTATATTATTGAAAATTATTTTCCAATTTCCACATGTTAAATATTGGCTTATATTGTACCAAACAACCTTCCTATATTTTCTAATTAATTTTTCTAGTATTTTACAATGGTTTAGTGTGCTAACCTTTTTTTTTTTAGTTAAAGAATACATTTTCCATGTTGTTATCTAGGTCATGAATGAAAATGTTAAACAGAACTGGGCCAAGTCTCTATAGAGCATTTCTTATTATGTCTTCCATTCTCACCCTGAACTGTTGATAATGATATTGTAGATAAGCCACCTACACACTCATTCTATAATTAGTTGTGAGTTGAATAGTTCACTTGAATAGTTTAAATTTTCCCAATGTATTGATAAACATGTGAAACAAAATAAAAAATCTTGCTAATATAAAAGTCTGTTGCACCTATTATTGTCCTTGTATTTTCGAAAGCCATTATTTAGGATGACAAGACTTTTTAAATTTTGAAAAAAAAATCCTAAGACCTTTATTTCTCAGTTAGAAAATCTCTCTGGATTTTTTGTTGTTGTTGTTAATTAAGGTGCAAACACAATACATACATAAATATGTAGTTTTTAATATAACCTTTTCCATTGTTTTTTATTTTAACTTTAAAAGACTCTGCAGTTGTATTGCTTATTCTCAATAAATTACAAGAATCAAAATCTACTAGCTTATTTTTCTCTTCATATCATCAGTACCTGAGCAATTTAACACATTCAACATCTACATATCTGTATACTCTTTTCTGTACCATTGTTTTCTCTGTTCCACCTAGTTTTGTACTTCTATAGGTTCCCATTTCAACTGTTTTTAATGGAAGAGGTTAAAATAAGCAACATTAGAAATTTTTGTCCTTTTTAGTGTCATCTGTTATTAGCTCTATCTACTTTTCTTTATCTGTCATTCAAACCTGCCACATGAAAAAAACGTTGAAAAATTTTCTTTATGTCATGTATAATTACATCTCATTTTGGTTTGATTTGTTTTTATTTTTTTCTCTCCAAGCACCCAAGAATTATTTCCACTAGTTTTGATAATTTAATTCATACCCTTATATTGCTGTCTCCATGTGTTAAATTCTACTAGATTGTGCACTTAACTAAATAGATATCATATCATCTTGTAGAAAGAATAATCAAGTCCATATAGCTCATGTCTAAGTAATAACACTTAATTGAACCAAAGAATTTTTCCAACCTTACTGAGAATGAAGAGGAGAAATCTTATTTTGTGAAAAAATGCTTCACAATATGGAAAAGACGAAAAGTGATGAAACATTTAGTAACATAGAATGAATTGTGTTTATCCTCAACGTAACCTCCCTGAAATTAATTTTAGTATGAAAATACATATTTGTTGCTGTATAAATGGAGTCTTCCATGCATGATATGATGAAAATGCAACTAAGTCTTCTTTCATTTTTCTTAGTTTAGCTAAGAACTTGTCAATTTTCTTTATGTTTTCAAAAAAATTCAAATAAAATCAGAAACAGGAGACATTACAACAGACATCTGAGATCATAACAAATGATTATAGGGGGTGGAGCCAAGATGGCCGAATAGGAACAGCTCTGGTCTACAGCTCACAGCGTGAGCAACATAGAAGATGAGCGATTTCTGGATTTCCATTTGAGGTACCGGGTTCCTCTCACTAGGGAGTGCCAAACAGTGGGTGCAGGACAGTCAGTGCGGCGCACTGTGCGCGAGCCGAAGCAGGGCGAGGCATTGCCTCACTCGGGAAGCACAAGGGGTCAGGGAGTTCCCTTTCCTAGTCAAAGAAAGGGGTAACAGACGGCACCTGGAAAATCGGGTCAGTTCCACCCTAACACTGCACTTTTCCAAAGGGCTTGGAAAACGGCACACCAGGAGATTGTGTCCCGCACCTGGTTCAGAGGGTCTATGCCCACAGAGTCTCGCTGATTGCTAGCACAGCATTCTGAGATCAAACTACAAGGTGGCAGCGAGGCTGGGGGAGGGGTGCCCGCCATTGCCCAGGCTTGCTTAGGTAAACAAAGCAGCCAGGAAGCTCGAACTGGGTGGAGCCCACCACAGCTCAAGGAGGCCTGCCTGCCTCTGTAGGCTCCACCTCCGGGGGAAGGGCACAGACAAACAAAAATTCAGCAGGAACCTCTGCAGACTTAAATGTCCCTGTCTGACAGCTTTGAAGAGAGTAGTGGTTCTCCCAGCACGCAGCTGTTGATCTGAGAACGGACAGACTGCCAACTAAAGTGGGCCACTGACCCCCAAGCAGCCTAACTGGGAGGCACCCCCCAGTAGGGACAGACTGACACCTCACTCGGCCAGGTACTCCTCTGAGACAAAACTTACAGAGGAACTATCAGACAGCTGAATTTGTGGTCTCACGAAAATCTGCTGTTCTGCAGCCACCGCTGCTGACACCCAGCCAAAAGGGTTTGGAGTGGACCTCTAGCAAACTCCAACAGACCTGCAGCTGAGGGTCCTGTCTGGTAGAAGGAAAACTAACAAACAGAAAGGACATCCACACCAAAAATCCATCTGTACATCACCATCATCAAAGACCAAAAGTAGATAAAACCACAAAGATGGGGAAAAAACAGGGCAGAAAAACTGGAAACTCTAAAAAGCAGAGCACCTCTCCTTCTCCAAAGAAACGCAGTTCCTCACCAGCAACGGAACAAAGCTGGATGGAGGATGACTTTGATGAGTTGAGAGAAGAAGGCTTCAGACGATCAAACTACTCTGAGCTACGGGAGGAAATTCAAAACAATAGCAAAGAAGTTAAAAACTTTGAAAAAAAATTAGAAGAATGGATAACTAGAATAACCAATGAAGAGAAGGGCTTAAAGGAGCTGATGGAGCTGAAAGCCAAGTTTCGAGAACTACACGAAGATTGCAGAAGCCTCGGTAGCCGATGCGATCAACTGGAAGAAAGGGTATCAGTGATGGAAGATGAAATGAATGAAATGAAGTGAGAAGGGAAGTTTAGAGAAAAAAGAATAAAAGGAAACGAACAAAGCCTCCAAGAAATTTGGGACTATGTGAAAAGACCAAACCTACGTCTGATTGGTGTACCTGAAAATGACGGGGAGAATGGAACCAAGTTGGAAAACACTCTGCAAGATATCATCCAGGAGAACTTGCCCAATCTAGCAAGGCAGGCCAACATTCAGATTCAGGAAATACAGAGAACGCCACAAAGATACTCCTCGAGAAGAGCAACTCCAAGACACATAATTGTCAGATTTACCAAAGTTGAAATGAAGGAAAAAATGTTAAGGGCAGCCAGAGAGAAAGGTCGGGTTACCCACAAAGGGAAGCCCATCAGACTAACAGCTGATCTCTCGGCAGAAACTCTACAAGCCAGAAGAGAGTGGGGGCCGATATTCAACATTCTTAAAGAAAAGAATTTTCAACCCAGAATTTCATATCCAGCCAAACTAAGCTTCACAAGTGAAGGAGAAATAAAATCCTTTACAGACAAGCAAACGCTGAGTGATTTTGTCACCACCGGGCCTGCCCTAAAAGAGCTCCTGAAGGAAGCACTAAACATGAAAAGGAAAAACCGGTACCAGCCCCTGCAAAAACATGCCAAATTGTAAAGACCATCGAGGCTAGAAAGAAACTGCATCAACTAATGAGCAAAATAACCAACTAATATTATAATGACAGGATCAAATTCACACATAACAATATTAACTTTAAATGTAAATAGGCTAAATGCTCCAATTAAAAGACACAGACTGGCAAACTGGATAAGGTGTCAAGACCCATCACTGTGCTGTATTCAGGGAACCCATCTCACGTGCAGAGACACAGGAATAATAAAAACTACAGACTAATGTCCCTGATTAATACAGATGCAAAACTGATCAATAAAATACTATAAAACTGAATCCAACTGCACATTAGAAGGATTATATACCATGACAAAGTAAGATTTATTATTGGATGCAAAAATGGTTAAACATATGCAAATCAACCAACGATATATCGCATTAACAGAATGAAAGGTTAAAACCATATTCTCATCTCAATAGAAACATAAAAAAGCAATGTATAAAATTCAGCATCCATTCATGATTAAGAAAACATTCAACAAAATAGGTATGGAAGAAACTTATCCCAACACAATAAAAGCTGTATTTTAAAAACCTACAGATAACAACATAACAGATGGAGAAACTCTGAAAGCTTCTTTTTCTAACATCCAGCATGTGGCAAGGATACCCACTGTACATCACTTCTATTCAGAGGAATTAGAACAACAACAACAACAATATCATCCAAATCACAAAGGAAGAGGCAAAATTATCTCTGTTTGTAAATGACATAATCATATATAAA
Source organism: Hylobates moloch (assembly GCF_009828535.3). Classification (NCBI taxonomy): domain Eukaryota; kingdom Metazoa; phylum Chordata; class Mammalia; order Primates; family Hylobatidae; genus Hylobates; species Hylobates moloch. The sequence continues at coordinate 75,010,981 of NW_026652279.1, forward strand.
AACATAAAAGACTCACAGAAAAACAAACTGTAGAACTAATGAACAAAGTAAAGTTACAGGATACAAAATCAACATACAAAATTTAGTGGTGTTTCTATACACTAACAAAGAGCTATTCAAAAATAAAATTAAGAAAACAATCCTATCGACAATAGCAACAACAACAAAAAATTCTTAGGAATAAACTTAGCCAAAGAAGTGAAAGGCTTGTATACTGAATATTATAAAACATTGATAAACAAAAGAAGACAAAGACACATGTAAATAGAAATATATGCTGTGTCCATGGATTGGATACATTAATGTTGTTAAAATGCCCATAATACCAAAAGTGAACAATGTCATCCGAAAAATAAAAAAAGAATCCCAAAATTCATTTGAAACCATGATAGCCAAAGTGATTTTAAAAGGAACAAAGCTGGAGGCATCACACTTTCTGATTTGAAATTATATTACAAAGATGAAATCATAAAAACAATATGGTATTGCATTAAATTTGAAAGACATGTAGCCTAATAAAATAGAATAGAGAGCCCAAAGATAAATCCAAGCATTTTCACTCAACCCATCTACAACGAAGTTGTCAAGAAAATGCAATGGTGGAAGCACAGCCCCTTCAATAAATAGTTTTGGGAACTGAATATCCACAATGATATTGTCCTCTTATCTCACATCTCATATAAAGAATTAACTGAAAATGGATTAAAGACAAACGTAAGATCTTAAACTGTAAAATTTCTGAATAAAAACATAAAAAGGATTGGTCTTGACTTTGGTCTGGGCAGTGATTGCATATGACACCAAAAGAATAGACATTAAAAAAAAATAGAAAAGTGAGATTACATCAAACCAAAAAGCTTCTGCACGGCAAAGGAAACAATCAACAGAGTGAAAAGACAACCCATGAAATGGGAATAAGTTTTGCAAACCATGAATTTGGTAAGCGGATAAAATCCAAAATATACAAGGAACTCAAACATCTCAATGGTAAAAACCAAATAACTGGCTTTTAAAATGGGTTAAGAAACTGAATAGACATTTCTTCAAAGAAGTCATATAACGGCCAACAGTATATAAAATGTGCTCGATGTCACTAATCCTCAGAAAAATATAAATTAAAATCACAAGGAGATACCACTTCACACCTGTTAAAATGGTTATTATTAAAAAGACAAAAATAACTAGTGTTCACGAAGATGTGGAGAAAAGGGAATCCTTGTACAGCGTTGATGAGAATGTAAATTGGTACAACCATTTTGGAAAACAGTAGGGAGGTTTCTCAAAAAACTTAAAAAACTACCATATACTCCAGCAATCTCGGCTTGGGGTATAGAACCAAAGAAAATGAAATCAGTGTCTCAATGAGATATCTGCACTCCCATGTTCATTGAAGCATGATTCACAGTAGCCATGATATGCAAACAATGTAAATGTCTGTCAACACATAAATCAATAAAGAATACATGTTAACTAGTTTGGTTGTGGTGATAATTTCACAATGTACACATGTATCAATGCATCAAGTTGTACACCTTAAATATGACCAGTCTATATTTGTCAATTATATCAAATAAAACAGAAAAAAAGAAAAAGAAATCATAAGGAAGAGAAAAAGATTCCTGATTTCCTGTACTAAATATTTTACACCACAAGGCACTTTAAGATGACTTGTTGTATACTACACTCAATGAACACAAATATAATGTTATGAATATAAAAATACCTTAAAATTTTAAAAGAAAATTATCAGAATAACTAATACTATACTGAATACATCATTATATACTATATTCTGACTAACAGATGACTCATGATTATTGAGTTGATTACACATAACCAGTAGGTTTGTGCCTGTAAGTGCAGTTGATGGTGTAATCTACTTAATGCATGAAAAAATAAAAAGACTTTTCAAAGTTTCTTAGCTACTGCAGCTTTTCAGACAGTAAAATGTCTTCTACTTTATTATTCATTACAATTGTACTTTTCTGAGTCTGTAGAGGTTGATTTTCTATTTTCATGTCAATACACTGGAGATAAGCTTATGAATAAGAAATTAAAGACAGATAATCTGTTCATATTTAGCTCTAAGCTAAATTTCAGTTTACCACACATCTATCTATTTTCTAAAGAATGACAACTATCTTTTCCTGTTGTATAGTAAATGTTTTATAAGGTGATATTAACTAAAGCATTGTGATAACAATGGGCAATAATAAAACAGAATGATAAAATTTTAAAAAGTTTGATGAAGATAGGGAGCAACAAGAACTTTCATATGATAGTGTGGAAATGAAAATTACTAAAATCATTTTGGATATCTGTTTAGTAGCATTCATTAAGCATACAATATTACTCAGTAATTTTACTCCTAGATATATACAAAACAGAAATATAGACATGTATGCATGGAAAGGCTGACTCAAATATAGTCAAAGCAGACTTAACCAGAATAGTCAAAGACTAGTCTAAGAAAATGACTAGCAACAGTAGAAAGGCTAAAGCAAATATAATGTGTTGATTCTAGGGGTTTTAAAAGCAATGAAAAAATAATATTATACACAATATGTAATAAAAATCTAACAAATATGATATTAAACAAAGACAGATATATAAGAATATACATGCTATGATTCCAATTATGAAATTTTGAAAGCAAGCATAAGCAATCTTTGCTGTTAAGAGTTAAGAATAGCGGTTTCCTGGCCGGGCGCCGTGGCTCATGCCTGTAATCCCAGCACTTTGAGAGGCTGAGGTGGGCGGATCACCTGAGGTCAGGATTTAATACCAGCCTGACTCACATGGTGAAATCCCATTTCTACTAAAAATACAAAAAATTAGCCGGGTATGGTGGCGGGTGCGTGTAATCCCAGCTACTAGGGAGGCTGAGGCACAAGAATCGCTTGAACCCGGGAGGCGGAGGTTGCAGTGAGCTGGGATTGCGCCACTGCCGTCCAGCCTGGGCAACAAGAGCGAGACTCGCTCTCAAAAACAAAACCGGTTTCCTTTGAGGAGGAGAGTGGCCTGCTGTACTGAATTCAAGGCGGCAAGAGGAAAGCTTATTGCTGCTGCGTAAGCCTTAACTTGGTTACATGGCCATATATGCTCTGCAGAATTCCACTGAAATGTACTCTCTTGTATATATGTTGTTTATGTTAAAATGTTTCCAACTAATTGTTGCTTGTAGAAACACAACTGCCCTTGGTATCCTGACATTATGTCAAACAGCCTCACATTTATTCATTCTGAGTTTAGTCTACAGATTCTCATAATTATTTTGTGTTTATTTCTTTTAGTTATTTAAACCCTTATTACCACACTTCTGTATAATCTGCTTGACAGAACAAATACAATAGTGAATAGAAGCTGTACTAACAAAAATCCTTTATGTTATTTCTGATTTTAACAAGAAATGCTTCTATTTCCACCATTATATAGAAAGTTGGCAGAAGGATAATTATTGTTTATAAAGTTTTGTAGGATTTCTTATCCATTTCTCATTTTGTTGAATTTAGTTTGTTAGTACTTTATTTAGGGATTTTACATGTATGTAGGGAAGTGAGTTTTTCCTCTAACGATTGTTCTTTCATGCTCTTAAAAGTTCTGTTATTTTGAAATCTTAATTCGTACATTGTCTTTCTCTTTAGGCTTACGTTTGTCTGTTTGCTTGCTTTTTTATTTTATTTTAAATTGACAATTCACAACTACATGCTTTTATGGGGTACATAATAATGTTATAATTTATTAATACAATGTGAAATAATCAATTAACATATCCATAACCTCAAATACTTAACTTTTTATGTGGTAAAAACATTTGAAATTTATTCTCTTAGCCATTTTGCAATTTATAGTACACTATTATTAATTGTATCTATGACAGTGTGCAATAGATCTCAAAAAAAAATTGCTTTTTTCTGAGTTTTTTTACCTTTTGACCATCATCTCTCATTCCTCTCCTCTCCCAGCCTTTGTAATCACTCTACTCTGTTTCTGTGAGTTTTGGTTTTGATTCCACATATTATGTGAGAACCTGTGATAATTGTCTCTCTGTGCCTGGCTTATTTCACTAAATATTCTCCATTTCATCTATGTTGTCACAAATGACAGATAATTTCGTTCTTTTTTAATGCTGAATGGTATTTCATTGTATGTATAGGCCACATTTTCTTTATTCATTCATTTGTTGATGGACACTTAGGTTGATTCTATAACTTTGCTATTGTGAATAGTGCTACAGTGAACATGGCTTCGGGTATCTCTTCAACAAGCTTATTTCAAATCTTTTGGGTAAATACTCAGAAGTACGATAACTGGATCATACGGTGGTTCTCTTTTCAGTTTTTTGAGGAATCTCTATACAGTTTTTCCTAACTGCTGTACGAATTTACATTTCCACCAACGGTGGCCAAGCGTTCTGTTGTCTAGACATCCTTACTAACATTTATTTTTTATCTTTTTGATAAAAGCTGTTATGACAAGTGTGAGATAATATCTCATTGTAGTTTTGATTTGAATTTACCTAATAGTTGGGAATGTTAAGCATGTTTTCCTACATCGGTTGGTCATTTGTATGTCTTCTTTTGGGAAAGTCTATTCGGTTTCCTTGCCCATTTTTAAATTTACTTTTTCTTGATATTCAACTATTTGAATTCCTAATATATTTTGAATATTAATGTTATTGAATATATAGCTTGCAAATATTTTGTCCTAATTTGTAGGTTGTCTCCTCACCTTGTTTAAGTGGAAAAGCTTTTTAGTTTAATGTAATCATATTTGTCTATTTTTGGTTTTGTTGTGTGCTTTTGGGGACAAAAGGTAGTGTAATGCCTCCAGCTTCTTTATTTTCTTGTTCATGATTGCCTTGGTTACTTGCAGTTTTTTTTTGTTTGTTTGTTTGGTTGGTTGGTTGGTTTTTTGTCATGGAGTCTCACTCTGTCACCCAGGCTAGAGTGCAATGGTGCAATCTCGGCTCACTGCAACCTTTGCCTCCCGGGTTCAAGTGATTCTCTTTACTCAGCCTCCTGAGTAGCTGGGATTACAGGTGCACGCCACCATGCCCAGCTTATTTTTGTATTTTTAGTAGGGTCGGGGTTTCACCATGTTGGTCAGGCTGGTCTCGAACTCCTGACCTTGAATCTGCCCACCTTGGCTTCCCAAAGTGCTGGGATTATAGGCGTGAGCCTCCACACCCAGCCTATTTGCGGTTTGCGAATGAGTCTCACAAAAACAACTCGGAAGAATTTCTGTCTTTTCAAATTTTTTGCCCGTGCCTATGTCCTAAATGGTATTGCCTAGATTTTCTTCTGGAGTTTTTTTAGTCTTTAATCCATCTTGAGTTCATTCTTATACAAAGTGTAAGGAAGGAGTCCACTTTCAATTTTCTGCATATGGCTAGCAAATTCTCCCAGCACCATTTGTTAAATAGGAAAAACTTTCACCATTGCTTGTTTTTGTTAGATTTATCAAAGATCACATGGTTGTGGATGTGCAGTTTTATTTCTGAGCTCTCTATTTTATTCCATTGTTCTATGTGCCTGTTTTTGTACCAGTACTGTGCTGTTTTGGCTACTGTAGCCTTGTAGTATAGTTTGAAGTTGGGTAGCATGATTCCTCCAGCTTTGTTCTTTTTGCTTAGAACTGTCCTGGCTCTACGAGCTCTTTGTCAGCTCCATATGAATTTAAAAATAGTATTTTCTAACTCTGTGAACGATGTCAATGGTAGTTTAATAGGAATAACATTGAATCTATAAATTGCTTTGGGCAGTATGGCCATTTTCATGATATTGATTTTTCCTATTCATGAGCACGAAATGTTTTTCCTTCTGTTTGTGTCCTCTCTGATTTCCAGGAGCAGTGGTTAGTAGTTCTCCTTGAAGGAGAGAACACTTCCCTTGTCAGCTGTATTCCTAGATATTTTATTCTCTTTGTGACAATTGTGAATGGGAGTTTATTCATTATTTGGCTCTCTGCTTGTCTGTTGTTGGTGTATAGGAATGAGTGTGATTTCTGCACATTGATTTTGTATCCTGACACTGCTGAAGTTGCTTATCAGCTTAAGAAGCTGAGTTGATGGGGTTTTCTAGGTATAGCATCATGTCATCTGCAAAGAAAGACAAGTTGACTACCTCCCTTTCTATATGAATATCCTTTATTTCTTTCTCTTGCCTGATTGCCCTGACCAGAACTTCCAATACTATGTTGAATAAGAGTGGTGAGAGATGGCATCCTTGTCTTGTGACAGTTTTCAAAGGGAAATGCTTCCAGCTTTTGCCCATTTAGTATGATATTGGCTGTGGGTTTGTTATAAATGGCTCTTATTATTTTGAGATATGTTCCTTCAACACCTAGTTTATTGAGAGTTTTTAACTCTTATCTCTTGTGTATCTCATTACTTTGTCTTTGATTTTTTGATGGTTTGAATCACATACAAACAAGTGCCAAAATGATCTTCAGTGAATTTCTCAGCAGAAATCTTGCAGGCCAGGAGAGTGGATGATGTATATAAAGTGCTGAAGGAGAACCACTACTAACCAAGAATATGTTACCAAACACAGCTATCTTTTTGAAACGAGGAAGAAAGAAATACTTTGCTTATCTCATAACTTTGTCCTTGATTTTTTGATAGTTTGATTATATGTCTTGGTGAGCTCGTTTTGGAGTGAATTTGGTTGGAGACCTATGCTCTTCCTGTACCTGTATATTGGCATCTATCCCCATATTAGAATTTTTTTCACCATTATTTCTTTAAATATGCTTTCTTCTACTTAGTCTTTCATCTTCTGCAACTTCTATTATGTGAATTTTGATCTCCTAATATACCATAATTCTCAACAGCTTTCTTCATTCTTTTACATTTTGCCTTTTTGCTCATCTGCCTGGATAATTTCAAATATTCTGTCTTCTAGCTTACTGATTCTTTCTTCTGCTTAATTAAACCTGCTGTCCAAGCTTTATATTGGATTTTTCAATTTAGTCATAGTATTCTTCATCTCTAAGATTTGTATTTTGATCTTTTTTATTGTTTTTATTTGTCAAAATTATCTTTTTGTGTGTATTGTTTTTTAAATTACATTTAATTTTCCACCCACATATTCTTGTAGTTCACTGAAAATTTTAGACAGTATTATTCTGAATTCTGTATCAGTCATTTCATAGATCTCCATTTTGTCAGAATCCATGATTGGATCTTTATTGTTGCTTTTGAGATGTCATGATTCCCTCAGTCTTTGTATGTCTTGTGCTATAGTGTTGTTGTCTGCACATTTGAGGAAACAGCTTCCTTTTCTGGCCTTTGCCTGTGGTTCTTTGGCAGTAACAGACCTTCACTATTTAGGTTAGCCTGTGATTCTGGAAGGGCCAGCTGACGGATGACCCCAAGCAGGCAGAGCTTATTGTGGGTTTTCTCGTTGCCTGGGCGGCTGCCTTTACTCTAATATTGAGTCAGGCTGCTGACTGGGCTACACTATCTAGCAAGACAATTGTCTGAGCTCTGCTATCAGGTGTAGCTGCTGTCTGAGTACTAACATGGTTTCTGTTCAAGCTAGTCATAAGATGTATTCTCTGGCTGGGTGATTTCACTAGTTAGAACCTGCAGTTGTGCAGGACTACAGTATGGGCTCCATAGTTAGGTGGAATGGAGCTTTGGATGGATGGGATCAGAAGTTATGCTCCCTAGAAATGCAAGATTGAAAATTACTTCCCTTTCAGAGTCCAGATTTTTGACTATTATACAAGGGAAGAAGCTAAGATTTCCTCTCTTCCAGGGTGTAGCTGTGAGGTGGGCTTTCTGCTGAATTGAGCAGCTGTTTGTCCTCCTCACTCAAGCAACTCTAGCCACCATGTTTCCTTGAAATGAGCAGAACCAGGCATCTTTCTGCCTGTGTGGGGTCATTGTGGTGGGCTATGAGGCTGGACATGGAGGTTAGCTGTCTAAGGACTCAAACTAGGTTGAACTTCCCACCATGCTTCTGAAGGTGACTAGGTTGAACTTCCCACCATGCTTCTGAAGGTGACTAGGTCAGCTTTGTGAGTGGGCTATAAAATTAGCTAATATCTGATTGGTGCCACAATTAGCAGGAACGTAGAGGCACCACTAAGATCTGTCTACTCATCACTATGACCTCTGCCTACTTTCTTTGTTTTCACTTGACCCTAGGCAATCTAGCAATGCCATTAGACATAGTGTTCCTTGGGAGATGAGATCACAGTGGGCTTCCGGGGAAATTTCTCACGGTGCTAGGAAAGCTGAATGACTGCCTCCAGTTCTTTTTTCTCTCTACAAAAACGGAGGACCAGGGGAAATCCTCTCCATCTGGAATTGTGCAGATATGAGAGAGACAGGGAGGTGTACCATGCTTGTAGAGACACCATTCTTCTTTCTCTTCTAGTAAGGTTTTAATTCATTTCTGCAGAACACGTAGGTATCTTTGGCTTGTTTCCAATTAATGGGGTTTTCAAAAAGATTTTCCTGTCTATGGGTAGTTGCTAGCTAAACATTCTGGGGAGAATGTCAGGGCGGGTAGTGGAGCCTAGATTTTCTATTCTGCCATTTTACTGAATCAGCTCCCTTTTGGGTTTTGTTGAAAGTTTTTACATCAATCATATACTAGTTTCATGAAGTGAACTAGATAGGTTTACACTTTTTTTCAATTATCCAGAAAATATTCTATAACATAGGAAGTATTTCTTCTTGAGCATTTAATAGAATTGGCTTATAAAATAGCCTAGGGCTGATGTATTTGTTTATGAAAAGCATACGTGTGCTTTTTGTAAATGATTTATTTCTATAATAATTATAGATCTATTCAGGTGTTCTCTTTGACAATTTTGAAATCTAAACATTTTGTTAAAATTGTTCATTACTTCTATATTTTTAAATGTATTGATGTAATATATTTTAGATTATTAGCTTATGAATTTTTAATATTTATCTGAATTTAGCTTGTTTATACCTAATATTACATAAGTATGCCTTCGATTGCATATTTTACACCAATAAGATCACTGTTTTGTCACATACAAAAAAAAACTTTCCCCACAAAGTATTAAATCATTTATTTTCTCCTTTTACAAAAATTGTGTCCTCTTAATTTCTACTTTGATGTTTATTACTTTAATTTCATCTGCTTTCAAGTGTACTCTACCATTTTTAAACATAATAAGTTTGAATACTACTTATTCACTTTTTAAATTATTTTACTTTGTATTTTAGAGACAAGGTCTCCTTATGTTATCCAGGTTGGCCTTGAACTTCTGGGCTCAAGGAATCCTTTTTTCTCAGCCTCCTACAGAGCTGGGACTATAAGCATATGCCACCATGCCTGACTCACTACTCATTTACTATTGATTCTTATTTTTTGCAATATATTTATTAATAGTTACAAATTGTTTAAGACTTTTTCCTTACATACCAGAAATTTTGCTATATAGGGGTTTTTCTTAGTTTGAAATTGTCATTCCATTATGATCTCTTCTTTAGCCTTTACAATGTTTTACTACTTTCCAAATACATGTATGAGTATTGAATTTATATATTCAGTTTGAACATTCTGATTCACAGCCTGCATGAAACTCATTCTTGTTTTTTCAGTTCAGGATACAGAAAATTTCTTTAAAGATATATTCATGCTTAAAAGTACTCATTTTTCAAATATTGCTTCTATAAAATCTTGTATTAGAAAGCTTTCTTGACACATAATGTCTGGATTAGTTACTTCTTTTGTGTTCTAGCATACTAACATATTATCCCCCCTATTTCAGTGTTTATCATGCTGTGGTATAATTGCCTTGTGTCTCATTTGTTCACTTCACCAAATTTTGAGTTCTACATAGTTTGAAACAGTATTGGTCTTGTTCACTCTTGTACCCCCAGTGTCTAGCACTTTCCAAATGTCATCTATAAATATTTGTTGTTTGAATAAATTCAGAACAAATGGTCCATGCTCAGTTGAAGGCCTGGAAGGTATCAGACCCATCACTTTCGGGGATGCATTTATAATATAAACGTCACTTGTACCATGGCTTCATTATTTTAGAACACAATATGTATCCCTATTTGCCTATTTCTGTCGCTTTCTAGATAGCACTTAAAAAATATTGCTTCTTCATATTTGTACTTATCTTACTTTTCCCAGTGCCTGACCCATACTAGGCTTAATAATTGGCTATGGAATAATTGGATTCCTCTCAATTTTGCATTTACAATGTTTCTCATACTATTTCTTTTTATTTCACTTCATTTCTACTATTCTTACCAAGATTTAATTACATATTTGCATTATAGTTACATACTTTCCACATTCCTTCTTTTTAGTGCTTTCTCACCTTCCAATAGCTTCCACACATTGTTATTCAGCTGAGATGATCGCCAAGAATTTTTTTCTAAAAATCCAGTTTTATAATACCATCACTCAGCTCAGAAACTATTTTTCTTTCAAGAAAAACTCTAAGATCCTTAATGTATCTTGACCTTCAAAACACTCTAGTGTGTATAACCCTTGACTGCTATAAGATAAGTGGTTTTTCATTTTATTTATGATTACCCATGACTGCACCCAGCATTTAACCAAGCATATCATAGTTACTCAGTAAGAACTTATGAAAGAATGGGTTTGTTGATACCTTGCTTCTTAAAATGATTCTATGAAAAATTATCTGTACATAACTAAAAATTTATCTGTTTTAAAGGCATATATTCGGAAGTAACTTATTGTGCAACATCTATTAAAATGATACACATAATTGAGAAAAACACTTGCATTTCTTGGTTTAGAAAATAAAATGTAGGTAGATAACATTTATCTATTTAATTGTAAATATCAATGGAAAACATATTTCAAATTTGATTTGAATGATATTTTCAAACAGCTAAAAGACTCATTGTCTATTTGAAAGAATACATAGGAAATAATAGAAAATAAATATTTGGCAATGAAAAGTAATCTGACAATCCTTGACCCAGAATGAAGATATCAGTGAGTAAGATAATAGTGACCAGAAACAGTCAAGCTCCAATTAAGTATTCCAGACGATTTGTGAAGGAGAGAGTGTGCATGAAATATTGTAGGGTAGTTCACTGCCAATTAGACATAAAGCAAAACAGACATAGTGGAGATTATATCATCACTTCACAACATACACCAAATAAAGTATTAAAAAAAAAGTTTAATAGGTAAATTACATGTAATAAAATGAAAGGAAACCCAGATGAAAGTGAGTATTTCTAGTTCTAGATCCCTGAGGAATCACCACACTGACTTCCACAATGGTTGAACTAGTTTACAGTCCCACCAACAGTGTAAAAGTGTTCCTATTTCTCCACATCCTCTCCAGCACCTGTTGTTTCCTGACTTTTTAATGATCGCCATTCTAACTGGCGTGAGATGGTATCTCATTGTGGTTTTGATTTGCATTTCTCTGATTGCCAGTGATGATGAGCATTTTTTCATGTGTTTTTTGGCTGCATAAATGTCTTCTTTTGAGAAGTGTCTGTTCATATCCTTTGCCCACTTTTTGATGGGGTTGTTTTTTTCTTGTAAATTTGTTTGAGTTCATTATAGATTCTGGATATTAGCCCTTTGTCAGATGGGCAGGTTGCGAAAATTTTCTCCCATTTTGTAGGTTGCCTGTTCACTCTGATAACCCAGCCATCCCATTACTGGGTATATAACCAAAGGACTATAAATCATGCTGCTATAAAGACACATGCACACGTATGTTTATTGCGGCACTATTCACAATAGCAAAAACCTGGAACAAACCCAAATGTCCAACAACGATAGACTGGATTAAGAAAATGTGGCACATATACATCATGGAATACTATGCAGCCATAAAAAAATGATGAGTTCATGTCCTTTGTAGGGACATGGATGAAACCAGAAATCATCATTCTCAGCAAACTATTGCAAGGACAAAAAACCAAACACTGCATGTTCTCACTCATAGGTGGGAATTGAACAACAAGAACACATGGACACAAGAAGGGGAACATCACACTCCGGGGAATGTTGTGGGGTGGGGGGAGGGGGGAGGGATAGCATTAGAAGATATGCCTAATGCTAAATGACGAGTTAACGGGTGCAACACACCAACATGGCACATGTATATATATGTAACAAACCTGCACATTGTGCACATGTACCCTAAAACTTAAAGTATAATAATAATAAAATAAAATAAATAAAGTGAGTATTTGTTGCACTCTAGGTAAAGAATTCTTAAACTCAAGTGGTATTGAAAAAATTCTAAAGAAATATTATTTCACTATAAAAATTTTAACTTTTGTTAAACAGCTCATGTTTGCTACAAAACAATTACAGAGAAAAGTTTACAATTGTAATATGAATGGCAGTAATACGGATGTATGAGAAAAATATTAATAGATCAAATAGATGGTAGAGCTTAGAGCAAAACAGACACTCCTCATAATAAATTCACATGAAAAACAATTATGAATGGACTCCAAATAGTTTGTGAAAAAAATAGAATTAAAAGTAAAAAAAAAAAATTGAATTTACATAATCCCCATCAAGTTCAAGAAACTTTTGTAAGCAATGATATCAGATATTTAGTTCATCCCTAAAGATTTGACGGTCCTGGAAAAGTAATCATATTAATGCCATCGTTTTTACATTAGCTGAAGAAAAACGAGTGCCCTTTACAAGTTTTTGTAATCAGGAAATAAAAAGAAGTCAGAAGAAGCCAGGTAAGACTGTAAGGTGGATGCCTAATGATTTCCCATTAAAATTCTGACAAAATGGCAATTTTCTTAAAGAGAAGATTGAACAGGAGCTTTACTGTGGTGGAGAAGGACTCTCTCGTGAAGCTTTCTCAGGTATAATGCTGCTAAAGCTTTGGCTAACTTTCTCAAAACTCTCTGAGAATAAGCAGATATTATCAAACTTTCGCCTTTCATAAAGTCGAAAAGGAAAATGCCTTGAGCATCCCAAACACCTGTTGTGTGACCTTTGCTCTTGACCGGTCCAATTGTGCTTTGACTCCACTACTTCCATCTACTGGTAGCCATTGCTTAGATTGCGTTTTAGCTTAAGAACTGTCCTGGTAAAATCATGTTTCATAACCTGCTGTAATTCTTCAAAGAAATGCTTCAGGATCTTAAGCTATTTCTTCAAGGAAATGCTTCAGGATCTTAAGCTGTTACAATTCTTCAAGGAAATGCTTCAGGATCTTTATCTCACTTGTTTAAAATTTTCATTGAATGAAAGTTCTGCTCTTGTCAGCAGCTGATCAGGCTCTTGTCTGCAGCTGATCAGGGCACAATAGTTTTGGCACTCATTGAGTAGAAAGTTTGCTCAATTTAAATTTTTCAGTCAAAATGGTATAACCTGAACAAATTGAGATGTCTATGGGGTTGGCTGTTGTTTCAGCTGTTAATTGTTGATCCTGTTTAATTTAGGCATGAACAAAGTCTTTTCCTTGCAAATTGATGAAGATAGACTGCCTTTGCAGGCTTCATCTTCAACATTGTCTCATAACATTTTTAAATGAGTTATCCATTTGTATACTATTGATTTCTACAGGGCATTGTCCCTACCAACTTTGTGTAAAGCATCACGATTTCACCATTCTTCTACCTATACCATAAACTTGGTGTTTGCTCTTGTCACAATTTTAGCAGAATTCATGTTGCTGTGATAGGGTCCTCTTTTAAACTGATGTCTAATCCTTCTTAGTGTCACAAACTAGGTCCTGTTCAGACACGTTACAAGTTGATACAAGTTTATTTTGGTGCCAAAACTTTTGAAATCTATGCATAATTTTTTCATAATATACATTTTCCATAAGGTTTTATTAAAACATCTCATAGATGTAAAAAAAAATAGAAGCCATATAAATAAATAAATAAATGTTTATACCATTTTTCCTCATATGGTATTTTAACAAAGCTCAAAAAGTCCTAAATTCTGAATCTGACAAATGTATCTCGTAATTCACCTTTGAAAATCAGCAGAGGCAAGGTAAATTATAAAAATTCATTTAGAAAACACTGGATAGATATTATTAATACATATTATTCAATTGAAATCACACATCTATAATCCATGGAATGAATAGATCTCTATATTCTATTAGATTATTTTGTAGATTATTGTATATATAATAATATAAATAATGTTTATATCATAAAATAATATAAATAATGTTTATATCATAAAATAATATAAATGTTTATATCATAAAATAATATAAATGTTTATATCATAAAATAATATAAATAATGTTTATATTATAAAATAATGTTTATATTATAAAATAATATGTTTATATTATAAAATAATGTTTATATTATAAAATACTATTATGTTTATATTATAAAATAATATAATGTTTATATTATAAAATAATATAATGTTTATATTATAAAATAATAT
>NW_026652279.1:75035373-75180098 GCF_009828535.3 Hylobates moloch
CAAGGTAATTTATAGATTCAATGCCATCCCCATCAAGCTACCAATGACTTTCTTCACAGAATTGGAAAAAACTACTTTAAAGTTCATATGGAACCAAAAAAGAGCCCGCATCACCAAGTCAATCCTAAGCCAAAAGAATAAAGCTGGAGGCATCATGCTACCTGACTTCAAACTATACTACAAGGCTACAGTAACCAAAACAGCATGGTACTGGTACCACAACAGAGACATAGATCAATGGAACAGAACACAGCCTTCAGAAATAATGCCACATATCTACAACTATCTGATCTTTGACAAACCTGACAAAAACAAGAAATGGGGAAAGGATTCCCTATTTAATAAATGGTGCTGGGAAAACTGGCTAGCCATATGTAGAAAGCTGAAACTGGATCCCTTCCTTACACCTTATACAAAAATTAATTCAAGATGGATTAAAGACTTACATGTTAGACCTAAAACCATTAAAATCCTACAAGAAAACCTAGGCAATACCATTCAGGACATAGGCGTGTGCAAGGACTTCATGTCTAAAACACAAAAAGCAATGGCAACAGAAGCCAAAATTGACAAATGGGATCTAATTAAACTAAAGAGCTTCTGCACAGCAAAAGAAACTACCATCAGAGTGAACAGGCAACCTACAGAATGGGAGAAAATTTTTGCAACCTACTCATCTGACAAAGGGCTAATATCCAGAATCTACAATGAACTCAAACAAATTTACAAGAAAAAAATAAACAACCCCGTCAAAAAGTGGGCAAAGGACATGAACAGACACTTCTCAAAAGAAGACATTTATGCAGCCAAAAGACACAGGAAAAAATGCTCATCATCACTGGCCATCAGAGAAATGCAAATCAAAACCACAGTGAGATACCATCTCACACCAGTTAGAATGGCCATCATTAAAAAATCAGGAAACAACAGGTGCTGGAGAGGATGTGGAGAAATAGGAACACTTTTACACTGTTGGTGGGACTGTAAACTAGTTCAACCATTGTGGAAGTCAGTGTGGCGATTCCTCAGGGATCTAGAACTAGAAATACCATTTAACCCAGCCATCCCATTACTGGGTATATACCCAAAGGACTATAAATCATGCTGCTATAAAGACACATGCACACGTATGTTTATTGCGGCACTATTCACAATAGCAAAGACTTGGAACCAACCCAAATGTCCAACAACGATAGACTGGATTAAGAAAATGTGGCACATATACACCATGGAATACTATGCAGCCATAAAAAATGATGAGTTCGTGTCCTTTGTAGGGACATGGATGAAACTGGAAAACATCATTCTCAGTAAACTATCGCAAGGACAAAAAACCAAACACCGCATGTTCTCACTCATAGGTGGGAATTGAACAATGAGAACTCATGGGCACAGGAAGGGGAACATCACACTCCGGGGACTGTTGTGGGGTGGGGGAAGGGGGGAGGGACAGCATTAGGAGATATATCTAATGCTAAATGACGAGTTAATGGGTGCAGGAAATCAACATGGCACATGGATACATATGTAACAAACCTGCACATTGTGCACATGTACCCTAAAACCTAAAGTATAATAAAAAAAAAAAGATTAAGAAAAAAAATCTGCTATTTTAAAACAATCGAGAGGGAAAAGAATATTTTTAATATTAAAAATAAATAAATAAATAAATAAATAAATAAATAAATAAATAAACACAGGGAAAACTCCAAGTATAGACCTATGTACAATAGTAAATATAAAAGGTAAACTGAATAGAGGAATAATCAATAAAAAATGTCCATTATTCTTCATTAAGAAATATTAATAATGGCATTTTAAAGAATATGTAACAAAACAGAAATCTTACAAAATGGGGAAAATACTTTTAAAGTTCGAAATGTATAGAACAGTTTATACTTGATATTCAAACTTTTTAAAAATAAATTATTCATTAGAAAGGAATATTTCACAATATTTTCATTAGTTGTCTTTACATATCAATAGCAAACATTGGCATGTATGCAGGTTATTAAACAAAACAGGCAGTGGCTTATCTGCCAAATTTGAGTTTTCTCATAATTATTTTGGCTATTCTAGATCCTCTGCATTTTCATATGAATTTTAGAATTTGGTTGTCAGCTTCTAAAGGAAATTCTGCTGGGATTTTAACTGGGATTGCATTCAATCTATGGATCAATATAGGAGAGTTCGCATTTTAACAATGTTGAGTATTCTCATCTGTGAACACAATTCTCTCTCCTGTAATTTCTATCTTTTAAAATTTCTCTCAGCTATGTTTTGTAATTTTTCAGTATAAAAGTCTTGCATAAAAACTCCTATGTATCTAAGTGTTCTATATTTTAGTGCTATCATATATGCTGCAACATTTTGGAAACTTGCTAATCTCACATTATGTCTAACAGTTTTTTAATAGATTTTATCAGATTTTCATAAATACAATCATGTCATCAGAGAATGAAGACAGTTTTAATACTATCTTTCCAAACTAGATGCATTTTTATTTTTTTTCTTGCCGTGTTGAAGATCTGTAATACAATGAAGCAATAAGAGCAGACATTGCAACAATGGAAAGTGCCAAACAAGTTTGGTATTTGTGGAGAAAATGCATGAAATATTGGGTAGAGGTATGTAGTACTATGAAAGTAATAAATCTCACATTACTAAAAACACTAAGTTAAAATCTATAGCAATTACATTTTCACTTCTAATACTACGAAATTGTGTACAAACCTGAGATTTCCACAGTTGAAATGATTTTATAAAAAGAAGTCTCCAGGATGTCTCTTTAAAGCATTAAAATACAAATTTAAAAAACTAAAATATGCTGTAAAATTGGAGCCTTAAAGTCTTAACACTAACTCTGTTTACTGGGATATTAGCATTATGGAATTTAGATAAAGGAAGAGTCCTTGGAATCGTGCTCGTCTTACACCTCATGTAATGTTTTTTTTCCCTGTACTAAGTGCTTGAATATCTTCACTGACAAATAATTCACTGTATTCTGAAATAGACCATTTCACCTTTAGATTTTACTAATTGTTCACATAACCACTGTCCAGTGTTCTGTTGAATTCTCTCAGTATTTTCTACCCACTAGTCCTTGCTCTAGTTTTTTTCTTCTCTGAGATATTTTTTCTCAATTGAAGCATTGTAAGTGACATAAAAGTTATTATCATCATATAATTCCATGTTCTCTCTATCCTAATCTCTTTCCTCTGAACATAATCCAACTTTTATAAATCCCTGGTAAAAGCGAGATATGCAAAACTAATTGTCCAGGAGTCCTCTCATCAATGTCCTAAACACTATGCTTTGATAGCTGGATTAAGATGACTTTTGCTTTTTAGGTAGCAAATCCCACTGTTTCAAGCAGAATTAATCATTCCCATTTTACATATGAAAAATAAAGAAGCACCAGTTCTTTAAAATAGGATGCCAATTTGACTTGAATGTGTTCTGTAATAGCTTTTCTCTATAATTGCTCTCCTTTCCATAGGAAAATCTTCACTATACCAGCCTATACGGTTCAAATTACAAAAAAATGATAATTTCTTCTTTAGCTAATTTCTATTGAGGTGATGTTTTTATCTCATTTATTAATTCCTCAAATATGAATTACATTGATATTCAACAGGCTCTGAGCTAGGTACTAGAATTTTCAAATGGAGAAGGCAAAGTTCATGCTATCAGAGTTTCACAATATAGTGGCCTTCACATTACAAGTACTATAAAGAAGTATATATAAAGTTAGGAATAAATAGATAAGGGATCATTTAACTCTACCTCAGCAAACCTGAAAGACGACAGGATATTTCATCTGAAGAATGTGTGAGAATGGATAGAAATCACCAAGCTGAAAAGTGATGGAGGGGCATTCCAGGCCACGGGAACTGAATACGCAAGGAAATTGAGGTATGGGCCGGGCAAGGTGGCTCACGATCGTCATCCCAGCACTTTGGGAGGCTGATGCAGGCAGATCACCTGAGGTCAGGAGGTGTGGCCCCTTCTCTACTCAAAATACAAATTAGCTGGGCGGCGTGGTGCACGCCTGTAATCCAAGCTACTCGGGAGGCTGAGGCAGGAGAATCACTTGAACCGGGAGGTGGAGGTTTCAGGGAGTCAAGATTGTGCCACTGCCAGCCTGGGTGACAGAGCAAGACTCCGTCTCAAAAAAAAAAAAATTGAGGTATGGTAACTTAAGAAGTTATACAATTGAGGTCTCAGTTCCTCTTCTTATATACCTTATGTTGGATTTTCAGGGTTTTTGTTGTTGTTGTTCTTTGATATTTATTTTTACAGGGTTTCTTCCTTTGAGAAGTAGTTGCAAGATGCGCTGTTTTTGAAGACACTGGAGAATACAAACAACATTTTCACCACTTTTATCTATAGATTCTGCATATGGAGTAAGTGGAATGATTTTTATTTTGTCAAAGTAAGAATAGTCTATTTTAGAGACTTTGTAAATATTCATCACTATTAGGATATATAAAATGGGCAGAGGATAACTTGAGTTCCAATACGCTAAGAAAATGGTATGAAGACTAAGCTGCACACAACTGTGACATTGGAGAGGGCCTTGTGAAGATCCTAATTGAGACAGGCAGTGTCACTGGGTTGATAAAACGTGTCAGCACAATTTGATATTAATGAAAATAAGTCTTTGTGGAAAGCTTTACCATTAGTACTTTTAGCAGCAACAGCTGCTCTGTCTGCCTTTGCTTTAGCAGCTATTTCATGTAGGTGACAGGCTGACAGGAGAACAATCAAGGGTTTATTTCTGGTTGAATTTTAGTTTCTACTTTCATTTGTTAGTGTTATTGTTTGAAAAGAAGTATACACATATTTTCTGCTTTGTCAGCAATCCTCCTTTTCAAGTTTTTGAAGCTTGTCATCGATAGCTAGGAAACAACTGAACTTTTTAAAGTTTGTTATTATATGTGCATGATGTCCTCTATACGTTTAACTTTGAAATATATAAGATGAAGTTATCCATGCTTAAGAATTGACTATTGGCATATATGTAACAAAACTAGTTTAACCTGCATAATTACAGGTATCAGTGTAGAATTGTGTCACACTAGCTGCCTGGAGTACTGCTGGCATTCAGTAAAAGTTGAAATAAATTATAACAATGGGCTTGCAACTCTTACTAAGGACAAAATAATTCCACCAATTTTGAGAAAGTGAGTTACTTTAAATGTGTATGCATATTAACCGCACATCATCATGTAGTGGAAAATTTATTTTCATGAATTGTTCCCAGAAGTAAAGTATTTTTGAAGATACATTAATGTTCTCAGTTTAGGATACTGACCAGCTCTCTGCAGAGGCACTCTCCCAAACAGCACCTCTGTGAACTGAGAGAGTTAATGCTGTGGCTAGTAACCTCTGTAATCAACATTCTGACAAAAAGATTCTGGATATTTTCCAAACAAAATGATTTAAAGCAGCAATAACTAAAAACTGAAAAATGTGGTCAATACAAGTTTCTTTGTAAGAAAACAATGGTGATGGTGGTCACTCCTTCTAAAACCTCAGAAAGTACAAGCCAAATATTAGAGAAGTTTTACATCTCTATAGACTTGGCACAGAAGGGACTGCCATGACATTGCACAATGCAAATTATTCCACACAACAGAAAATAACGAACATTCATATTTTTTGGGGGAATAGTGGACAGGATATTTTCAATCACTTTGAAATGACATTTATTTAAAGCTTTTTATATACTATGTATCCATCGTTTTAAATACATCACGTCATTTAATTCTCACAAGAAATATCATAAAGTAGGACATTATTATCATGCTTATTTTATCATCTTTATTATATAGATTAGTAAGTTGATTTGCAGAGAGGTTAAGTGATCTAAGAGCACAGCCATTGTCAGTTCTCTCAAGCATTACATTAATCAGGGCAAAACTGTGATGAACATGTGGGTAATAATGCCAAATAAATTCATTCTGTTATTTGAATGCGAATATACTTGTAAGCCAGTAATATTTTATTGACTGTTTATTCAGATATAAGGCCTCATTGGGAAACATTAAACTTATTGATAGAAAACTTTAGGAGGTTCAAAATTGAGATAAACTTTATGATCATATAATTCTAAGAAAAGTTACTAGCTTGAGAAGAACAACATTTTAGGACAGCTAAGTTTTCAATGACATGTCTTTATTAAATGGGAGATTACAGAATAAAACAGGGTAATACAATCATTTTAGACTAGGAAATTGATGGTACATATATCCATGATAACATTTAAAGAATGAGTATATTTAAATTTTGCTTTACTTTTATATAACATTCAAACATTAAATTATTTAAAGAATACTACATTATGCTATTTTCCTGACACATACAAAACTTTTTCCTTCCAGTTGAAAGTAAGAATAGTCATAAGTATACTTAAATTAGACTGGAAGTAAAAATAACAAGTGATGTTTTAAATATATATTTAGTTTACACATGTATAAAAACAAATACTGTAGTCTGCTTCATTTCAGCATACACCTTAAAAACATAAAGCTTGCAGAAATACTATATTTGGGGTAGTGTATTTTTAAGAGATGCAATACATGTTCATTGAAAATATTTAGTTAAAAGAAGAAAGCATAGGGCAGAATATTACAAACTCCTTAATTAGATTAGACTAAGGTAATTTCAATTAACATTGTGCTTTATTTCTTTAATCATTCATTTATATATCTAAAAGTATTTATAGAATACCTACAATGTATATGTACTTTACCAGTTAATAGGAATATATTCCTGCTCTCATGAATAGTATAACCTAGTGAGACATCCAGGCACATCAATATGCAAAACAATGTAATCTGATGAGTGCCTGGATAGGACTGCAGCAAAGCTTGGGTGCATATAGAATGAGACCCTAATCCAGATTTTAGAATTATAAAAATCTTCTCAGATCAAGTGTTGCCAAAACTAATACCTGGGGGATGTTAGCTCAGAAAAGGGCTATAAATAGGGACAAGAAAACAAAGAGAAATGTTTCTCAAAGAGAATAACATGTGCAGAGGTCTAGAGATGAGAGAGAGAACAGCAACATGACCAAGAAAATGAAAAAGACAAGTTCAGTTTCTGTATCAAAGTTTTCTAGAAGTACAGTGGAGTGAAATCAAACTAGAGTGATAAATACAAGAAAGTTCACAAAGAGTTTTTAAAGCCAATGATAAACATTTTGAGTTTTATCCTTAAAGCAACGGGAGCCAAGAAAGAGTAGGCAAGTAATGGTGAGCAGATGTGCATTCAGAGACATTGTGTTGGAGGGCACAAAACAGTGGCAGTAAGTCATTTAGAAAGCTCAAGCAGTAACTGAAGTAAGAGACTATAATGGCCTCAACTGGGCTGAAGATGGTGAGGACAGAATGGATGGATTGGAGGGCTTTCTTTGTAGTTTAAAGAGAACTTATTGTTATCAAACTATACGGAGAGAGAAAACTAAGTCAAGAATGAAGATATTGTTTGTGATTTGAGGAACTAGTTAGAGTCAGCACTGGATGAGATAGGTGACCCAGGAAGATTAGATTTGATGAGAAATGGCAAATTCCATTTTAGAGATATTATGTTTGACGAGTTGGTGGAACACTTAGTGTATCAATTTGCTAGGGCTCTCATACCAAAATACCATCAATAGCTTGCCTTACAAAACAGAAAATTATTTCCTCACAATTCTTGAGTCTAAAAGCCTGAGGTCAAGGTATTGGCAGTGTTTACTTCTTCTGGAGGTCTCTCTTCTTGGCTTTGTTTCTCTCAATGATCTATCTAACACTGTCAATGGGGTGTTGAAGTCCCCCACCTCCATTATCATATGGCTGTCTAGGTCTTCTACTAGGTCTAGAAGCACTTTTTTGTAATCTGGGGACTCCAAAGTTAAGTGGACATAAGTTTAGGCAAGTTAAGTTTTCTTGTTGAATGGAACTCTTTATGATTACATAATGACCTACTTTGTCCTTTGTTACTGGTTTAATGTCTGCTTTGTCTGATACAAGAATAGCAACCACTTCTCTTTTTTCATTTTCCATTTGCATGACTGATAGATCTCCATCTCTTTACTTTGAGCCTATGGGTATTGTTACACATGAGATAGGTCTCTTGAAGGAAACAGAAAGCTGGGTCTTTTTAAAATCCAATTTGCCATTCTGTTTTCTAAGTGGGGCATTTAGACTATTTTCATTCAACATTAATATAGATATATAAGGTTTTGATTTTTGTGGGGCTATTAGCTGGTTGCTTTGTTGTCTTGATTGTGTAGTTGCTTTGTACAGTCTGTGGGCAGTGTAATTAATGTGTCCTTTTGTGATTGTAGCTATCATTCTTTCATTTCCATATTTAGAACTCCCCAAAACATCTTTTATAAAGCTGGTCTAGAGGTAGATTGCTTGCTTTGGAAAGATTTTATTTCTCCATTGCCTATGAAGCTTCGTTTGGTGGGATATAAACTTCTTGTTTGAATTTTTTTTTCTTAACAAATGTTAAAAAACAGGCATCCAATCTCTTCTGGATTGTAAGGTTTCTGCTGAGAAATTAACTGTTAGACTCCTGTAGTTCTCTTTTCAGGTGATATAATCATTTCTCTAGCTTCCTTAAAGTTTTCTTCTTTCATACGGACCTTGGAAAGTCTGATGAATATGTGCCTTTGGAGATGATCATCTTACATAGTATCCCTCAGGAATTCTTTAATCATCTATATATGCTTGTTGATATCTCCTGTGAGATTGGGGAAATTTTCATTGATTACATTCTCACATATGTTTTCCAAGTTGTTTACTCTCTCTTCTTTCTCAGAAATTCCAATGATTTCCAGGTTTGGTCACTATACATAATCCCATATTTCTCAGAGGCTTTGTTCAGTTTTTAAAATTCTTTTTTCTTACTGTTTTCTTGATTCAATGGATCAGTCTTAGAGCTCTGAATTATTTTCCTCAGCTTGACTAGTCTGTTGTTAAAGCTTCTATTGTAATTTGATAATTTTGTAGTAAATTTTTCAGTTCCAGAAGTTCAGTTTGCTTCTTTCTTAATATATTTATGTCATCTTTCAAATCTTGGATGATTTCTTTCTGGTTTCTTTAGATTGGATTTCAATTTTCTCTTCCATCTTGTTGAGCTTTCCTGTAATTCAGATTCTGAATTATGTCTGTCATTTCAATCTGGTTAGGGTGCATTGCTAGGAAGCTAGTGCAATCATTTGGATATAGTGAAAAATCCTGACTTTTCAGATTGCCAGAGTTCTTGCGTGCACTGATTCTTTCTAATCCAAGGGAAATTACATTTATTTTTCTTTTTGAACTTGCCAACATTTGGATGGGATTTTTTGTTTTTATTTCGCCTGAAAGTTTCTGGTGTATGTTGTGTATAGTCGATTGGCTTCGTTTCTGGGCACTTTCAAAGGGCCGAGGATCTGAACAGATTCCTTGGTTGTAGTTAGGTTCTTGTAGTGAGTTTTCACAGGCATAATGTGTTGAGGCAATGTATTTTTGCTTGGTGGTTTAAACTAGGCTGTAGTACAGTAGGTGGCACTTAACAGTAAGACCCTCCAGCCACCTCTAACTCAGTTGTGCACCCCCTTTTCTATTTCAGTACATATGGAGCAATGCTCTGGGGAAGATAGTCAGGAGACAAGAGATGATACTTTCCTTGTTCATTCCTGGGCCTTGATGATGTCCTCTTCAACTACTGGCACCATACCTTCATTTTATTTGCCTCCAAGGGGGACTTTGGCAGGCTGTGCCACTCCACTTCGAGGTGGCCCAAGCCATGAGTTAGGCCAGCAGGGGACCTGCAGCTTCGTGGGATTACCAGAGTCAGAGCAAGTTATGGAGTATGTCTGTGGTGGTCTGGTGATGCAGTGGGTCAATGGTGGAGGATACTTGGGCAGGGCAGTAGCACCACAGGTGTGTAATAAGTGTGGTGTCCATGGTCTTGGGTTTTCAGCTTGGCAGATGGCTGTGGGCTCACATTCCTCCAACCCAATGGGTCTTACTCCAGTGTCTTCCTCAGGAGCAGTCCCAATAAGCCAGGCTTTTCCCAAGCCTTCTACAACCAGACCACTCAGCCATTCCAGATGTTTCAAGCTGTGGGGCTTCTTTGGGAGGAAGCTTCAGCTGGCTATCTATGCACACCCTTCCCATACTGGTCTTCTGAAGGGAGGGACACTCAGCTCCCATGACAGCACACAAACCTTCAGCACACTCTTTTTTTGTTGTTGTTTTCTGAAAGTGGGGGCTCCTTCCTTGCTTGAGCTTAGGCCACATATCTCAGCTTAACATACATGGGTGATGTGCTTGAATCCTGGGGAGTTGGGACCAGGCACAGATTTGTCTTCTGGCCCCTTGAGGTCAAGCACAGGCTGTGCTGTGGGGTCTGAAGTGCTCCCAAGTCACCAGCAAAACAGTCAGGTGGGGCACTGGAGGCATGCCATTGGCACTCTTCTGCAGGAGCAGCCAGATGTGGTCTTGGAAGGGGCTGGCAGGCAAGTGGGTATGTGGATCAG
This sequence comes from Hylobates moloch, assembly GCF_009828535.3. NCBI lineage: Eukaryota > Metazoa > Chordata > Mammalia > Primates > Hylobatidae > Hylobates > Hylobates moloch. Next base: position 75,045,893 of record NW_026652279.1, read on the forward strand.
ATGTGCCCTGGTCCTGCAGCAATGGTAACTCTGCTCTCTCTGGGCCCAACTGATCACAGGAGTTGCAGCCACTCAGGGGATGCTGGAGAGCCCTGGGGAATAGACACCTATGGTTGAATTTTGTTGCAGCTGCACTGTGCAGAGAAATAATCTGGGATCCATGTAAGTTTGAGTTGTTCCTGTGCTTGATCTCTGGAAGTCTCCCCCTGCCAGTTCAAAAGTCTAATGGGGTTGTGGAAGCTCCTGTAGCTAAGTTCCCGGAGGTCTGCAGTGGGAGAGCGATGACCCAAGTTTCCTTCACTAACTCTTTCCTTAGGTTCAGTTAGGGACCAAGGCCAGTCCTGGCACCTGATGACTATGAGCAGGATCCCCACCTTCTTCCTTCTTCAACTATAGTGTCTTCATTGCCTATCGACTTTCAGTGTTTTCTCTCAAAAGATCTGTTCAAAGTGTGATGGTTTACTCAGTATTTTGGTTCCTCTTGCTGAAAGGGGTGCTTCCCAGTTGCAACTAATCAGCCATCTTGCCTGGGTCCTCCCAATTTCCCATTCCCCTCCTCTTACTTTTTTCAACACTGCTTATCTTTAAGTGCAAAGACAATCCAGGGGGAGCAGTTTCTATTAATCACACAGCCTGTTTCAATATTCCCTCTAGTCCCTCAAGCTGTGTGTTTAAGTTCTCCTTTACTCACTTCCTGTGATACTGTGCTCCTTTCTCAGTAAGGCAAAATTTTAGGAAGCATTTATTTTATTCTTTAATCTGATCCCACTTGAGCTATTTCTGTCCACTATTCTTGATGGTTCAGACACAGACATGACATTTGAACTGAGTTTCTAGAAATAGTCATGCTCCTTCCCTCTTATGTTTTTGTTCTTTGGGATATTTTAATCTTCAATCCTGTTCTACTGTTGGGAAATGGATGGGATAGGAAGTAAGAGAAGGAAAACCTTAAGATTTATTTTACCTCAAGTTCTTCAAATTGTTGAAATTTGAGTTTAATTAAACAAATTTCATAAGCACCAACAGGTACATTACTTAAAAATTAAATCACAATATCAGGAGTATATGAATTGATATTTAAAAATAAAGTAAATTAATTCAAATACCTAAGGACTATTATATGGTATAGGACTATAATCTTCTGTTAAACCTTTAATACATTCTCATTCACTTCCTTTCTGTTCCATGAACTCATTAAATACTTTTGGTCTTAGAGCCTTTGCATTTTTTTTCTCTGACTTTGAACATTCTTCTTTCTGATATTTATTTGGCTTGTTCCATCCCTTCCTAAAAATATCTGTTCAAATATTACATTTTCAGAAAGACCTTCCCCAGATATTCCTATATTTTTTCAAAGGTCTTATCACAAACTTACCTATTATATATTTATTTGTTGGTATTATTTCTATTCTATAATTTATAACTCTAAGATGAAACACATTCTGGTTATTTTGTTCATTACTCTACTCAAAGTGTCAAACACAGTGTTTGCCTCATAGTAGGCACTTAATAAATATTTGTTGTTGCATAGATTACTTTGCACACTGTTATTAATTAAGTATACAAAAATAAGACAGCTAAAGTAGTTACATTTTTAATCTTAAGCATTTGGCATTACATACATAGTACTTGATATTTTTGAAGATAAGGGAAGACGTAATTCTTTATGAAAAGCTAGAAAATTTCTTTAAAATATACATAACAGAAAAAAAAGACCAAGCTAGTCCCACTGCTAAATCATTTTATTGTGTTCACTTGTTATCACTTGATATTTTTGTCCTGATTTCTCAGCTGTGTTTCATGTATCTCCTCTCTGCAAGAAACTTCAAGGTCTGCTCCCATTTATTTATTCAGATTTTATGCACAAGGATAAGTTATAACTCCTTGAGACACAGCATCTCATTTTCCAAGACACCCCACAGATATCAGCAATTACACTGCTATACAAAAGGTTTCCATCCAAGCAAATAATTTGTTTTTTAGTGAAAAATAAAGGATATCTCACCTCTGAGAAGATTTTTTTCATAACTGTGAATGACCTGTGAGACCCATCTGGTCTTTCCACAAATGAAAGAAAGAAAATCCTTCAAGGGTAAAATATTACTTATTCTATGAGAAAACAATTTTAAATTAAAAAAGAAAGTGTTTGGCTTATATCACGGCATGTGTCTGATTTGAATCATTTTCAGCTACTACTGTTACACCCTCTTAAAATATTTTTGTTTTATAGTAGATGTGAAGGAAGAAAATATTTTATTTCAGAATAAGCATTTGCAATAATTATGAAAATCATTCTCACATTATCAAAATAAATGAAATATTTTTGTACATGAATATTTTATGGCTTACTGACAAAGTGAAATAATATCTTTGTACCTATACATGTTCTTTTTTATTAAAAAGTTTAAAAAAATACTGAAATATATCTCTACCTCATATATAGGATGAAAATAGTAATAACCATTTTGCAGCATACGTAAAATAATCGAGTTAGACAAAATAAAGTTCATTCATGATTGTAGAAAGCACAAACACTTGTTTTAATTACTTCAGTTTTAAAGCTTCCTGTCACTAGATTATTTTTGCATATAGGTAGTAATCAATTTCTCAAGTATTGCTTCAATTAACTTTATGGGGGTTCAACATTCTGGTTCCACAATAAAGATTAAAAGACATTCACTAAATTTTATATCCAAACATTCATTTTTTATTTTTTCATGGTTACTTCCTTGGATAAAATATTCATCATAATTTATCTGGAATTTTTAAGGGTCTCCCAACTTGTCATACAACCAATAATTTCATTCAATTCAAATACTACTCAATACCACTTTGAGATAAATCTGTAGTATAGTGGGAAATGGGATAATGGATTTAAAGAGTGTGTTAAGGCTTTAAAATTTTTGCTAATGGCATGACCTCAGATAAATCAATTAACCTCTCTGATTCAGTATCCTCATTTATAAATTGGAAAAATATTAGCTCTGGGATGTCTGTGAAAAAAAAATGAGGTAAAATTTGACAAGCATCTACGATGGAACACAGCAAAGGCTGAATGAATTCTAATTGAAAACATGTCTAAATGCAGAAGTTCCCACCATAGCTGATTATCTAGAAAACTATCCACTTAACAGTATCTTTGTCCACTCATTCAGGACAAGGTCTTCATGTGTTTTCAAGGCACTCTTATTCTGATTTCAAAACAATAGGCCTAAAGAATAAGCCAGTAGTATTTTCTTCATAGATAATAGAGATGAATATAATTCTACAACAACAATTTTAAAATGTCAAATGACTTTGCAATAGGCTTATGAAAAATCAGATGTAAGGTTAAGCAATTAAAATAACTTAATACTTGTTTTCTTCATGGAAGAAAGACAAAGCTTAAATTTTTAAGATAAATATTTTAGCACATTTTCTTAAAGCTATAGTAGTAGACTGATTATAAAAACCACCCTAATACTTTATTCTCTTTTTATCTCCAAGCCATTTCCAATCTAACTTTCAAACCCCTTCATCAATAGACAGAGCATATTTCCCTTCTTGAATATGGGCTAATGTGTGACTTGTTTTGGCCAATAGAATATTTTCTTGTGGAATTCCAAGAACAAACTTCAAAGGTCTTGAATACTTTCAGTGGAAATCCAGCAACCTCCAAATGCACAAGTCCAAGAGAGCCTGTTGGAGGATGGGAGATGATATGGAGAAAAGTCTAATTGTCACAAATAAGGGAATCATAGACTGACCTAAAGGTATATGGCAATCAAACACATGATAGAGCACTTCCAAAATTAGTAGAACTCCTTAACCAATACAATGTCATCTACAAACTGACAAATGAGTTCAGTCAAGACAGGAAGAGCAAAACAGGTAACAGACAGACTCGAGCGTTAATAAATAAATATTTTCATGCTGTTGCATTTTTGGTTGGCAACTATTAAACTCTATATGTATTGCATTAATATTATTAAGCTAGATAATAAATTCTCCAATATTCAAAATACCATATTAGGAAAAAAGTGTGCAATTGTGTGTGGTGGCTCACGCCTGTGAACTCAGCACTTTGGGAGGCCAAGGTGGGCAAATTGCTTGAGCCCAGGAGCTCCAGACCACCTTGGCCAACTGGTGAAACCCCATCTCTACAAAAAATACAAAAATTAGCCAGGCATAGTGCCAAGCACTTGTAGTCTCAGCTACTTGGGAGGCTGAGGTGGGGGGTTTGCTTGAGCTCAGGAGGCAGAAGTTACAGTGAGCTGAGATCTCACCACTGCACTCCAGCCTGGGTGACACAGTGTGACACTGTCTCAAAAAAGGAAAAAAAAAGTGTGAAAATTAATTTAAATATATATTTTCTTACATAAATGTCTTAGTTCTATGTATACTTGGCATATTTTTAATAATTTATTCTTGATTCTACTGTGCTTCATTATATGTTATACTCCTTCAGTAGTCAGGTCACACTGAACATGAGAATGTCCTCACATTAATAGTAATTTATTCAAAAGGTATGTATTAAGTAGTTTCTCAGGGCAAGTGCAGCCCACTCTATATGAGGATTGGAGGGATTAAATAATAACTGTCTTAAGATAGTCTGCCAATGAAGCTATTTAGTCAAGACACCCAGGAAGTTTATACTGTTCATGGCTTTGGAAAATAAAAACAATCATTTGTGGTTTTATTTTGTTTTCAGATTCCAATCACAAAGTTCCATTTCTTACCAAAAAAAAAAAAAAAAGACTAACAATGTTCCTGTATTCCACACTATCCTGTGGAAGTACACACCAGTATATGACAAGGCACGCTATTTCAGAATAGGATCCACAGATCAAAAAACCTGAACACTGCTGAAGCTTCAGCGATTCTTTCTAGGACATAAAAACAAAGCAAGAAATTAGCAATTTAAAGGATACAATGTAAGGAAGAGAATTCTCTTTAACAACGGTGATTATGACACAAGCATTCTTGTACACCAATCACAGACAAACAGAGAGCCAAATCATGAGTGAACTCCCATTCACAATTGCTTCAAAGAGAATAAAATACCTAGGAATCCAACTTACAAGGGATGTGAAGGACCTCTTCAAGGAGAACTACAAACCACTGCTCAATGAAATCAAAGAGGATACAAACAAATGGAAGAACATTCCATGCTCATGGAAAGGAAGAATCAATATCGTGAAAATGGCCATACTGCCCAAGGTAATTTATAGATTCAATGCCATCCCCATCAAGCTACCAATGATTTTCTTCACAGAATTGGAAAAAACTACTTTAAAGTTCATATGGAACCAAAAAGGAGCCCGTATCGCCAAGTCAATCCTAAGCCAAAAGAACAAAGCTGGAGGCATCATGCTACCTGACTTCAAACTATATTACAAGGCTACAGTAACCAAAACAGCATGGTACTGGTACCACAACAGAGACATAGATCAATGAAACAGAACAGAGCCCTCAGAAATGATGCCGCATATCTACAACTATCTGATCTTTGACAAACCTGATAAAAACAAGAAATGGGGAAAGGATTCCCTGTTTAATAAATGGTGCTGGGAAAACTGGCTAGCCATATGGAGAAAGCTGAAACTGGATCTCTTCCTTACACCTTATACAAAAATTAATTCAAGATGGATTAAAGACTTACATGTTAGACTTAAAACCATTAAAATCCTACAAGAAAACCTAGGCAATACCATTCAGGACATAGGCGTGGGCAAGGACTTCATGTCTAAAACACCAAAAGCAATGGCAACAAAAGCCAAAATTGACAAATGGGATCTCATTAAACTAAAGAGCTTCTGCACAGCAAAAGAAACTACCATCACAGTGAACAGGCAACCTACAGAATGGGAGAAAATTTTTGCAACCTACTCATCTGACAAAGGGCTAATATCCAGAATCTACAATGAACTCAAACAAATTTACAAGAAAAAAACAAACAACTCCATCAAAAAGTGGGTGCAGGACATGAATAGACACTTCTCAAAAGAAGACATTTATGCAGCCAAAAAACACATGAAGAAATGCTCATCATCACTGGCCATCAGAGAAATGCAAATCAAAACCACAATGAGATACCATCTCACTCCAGTTAGAATAGCCATCATTAAAAAATCAGGAAACAACAGGTGCTGGAGAGGATGTGGAGAAATAGGAACACTTTTACACTGGTGGTGGGACTGTAAACTAGTTCAACCATTGTGGAAGTCAGTGTGGCAATTCCTCAGGGATCTAGAACTAGAAATACCATTTGACCCAGCCATCCCATTACTGGGTATATACCCAAAGGACTATAAATCATGATGCTATAAAGACACATGCACATGTATGTTTATTGCGGCACTATTCACAATAGCAAAGACTTGGGACCAACCCAAATGTCCAACAACGATAGACTGGATTAAGAAAATGTGGCACATATACACCATGGAATACTATGCAGCCATAAAAAATGATGAGTTCATGCCCTTTGTAGGGACATGGATGAAACTGGAAAACATCATTCTCAGTAAACTATCGCAAGGACAAAAAACCAAACACCGCATGTTCTCACTCATAGGTGGGAATTGAACAATGAGAACTCATGGACACAGGAAGGGGAACATCACATTCTGGGGACTGTTGTGGGGTGGGGGGAGGGGGGAGGGACAGCATTAGGAGATATACCTAATGCTAAATGACGAGTTAATAGGTGCAGCAAACCAACATGGCACATGGATACATATGTAACAAACCTGCACATTGTGCACATGTACTCTAAAACCTAAAGTATAATAATAAAAAAAGGTGATTATGAACACTCAATACTTAAACTTGAAGTAATTATATTTGAAAAGACTAAAAAGTTCTCTGATACAGTAAACCAAGGATCCTGATATAGAAAAATGTGACTCTACTGCAAAACACATAAAAACAGTTTTTAAAAACTTGTAGACTTCCATATACAGACATTATGTATTGTATGAGAATGTTACTGTTCCAACCATACTAACTTAAGGAATTCCAAAGAACATATTGGAAAAAAACACTATTGAATAGAGTATGGCAAAGTTGTAATAGTATCCCACTGTATTGCATCTGTAATCTGTTGTAGTTATGCTTAAATTAACAGGGTAGCTATATTATATTATATACCACATAAAACTGATTTCAGAGCATAGCATGATTGTTTTGTTGCTTTTTATAACTTGTATTGTTTTCATAAATTTCAAGTCACTTAAAGTCTTCAGTTAAATTGTAGGTATCTATACCAGTTTGACTCTATCTGACAACAATTATTAACAGCCCATCTTAGGAAACATATAAAGTCTGTTAGTTTGTGTGTTGGTTTCTGTATATGTAGTACCATATGACATAAACTGTCTGCTAGCTAATTGTTTAAGAAAAAAGATTAATAAGATACATTCCCCTGCACTGAGAAACTCATAATCTAGCTATGAGGTTTCTACATTACCGCTTTCTCAGTTGAAAGTGGTGATACAATTTGGAAAACAAATAAAATAGTATTAAAAATAGCTGGCATTTTATAACTTCCTATGCTCCAGGTTTAGGGTGAAGTATTTTTACCTATGTAATCTCATTTAATTATCACAACATATCTATGAGCTTGGAATTATTGTAAAGCTTATTTTTAATAACTTTAAGCAAGAAAACAAGAACAAAAGAAGGGAAGTGCAGCCAAGTAATTGCCCATGGAAACCCAGCGAGGAAGTAGATGAAATGGGATTCGAAGCCACCACTCTGGTACCACTGTGTGTGCTCTTAATGATTATATTATACAAAATCCTTTATATTATACTATATACAGTGCTTTGTACTATATAAGCACCTTTAAAACACTTAAGAGAGCCGTTATTTGCTGTAACTTGTTTAATGTCCTTCCCTACTAGTACCTCTATATCTCAGTCTATATTACTAGAGTTCTGGATTTGAAAACCAAAGGAGTTGTTTTGAATAATAAATTTACCAAATCCTACCTGTATCAGATTGCATAATTTACTTCTCTTCTATAACTCTAGAAGAGAGTTTTGTCAGCTCTAAATTGTGGGTTATAAAGTATCCTCTTGGCTAACTTGATTTCAGTACAATACTGATGGACAGCTCCCTGCACAGAACTGCCGTCCCACTTTGGCAAAGTTAGGAATCTTTTCCTTCCAGTCTTAAGTCTGTCTCCAAAGCAAGAAGTCTCTTAGCATAAGCACAGAAGTGCAGTTTGGAAGCTGAATGAGCTCACAACCAATAACCTGCTTCAGTTTCTTATCCTTTTGGGCAGTCCGTTCTGAGGCGCATTCTACAGAGTTCCTCAGAATGTTTCTAGTGGAATTGAACGTCAATTCTCCACCACAGTAAATAGGTGGAGCCGATATCTACCCCCATTGGCTTTCCCTTCTTCCCCATTGTGCTTTCCCTTGTCCCTTATCGTTTATTCCATTTATAGTCTTTGAAATAAACTACTTGCACACAAGACTGTGTCTCAGGCACTGTTTCAGGTTTAGGAATGAAGAAGGTAAAGAATAAAGAAGATAGTCCACATACAGTGCTTAGTTAGTCAAGTCATCTATATTACGTTCTCAATAAAAATCAAATAATACCACTATTGTATACCTTGGAATTTGAGGACTTTTGGAAGCATCTTAGTTTCAATTTTTTCCAGCATGAATTTTCTCAAAGGAAGAAAGCTGTGAGCCAAAGAGATCATGACTGCAAAATGAATAAAAGAAGCGAAGCACTCTAATACACAGGGAAATTAACTTCTGTTCTCATGAATGTTGATAACAATAATTGCCAAAACACTACAAGAAAAGTCTGAAAGTCTAAAATTATTTTCATCATATTGTGTTATAGTAAACTTGACTTCCAATGAAGTTGTTTGAGAAGGAAATAAAGATTATGCTATGAGAGATTTTCCTCTATTTATTTGGACAACTAATGTCAGGATAAATTCCCCGTAATATCTTAATACGGCTAAGCATAGGAAATAGTTTTTTGGCATGTAATCTAAATAAGACAAATGTTTGCCTATATTGATTCTGAAGCAACATCCAAAAAGAAGCTAATTTTCCAATCACATTTTTGTATCCTAAATTTGAAATGAATCATCAAACTATAAGAACAGTTTTATATCCCTCCTTAAGTTTTCTTTTCCTTAGCTTCTTCCCTGTTCTTTTTTTCAGTAGTTGTTATATTTAAAAAATATTTTTTAACTTCAGAGAGCTTACAACCTAGCTGAAGAGATTAGAGACATTAACAACAATATAAGACAAATGGCTCTATAATACATACTTTGTGCTGAAGAAATTAAGAAGAGATTAAAGTGGAATAATGTAACTAAGGATAAATAGAAGGTGGAATTTTCAATTAAACTAAAGAGCTTCTGCACAGCTAAAGAAACTATCACAAGAGTGAACAGGCAGCTTAGAGAAGGGGAGAAAAATTTCACAATCTACCCATCTGACAAAAGCCTAATATCCAGAATATACAAGGAACTTAAACAAATTTACAAGAAAAAAAACAAACAACTCCATCAAAAAGTGGGCAAAGGATATAAACAGACACTTCTCAAAAGAAGACATTTATGTGGCCAACAAACATATGAAAAAACCTCAAAATCACTGCAAATCAAAACCACAATAAAATACCATCTCACACAAGTCATAATGGTGATTATTAAAAAGTCAAATAACAATAGATGTTGGCGAGGCTGTGGTCAAATAGGAACACTGTTACACAACTGGTAGGAATGTAAATCAGTTCAAACATTGTGGAAGACACTGCGGTGATTCCTCAAGGATCTAGAACCAGAAATATCATTTGGCCCAGCAATTCCATTATTGGGTATATACCCAAAGGAATATAAATCATTCTACTATATAGACACATGCACATGTATGTTTATTGCAGCACTATTTACAATAGCAAAGACACAGAACCAACCCAAATGCCCATCAAGATAGGACGGATAAAAAAAAAGGTGGTACATATACACCATGGAATACTATGTGGACATATAAAGGAATGAGTTCATGTCCTTTGCAGGGATATCAACGAACCTGGAAGATATCATCCTCAGCAAACTAAGACAGGAACATAAAACTAAACACCACATGTTCTCACTCATAAGTAGAAGTTTAACAATGAGAACACATGAACACAGAGAGGGGAACTACACACACTGGGGCCAGTCAGCAGGTGGTGGGTGAGGGGAGGGAGACCATTAAGACAAATAGCTAATGCACAGAGGGCTTAAAACCTAGATGATGGGTCAATAGGTGCAGCAAACCACCATAGCACACATATACCTATGTAACAAGCCTACACGTTCTGCACTTGTATCCTGGAACTTAAAGTAAAATTTTTTAAAAAGGTGGAATTTTCTAATTATTAAAGTGTTGTGATGCAGACAAATGTGTAGGAAATTTCAAAATACAGCTGAAAGCATATCAACAAATAAAGAAAAAAATTCAGTTTATCGAGAGCCAACAGTTAGTCCTGTGCAGTAGTGGCTCTAGGATTATATTGGTAGAATAGAACCAGGTCGCTAAAGACATAAAAATTAGGCCGGGCCCGGTGGCTCACACGTGTAATCCCAGCACTTTGGGAGGCCGAGGCAGGCAGATCACGAGTTCAGTAGATCGAGACCATCCTGGCTAACACAGTGAAACCCCGTCTCTACTAAAAAATACAAAAAATTAGCCAGGCGTGGTGGCGGGCACCTGTAGTCCCAGCTACTCAGGAGGCTGAGGCAGGAGAATGGCGTGAACCCGGGAGGCGGAGCTTGCAGTGAGCCAAGATTGCACAACTGCACTCCAGCCTGGGCGACAAGGTGAGACAAAAATTATTTCAAAGAATTAGAGGCCACTTATGAAAACATTTAAATTTTCCACTGTCTCAGTAGAAAATGTTTACATACATACTATATATACATTTATTAATTTATGTAAAATATTTTGCTAATATACATTTTTATTAACCACTGTATTATATGCATTATAAAATATACACACATTTTAAAATTTAAAAGGATTACATGTAGATAAGCTAGGTAGTATTGTAAAATATGAAGCTATGCATGATGTTATCATTAGCTAAAATCCCATAACAAGGAATACACTTAGAACAATGTTTATGATTGCAAACTGTATTAAATAGGTCTTGATAACAGCAATTTTTGGCTGATTTTTTGTGACACTGTCTTTTTAGAATGTATATTGACAAAATATAGGCAGAGTTTACAGACAGCGCTAGGTGAAATATTAGTTTTGTTAATTTCTTGTTCAACTCCAGACATTAAACCTGCTTCTTCTCTAGAGTGATTATTTTAAATGACAGCAACCATTTTTTTTTTTTTTTGGAGACGGAGTTTCACTCTTGTCGCCCAGGCTGTAGTGCAATGGCGTGATCCCAGCTCACTGCAACCTCTGCCTCCCAGGTTCAAGTGATTCTTCTGCCTCAGCCTCCGGAGTACCCAGGATTATAGGCATGTGCTACCACGCCCAGCTGATTTTTGTATTTTTTAGTAGAGATGAGGTTTCGCCATGTTGGCCAGGCTGGTCTTGAACTCCTGAACACAGGTGATCCACCTGCCTCGGCCTCCCAAAGTGCTGGGATTACAGGCATGAGCCACCGCACCCGGCCACCATCAATATTTTATGATGATAGTTACATTAAAACTAGATAACATAAACTTAAGAGCCACTGACTTGGGCACAGGTAAACCACGATACACAGAAACACAAATCAAACAAAAGGGTGAAAGTATCCCTGTCAATCCCTCTCTATTGTGGAAACCTCATCCATCCCTCAGGATACCTTTTTTTATGTTGTATGACACATATACAAGGTAGAGAAGAACTAAACAGAGGGTTAGAGGAGCCATAAATCCAAGATATGTTAACATACTGCAGAGATAGAAAGAGAAGGAGAAAAAAGGAGTATGTAAAAAAGAGAAAGACAAACTCTAGATTCAGAACCATATCTAAGACCAGGCTAGGAATGAGGTATCAGACACATTTATTTGTTAGGTGTGTTAAGTTAAAGAGGAAAAAAATTATTTTTCACTTTCTCCCATCAATAGGTGAGGTCTAACTCCTCTTGAGTTGATGATTTCCTTTACCAATAGAATCTGGCAGAAGTGATACTCTGGGATTGCTAATATTCAACCATAAAAAGCATTGCACATTCTGCCTAGTTTTCATAGCACATTCACTATTGGAACCCAGCTGCAATGTTGGGAATCTAAATTCATGCAGCTCCATGGAGGGCCTCACATGGAGGGAAACTAAAGCTTGCAACTAATAGCCACAGCTGAGCTCCAAACTGACAGCCACCATCAACTTGACAGTCACATTAGTACACATACTTGGAAATAGATCCTCAAGCCATGGGAGTTTATTTGAGTCACTCTATGCTGCATCATACAAAAATAAGCTTTCTCCATTGCGCCTTGTCAGAATTGCAGATTTGTAAAGAAAAATAAGTTAATATTATTGAAATGACCTATTAATTTTGGGATTGTGTGTAACACAGCAATAGATAACACAGTTACGTGCCTTGCGATCAAATTGACTGGAAGTCCCAACTTTCTCAGAATTGAGAGTTGATATTCTCTTTGGGAGAATTCTAAGCACATTCTAGGCATTGACTAAAATTAAAGGAAACAGCTGAGCAAAAAGCATATAGGAGTCAGCAATTAGTGAAAATCGATGAAAAGAAAATTGCTTGCCACAGAAAATGAATGAGGTCTATGAAAGTGACCCTTTCATAGGAAAGGAAGTAAAAACTAGAAAAGAAAGTAAAAATTAGAAAAATAGAAAAAAAAACCAGAAGAAGGCAGAGATCCTACATATCCTATTATTAAATTCTTAGCATCTAATACACCGACATGTAGAAAATATTCAATGGATACTTAATAAATGAATGAATGAAATGTTATACTCAAAAAGCATACTTTACTGGCCAATAGATTTTATAAAATAAAGAATCTGTTTTAAATTGTTTCAAGTCTCAACATGAGTTTTTCACATTCAACAGCTGTCTCAGATATAGGATAAGCATCCAGTTTGTTTTGTTTTCTTTGTTTTGTTTTCTTTGCACAGCCACTATGGCATGGCTGTTTTGATGGTATGACTATTTAGACACATTAGAATGTTAACACAAAATACAATGAAAGTGTTTTTCTTTACAGGTAATGTAGGTACTTCCCTGACTCTTAGATCTTTCCTGTGTTTTCCACATTCCTTATTTTTAATGCACTTTATGCATCTTAAGGCTATCAATCAAACTGTGAATCTGACATCCCCTATACATTTTTTCAATCAGATGTTGGAGATAGAATCTAACAATAGATCATGAATTATAATATTTTAAGTGGTTAAGTGGTTGAGTAAATCTGTTATTTTCTTCTAAATATTGATCTTTTTTAATATGTACTTAGAGTTCTACAACTGATGTTTTAATACCAGGCATCATATTTTTCATTTTGACACAAAGATTTTTTTAAAACATTTTAAAGACCTTAAAAAGTTAAAAACTAGTTTTTTTCCATCAAATATTATTGTTTTCACAGCTATGAAAGTACTCCAAAAATTGAAATACTACTAGGAAATTTGAAAACCAGATAGTTTGCAAATCTTTAACACCACAAGGTTTCAAATATTTTCCAAATGTATATATGCACTAATGGTGATGACGATTACTCCACTAAAACATTTTCCATTTAAAATTTTGTTATTTTAAAAATTCTTTGTAAAATTGGAAAGCACAGAGTGCTTTCACATAGGTATGTAATATCTTAAGAGAAGGCATTCTAACGATACTGCTCAAAACTATTCTAGTCCTATTTTGCGCCTGTTCTCCATCCCATATCCTGCTAAAGCCAGTTCATTCAAAGTTATCTGCACATGACTGGGTTTTTCAAAGTGTAGTTCATAACACTTTTATGTCATGTGAAGTGAATTTAGCAGCAACTGCTACTTCTATGACCAGTAATAATATATTTTACATATAGAATAATAGAATGAATTATAGTAACTGTAAGCACTATAAGTATATAAATATAGCTTTATGACACTTTTGCCTCACATGTGTGTCTGTGTGCAAATGTGTGTGTGTCCATCCCATGTGTACTTGAATTTATTTGTGCAAGTAACAGGCAAGAAAATTTGAAAGCTATTGCATCAAGAGTGATAATACGTGGAATTGGATGCTTCATCCAAAGCTAGAATTACACTACAGAGCCAAAAACAAAAGTTTGCTGAAAGGAAATGAACTGATGTCCTTTCAAATTTCTTGTTCTTAGAAAGGAAAGCTACTGCCACTTATTCTTAAGCATGATTTAGTCTAACCATGCTATTTATGTACCTCAGCTATTTAAAGAGACTATTTGCAGTGCTGCTTTGAAATTAAGTGAGTCACAACTTCAATTCAGTAATCCTTAGACTAGTTATAAAGCTCTTGGAAGTGTAATCATGCTTCAAATATTTTCACCACTAACAAGATTTAAGTCAACCACTAGAAAAATTCCCAGAGCACAAGAGGAAAGCAGAAGCAAGCAAGTCATTGCAGCTCCTAGTCAAGGGTTCCAGTATGCTTTAGCTGGTTCAGTGTGTCTGTTACTGCAAAAACCACCGAATTAAAGAGCAAAGGACCTGCATAATTGAAAACAGCAATTAGACTATGAGAAATGGGCAAATCAAAGTCACTAATGAGAAATAGCACATGCAGTAAACGGGAAGGAGTTTATAAGAGAATGGAAGTTAAGAAATTTGGATAAACTCACAATTTAAAGTATTAAATACAGAAATTCAAATATATCTTGAAACAAATGGTAAAGGTAAGATTTGAGGACCATATAATAATTACATGAGTGAGTCTGCAATCATTCATTTACTTTTTGCTCAATAAATACTAAAGACTAGGCTGGGTGCAGTGGCTCACACCTGTAATCCCAGCACTCTGGGAGGCCAAGACGGGTGGATCACAAGGTCAGAAGATCAAGACCATCCTGGCTAACACGGTGAAACCCTGTCTCTACTAAAAATACAAAAAAAAAAAAAAATTAGCCGGGCGTGGTGGCAGGTGCCTGTAGTCCCAGCTACTCAGGAGGCTGAGGCAGGAGAATGACGTGAACCTGGGAGGCGGAGCTTGCAGTGAGCCAAGATCATGCCACTACCCTCTAGCCTGGGTAAAAAAAAAAAAGACTAAATATGAGAGTCTCTGGGAAGAATAAAAATATTGAGATTCTGACTTTAAGAAAGTTTTGCTAGAAATACTACAGAAATATGAGCCAAGTGTATGTAATGCTGCTAAAATTCAGCTACCTGCAGCCTAGTCTGAGTTGATGTAGTTTTCAAAGGAATGCCAATCAGTTAAACACCCAGCATGCATTTGAAAGGCATTTTAGAGATTCCTCCTCTGTGGGCAGGGCAACTCTGAAAGAAAGGCAGCAGCCCCAGTCAGGGGCTTATAGATAAAATTCCCATCTCTCTGGGATAGAGCACCTGGGGGGAAGGGGCGGCTGTGGGTGCAGCTTCAGCAGACTTAAATGTTCCCACCTGCCAGCTCTGAAGAGAGCAGAAGCTCTCCCAACACAGTGCTCAAGCTCTGCTAAGGAACAGACAGCCTCCTCAAGTGGGTCCCTGACCCCTGTGCCTCTTGACTGGGAAACATATCCCAGCAGGAATCGACAGACACCTCATACAGGAGAGCTGCAGCTGGCATCTGGTGTGTGCCCCTCTGGGATGAAGCTTACAGACCAAAGAACAGGCAGCAATTTTTGCTGTTCTGCAGCCTCTGCTGCTGACACCCAGGCAAACAGGGCCTAGAGTGGACCTCCAGCAAACTCCAGCAGACCTACAGCACGGGGGCCTGACTATTAGAAAGAAAACTAAGAAACAGAAAGGAATATCATCAACATCAACAAAAAGGATGTCCACACATAAACCACATCCAAAGGTCACCAAGATCAAACACCAAAGGTAGATAAATCCATGAAGATTAGGAAAAAATGGAGCAAAAAGGGTAAAAATTCCAAAAACCAGGACCCTCTTTTTCTCCAGAGGATCTTAACTCCTCGCCAGCAAGGGAACAAAACTGGGTGGAGAATGAGTTTGACGAACTGACAGAAGTAGGCTTCAGAAGGTGGGTAATAACAAACTCCTCCGAGCCAAAGCAGCATGTCCTAACCCAATGGAAGGAAGCTAAGAACCTTGAAAAAAGGTTAGAGGAATTGCTGATTAGAATAACCAGATTAGAGAAGAACATACATGACCTGATGGAGCTGAAAAACACAACAGGAGAACTTCGTGTAGTATACACAAGTATCAATAGCCAAATTGATAAAACAGAAGAAAGGATATTAGAGATTGAAGATTAACTTAATGAAGTGTGAGGACAAGATTAGAGAAAAAAAATGAAAAGGAACTAATAAAGCCTCCAAGAAATATGGAACTACGTGAAAAGACCAAACCTACATTTGATTGGTGAACCTGAAAGTGACGGAGAGAATGGAACCAAGATGGAAAACACTCTTCAGGATATTATCCAGGAGAACTTCCCCAACCTAGCAAGAACAGGCCAACATTCAAATTCAGGAAATACAGAGAATGCCAGAAAGATGCTCCTTGAGAAGAGCAACCCCAAGACATATAATCGTCACATTTACCAAGGTTCAAATGAAGGAAAAACTGTTAAGGGCAGCCCGAGAGAAAGATCAGGTTATCTACGAAGGGAAGTCCATCAGAATAACAGCAGATCTCTCTGGAGAAACCCTTCAAGCAAGAAGAGAGTGGGGGCCAATATTCAACATTCTTAAAGAAAAGAATCTTCAACCTAGAATTTCATATCCAGCCAAACTAAGCTTCATAAGTGAAGGAGAAATAAAATCCCTTATAGACAAGCAAATGCTGAGAGATTTTGTCACCACCAGGCCTGACTTACAAGAGCTCCTGAAGAAAGTACTAAACATAAAAAGAAAAAAAACAGTACCAGCCACTGCAAAAACATACCAAATTGTGAAGACCATCAACACCATGAAGAAATTGTATCAACTAATGGCAAAATAACCAGCTAGCATCATAGGGACAGGATCAAATTCACATATAACAATATTAACCTTAAATGTAAACAGACTAAATGCCCCAGTTAAAAAACACAAACTGGCAAATTGGATAAAGAGTCCAGAAACATTGGTGTGCTGTACTCAGGGGACCCCATCTCACATGCAAAGACACACCTAGGTTCAAAACAAAGGGATGGAGGAATGTTTACCAAGCAAATGGAAAGCAATAAAAGAGCAGAGGTTGCAATCCTAGTCTCTGATAAAACAGACTCTAAACCAACAAAGATCAAAAGAGACAAAGAAGGGCATTATATAATGGTAAAGGGATGAACGCAATAAGAAGAGATAACTATCCTAAATAGACATGCACCCAATATAGGAGCACCCAGACTTGTAAAACAAGTTCTTAGAGACCTAAAAAGAGATGTAGACTCCCACACAATAATAGTGGGAGACTTTAACACCTCAATGTCAATATTAGACAGATCAACAAGACAGAAAATTACAAGGATATTCAGGACTTGAACTCAGCTCTGCACCAGGTGGACCTAACAGACATCTACAGAACTCTTCACCACAAATCAACAGAATATACATTCTTCTCAGCAACACATCACACTTATTCTAAAATTGACCACATACTTGGAAGCAAAACACTCCTCAGCAAATGCAAAAGAATGGAAATCATAACAAACAGTCTCTCAGTCCACAGGGAAATCAAATTAGAACTCAGGATTAAGACACTCACTCAAAACCACGCAACTACATGGAAACAGAACAACTTGCTCCTGAATAACAACTGGATAAATAATGAAATCAAGGCAGAAATAAATTCTTTGAAACCAATGAGAACAAAGACACAACCTACCAGAATCTCTGGGACACAGCTAAAGCAGTGTTGAGAGGCAAATTTGTAGCACTAAATGCCAACAGGAGAAAGTGGGAAAGATCAAAAATCAACACCCTAACATCACAATTAAAAGAACTAGAGAAGCAAGAGCAAACGAATTCAAAACCTAGCAGAAGATAATAAATAACTAAGATCAGAGCAGAACTGAAGGAGATAGAGACATGAAAAACCCTTAAAAAAATTAATGAATCCAGGAGCTGATTTTTTGAAAAGATTAAGAAAATAGGGAGACCACTAGCCAGACTAATAAAGAAGAAAAGAGAGAAGAATCAAATAGACACAATAAAAAATAATGAAGGGGCTATCATCACTGATCCCATAGAAATACAAACTACCCTAAGAAAATACTGTAAACACCTCTATGCAAATAAACTAGAAAATCTAGAAGAAATGGATAAATATCTGGAGACATACACCCTCCCAAGACTCAATCAGGAAGAAGTCAAATCCATGAATAGACCAATAACAAGTTCTGAAATTGAGGGAGCAATTAATAGCCTACCAACCAAAAAAAGCCCAGGACCAGATGAATGCACAGCTGAATTCTACCAGAGATACAAAGAGGAGCTGGTACCATTCCTTCTGAAATTATTCCAAACAATAGAAAAAAGGGGACTCCTCCCTAACTCATTGTATGAGGCCAGCATCATCCTGATACCAAAACCTGGCAGAGACACAAAAAAAGAGAAAATTTCAGGCCGATATCCCTGATGAACATCGACGCAAAAATCCTCGACAAAATACTGGCAAACCGAATCCAGCAGCACATCAAAAAGCTTATCCACCACTATCAAGTCAACTTCATACCTGGGATGCAAGGCTGATTCAACATACACAAATCAATAAACATAATCCATCACATAAACAGAACCAATGACAAAAACCACGATTATCTCAAGAGATGCAGAAAAGGCCTTTGACAAAATTCAACACCCCTTCATGCTAAAAACTCTCAATAAACCAGGTATCGATGGAATGCATCTCAAAATAATAAGAGCTATTTATGACAAACCCACAGCTCATATCAAACTGAATGGGCAAAAGCTGGAAGCATTCACTTTGAAAACTGGCACAAGACAAGGATGCCCTCTCTCACAACTCCTATTCAACATAGTATTAGAAGTTCTGGCCAGAGTAATCAGGCAAAAGAAAGAAATAAAGGGTATTCAAATAGGAAGAGAGGAAGTAAAATTGTCTCTGTTTGCAGATGACATGATTATATATTTAGAAAACCCCATCATCTCAGCCCCAAATCTCCTTAAGCTGATAAGCAACTTCAGCAAAGTCTCAGGATACAAAATCAGTGTGCAAAAATCACAAGCATTCTTATACACCAATAACAGACAAACAGAAAGCCAAATCATGAGTGAACTCCCATTCACAATTGCTCCAAAGAGAATAAAATACCTAGGAATCCAACTTACAAGGGATGTGAAGGACCTCTTCAAGGAGAACTACAAACCACTGCTCAAGGAAATAAGAGAGGATGCAAACAAATAGAAAAACTTTCCATGCTCATGGATAGAAAGAATCAATATTGTGAAAATGGCCATGCTGCCCAAAGTAATTTATAGATTCAATGCTATCCACATCAAGCTACCATTGACTTTCTTCACAGAATTAGAAAAAAAACTACTGCAAATTTCATATGGAACCAAAAAAGAGCCCATATAGCCAGGACAATCCTAAGCAAAAAGAACAAAGCTGGAGGCATCACTCTACCTGACCTCAAACTATAATACAAGGCTACACTAACCAAAACAGCATGGTACTGGCACCAAAACAGATATACAGACCAATGGAACAGAACAGAGGTCTCAGAAATAACACCACACATCTACAACCATCTGATCTTTGACAAACCTGACAAAAACAAGCAATGGGGAAAGGATTTCCTATTTAATAAATGGTGTTGGGAAAACTGGCTAGCCATATGCAGAAAACTGAAACTGAACCACTTTCTTACACCTTATACAAAAACTAACTCAAGATGGATTAAAGACGTAAATGTAAGACCTAAAACCATAAAAACCCTAGAAGAAAACCTAAGCAATACCATTCAGGACATAGGCATGGAAAAGACTTCACAATGAAAACATCAAAAGTAATGGCAACAAAAGCCAAAATTGACAAATGGGATCTACTTAAACGAAAGAGCTTCTGCACAGCTAAAGAAACTATCATCAGAGTGAACAGGCAACCTGCAGAATGGGAGAAAATTTTTGCAATCTATCCATCTGACAAAGGGCTAATATCTAGAATCTACAAGGAACTTAAACAAATTTACAAGAAAAAAAACAAACAACCCCATCAAAAAGTGAGCAAAAGATATGAACAGGCACTTCTCAAAAGAAGACATTTACGTGGCCAACAAACATATGAAAAAAAGCTTATCATCACTGGTCGTTAGAGAAACGCAAATCAAAACCACAAAGAGATACCATCTCATGCCAGTTAGAATGATGATGATTAAAAAGTCAGGAAACAACAGATTCTGGAGAGGATGTGGAGAAACAGGAACGCTTTTACACTGTTGGTTGGTTCAACCATTTTGGAAGACAGTGTGGTGATTCCTCAAGGATCTAGACCAGAAATACCACTTGACCCAGCAGTCCCATTACAGGGTAATATACCCAAAGGATTATAAATCATTCTAGGATAAAGACACATGCACGCATATATTTATTACAGCACTATTCACCATAGCAAAGACTTTCAACCAAACCAAATGCCCATCAGTGATAGACTGGATAAAGAAAATGTGGCACATATATACCATGGAATACTATGCAGCCATAAAAAAGGATGAGTTCGTGTCCTTTGCAGGGACGTGGATGAAGCTGGAAACCATCATTCTCAGCAAACTAACACAGGAACAGAAAACCAAAAACCGCATGTTTTCACTCATAAGTGGGAGTTGAACAATGAGAACACATGTACATAGGGAGGGGGATCATCACTCATCGGTGTCTGTTAGGGGTTGGCGGGGTTAGGGTAGGGATAGCATTAGGAGAAATACCTAATGGAGATGATGGCTTGATGGGTGCAGCAAACCACCGTGACACATGTATACCTATGTAACAAACCTGAATGTTCTGCATATGTATCCCAGAACTTAAAGTATAATAAAAAAAGAAAGGCATTTTCATTATATTTATTGTTCTAAAAATGCATTAAGTAATTTATTGTGAAATCCTGTATGCAATTTATTATAGGTAATACAAAGATATCAAATATTTCTTTTTCCTTTGTTCCAACATTCAATCTCTCTTCCAATGTTCAAATATCTCTTCTTTTCTGTAAAGTCTCCAAAACTTCCCCTGAAGCAAGCACATACTGTTTCCAATCTTCCTTTACTAGTTTATCTCACCTTTAGATCTATTACTTGATTTTCTGATAGAGATGGTCTGTAGTTGCCTATTTAAATCTATCAAGACAGTGCCTCCTATTTCTCTCTCTCCACCAGTACCTCAGTTCTGTACCACATAGAGCTACAATTTAAGCTGATAAGAGATATTTTTTAAATTGGAGGTTAGAGATTAAGCTATATATACTTACACATATTTATTATATCATGTAAAAATACTAAAAACACAATATGAAAAATAACATAAGAAAATAATCTACTAATAGAAGTACAGAGCATTGACAAAAATAAGGTTGGGAGAAAGCTGATTAATTCAGTGCTAGATGTGTCAATTTGAGTTGTTGGTAAGGTTCAAAATGGTTATTTTCAGTGAAGACCTTTATGTATTGGCTAGAAACTTCGACAGAGAGGCCATGGTTGAGGTGTAATATTTGGACTTCTAGGGATAGAGAAGTATCATCAACATCGTAAGTTGTATGAGATTGCAATGGGTGAGAGTTTTGATGCTGAAGAGTCAAGTCTCAGGGCAGATATCTGAGAAACAACTCCATTAAGTGCATAAGTCAAAGAGAATGAGCCAGGTTACAGATGTCATGAAGAAAAGATAACTTTGAATAATTCTACGACAGGTAATAAAAGAGAGTAGGAAATAACAAACGCCACAAAGAGATCAAGAGATTCAATGACACATAGAGCTATTTGATTTACATGCTGAGGGGTTACTCATATGATATGGGTACAATTTCCTTTGAAATATATAAGAAATGGTATTAAAAAATTATTCTGATCCTAGAGTACAAACTGCCTACTAAAGCTAAAATAAAAATTACAGTACACATATTCTATTAATGTACCTGGGGAGATTTTTTTGTTTGTTTGCTTGTTTGGTTTGTTTTAAATTCAGATTGTATATCAAAGAATGGAAGTGTAAAATTGCTCCTACATCTGCTTAGGAGATAACATAATGGACTACTGCTTTGACTTAAATATGTCTTAGTAAATATTTTCTGGAAAAGAATGGATATCTAGATAGAAATCATTTTTTTCTTTCAACCTTAAGAAAGGATGAGTAAACATAATTAATTCAGTATTACAGGTTACATCAGGAAAGAGTAATTGGCAAAAATATTCAATTGCCTCAAAATCTTCCCCTTTTACTTTACTGTTCCTTAATGTGAATTAATGAATACTAGAAATTGATTTTTAAAAACTATGTACCATTTAATATATACTTCTGTACTTATTCTAATTTATGGAAAACTCAATATAAGCAATAAAGTAACTTTGTTCTTGAAAATATTACTTCTCTGACTTGTTAAACCAAGTGATCCCTTAAGGTTGACAGATGGACTTTCAGAAAATGAACACAGCTTAGCAGCTGTCATCAAGTGTGTAACATTTGAAGAATGTAAAATACATTTGTTAAATTTCCTTCACCACAATGAGGCAAATTATGAGGCTAGGCAATTAGGGTAGGAAATAAGGAAGAATATGATTCTTCTAATCTAAAGAAACATACGAGTCTGCAGATAAAAACCTACTATAGAAAACTATTTCTTTTTCTTATCCTGTTGTCTACCTCCAAGTGAGTTAGCTTAGTTGGCTTGAATAAATTTTAAGCTTAATCCAGGTAATTTTAAACTGATCAGTTGACAAAAATATCTACCCTTAGCAAACAAAGGGACTAGGCATTACAAAGTGAAAAGTTTACCTCTCTGGGTCAGTCAGCTTAAACATGCTCCACAATCACTGTTTTCTATTAAAATAAACACTACTTTTTTGTTGCTGTTAACTAGTGTGCTGTGTGCCATTTGCACTTACAAAAAGTTAACTTCTGTTAGTAAATGATACGCTTATAGGTAAAATGGGTAATTGGTACATTCTTACAAGTCTTTTTTTTCTTTTTAGAAATTAATATTATTTGTAACTAACAAATTATACATTTACGGAGTATAATTCATTACATGTATACAATGTGGAATTATTAAATCAAGTTGATTAACATAACCTGTTATTAAGTATACTATGTTTTATGCAAGCCTGATGGTAATGACAAAGCAAAGACCTATAACAGTTAAACAACCATGAAAAACAAAGGATTCAAAGCATACCCCTACGGAAGAATGTCACACCACAAAGGAAAACTGCAAGAAACGAAGAAAGAAGCAGAACATCTGCAAAACAATCAGAAAACAAATTATAAAATGGCAATAGAAAATGCTTACATGTCATAATTACCTTGAATGAAAACTGATTAAATTATCCAATCAAAAAAACATGCAGTGGCTGAATAAAAAGACCCTACTATATACTGCTTATCAAAGACTCACTTTGCTAGTAAGAATATGCATCGATTGCAAGTGAAGAAATGGAAATGACCTGCAATACAAATGAAAATCAAAAGAGAGCAGGGGTGACTACACACATATGAGAAAAAGTTGTTTTATTGTTTTTAAAAATATTATCTTCTGATTTCTTCCTCTTCTCATCTTTAATCCTTGCTCTTACATTGTTGACTTTTGAGCTCCTTCTTTTTCACTTTCACCTCAGTTTGCGCTTTCTCAACTTTTGGTTTTGCTTTAATGGTACCAACCTTTACAGGTTTATACCTTTCTTGCCGCATTGACCTTATAAAGCCGTCTGTATCTATCTATTCCTCTGGAGATCAAATTGTCAACTGTAGCTGCAGTTTGCAATGCATCTACTTAAAAAAAAAAATCGACCAGCACCAGCTCTGCTTCAGTAATTACTCTCTTATTTCACTTTTTTTCTATTATGTTTCCTAACACTTAACTGAAATCCAAATGATTGAGATAGTTATGTCTAAAAATCAATAGTTTGAAACCACTTTTCCCTCATTGAACCATTATGATTTTAGCAAGAATATGTTGTTGTTTTTAAAGGTCTATAAACCTGTCTTGTGTATTCCACACTTTTTGAGTAATTCTAGATATAAACTTAAATGGCATAACAAGCAACCAACCTTATTAAAACTTGTTAACTAAAAATACAGTGTCTGTGAAACCAGGAAAGAAGGTTTGAATGTTATTTTCAAATCTAATCTACATATCCTTATTTTACCAATCTTCCCTTCAGGTACCGCAAAGTCTCCATATTATTTTCAAATGCTATTTGTTATGGGATATATTTGATTTTGCTTAATAAAAAAAGATTGTTTCAATTTCTTTTTAAAAAAGAAGTATTCAACTTTCTCTTCAACTATCACATCACCCTTCTGGTACATAGGGTTTAAATTGTGACCTCAACTTTAAAGATGTGACTGAGAAATAGTAGCTGAAAGTAAAACTGCCATATTTTACCCTTATACCAAAGGGCCCAAACGTTTTACTCTCCTTGGATGAATTATAATGGTAAATAATGTATGAAAATAGCATCAGTTCTTAAAAAAATCATTCATTCACTCACCCATTCAGTAAATCATTATAAAACATTTCCAAATAACCCAACAAACAAATGTGCAATTACATGCTGAGAAATGTGTTCGGAAGAAAATGGCGATGGTTCTGAGACATTGCTTTAAAATCTCGATTCATTTTGAGAGAGAAGATAGGAACGCCATTTCTAAAAATCAATACCTGTACTGAAGTCAGAGAGGGGTTTATTACTTTAACAAGGCTATCCAAATTACATTTCCTTACACAAAAAGCATATACATAACTTTTAGAAGAACTTG
This sequence comes from Hylobates moloch, assembly GCF_009828535.3. NCBI lineage: Eukaryota > Metazoa > Chordata > Mammalia > Primates > Hylobatidae > Hylobates > Hylobates moloch. The sequence goes on from NW_026652279.1 coordinate 75,070,917, forward strand.
TAACACAAGTGCCAGGAAAGCCAGTAAGGAGAGCCGAAAAAAAGAATAGGGTAACATCATGTTATCCAGTACTCTTTCCACCCCAAGTGTGAGAACACAATTCCTATTAGCCTGAAAGGAGGCAACAGAATGTTAATGGTTGAGATCAGATTTTATTTTTTATTTTATTTTTTGAGACTGAGTCTCGTTCTGTCGCCCAGGCTGGAATGCAGTGGCACGATCTCAGCTCACTGCAACCTCTGCCTCCCAGGTTCAAGAGATTCTCCTGCCTCAGCCTCCCAAGTAGCTGGGATTACAGATGCCCACCACCAACCCAGCTAATTTCTTTGTATTTTTAATAGAAATGGGATTTCACAACGTTGGCCTGGCTGGTCTCGAAATCCTGACCTCAAGTGATCCATCATTCTCAGCCTCCCAAAGTGCTGGGATTATAGGTGTGAGCCACTACACCAGGCCTATTTAATTTTTTTTTAATTTCATCTTTTGTTTTAGGTTCAGGGTTTACATGTGCAGGTTTGTTACATAGCATATTGCAGGATGCTGAGGTTTTGGTTACAAATGATGCTGTCACCCAGATAGTGAGCATAGTACCCAATACACTGTTTTTCAACCTTCACCCAGTTTCCTCCCTCCTCCTCCTTCTAGTCCCCATTGTTCCCATCTTTATGTCCATGTGTACTAAATTTTTAGATCAATATTTATACTCAGACTGCTAAGATTTGTGTCCTGCTCCTCTTATGACATCCTAAACTAGTTGCTTATTGTGGTATACACAGTGATTCACTACCCAGATCTTTCTTCAATGAGAGGCTTGATGTTTCAACTATGGAGAATACTAGAGGCCCCAGCCTCCAATTGCCTTTGTTGAAAAATTCTGCCTCATCTAAAGTCACACCCTCTTCCCAAGATGGCTCACTAAGAACCGATCAAGTGGGCTACACAGAAGTAATTTTGTGTTCCAGTGGAACATCTTTGAAATACCAGCATAGCCCAAGGGCTCTCAGTAGTTCTTGTGAGACCGTCTGTAGGCCTGCACTGCTGCTCCTCTTCCACATCTTCCCACCCCTGCTTTCTATTCTTCCATCCCATAGGTGTTGGTCTCAGGAGCACCCCTTAATAAACACCCTGCCTGCTAAACTCCATATTAGAGTCTGCTTTCTGGGAAATCCAATCTGTGACTTATACTCTCTGACCTTCTACTTTTTCATATATAAAAAGAGAATAATAGAACATTTTTTTTTACCAGATTACAAAGATCGCATTGACAATACTAACAGAATGTCCTCAATCTGGTGACTTATATGTAGTAAGTGGTCTATAAATTTTATCTATGTAGATGATGATTATGATGATTGGGAAAGAGAAAATAGGATGAACAAGTATGGTTTGAATTCAGGATTTTAAATGACATCATCACACTCTATGGCTTTCTTGCTCTTTCCATTTATATATTTCTTATGAGCAACTACATTTTCTGTTAGCTTTGTCTGTTTGCCTCCTGCACATATACCCTCTAGCACCGTCCATGTGGGGAGGAGGAAGCAAGAAGTGACCTGAATGACAAAACAAATCTCTTCTTTCTTCCTCCTTCAGGAGGTATATATTTTAGTCAGTTCCTTCTGTGTTATAACCTCCACTGAATGCTCAACCTTTTAAATACTCCAGTTTTGTGAGTTTTAGTAATTTTCACTTATAAATTTACCTTTTTGTATTTTGCATTTTACATGTATTTGGTTTTAAATTCGTGAAAGTGTTGATTAAAAGACTCCTCTTAAATAGAAGCCACCAGTCAACAGAATGGAAGCTTGGAGGAAGTTGCCTGTGAGTGCTGGTCTTTGTGTTTCGTTCCATGTGTGTGATGGCCCTTGCTGGAGTTTTTTGCTTCATTTCGAGGGAAATGTCTTGGAGTACATTTTAAGTTCCTGAAGCTAATTTGGTTTAGAGGAATTTTGTTTTAAAAAATAGGATCATTCTGAACTTTGGAATGATCCTTTAAAAATGTTCTGAAAATGAAAACAATTAGTTACAGGAAAAAATTTCCAATGAAGATGTCAGCATTTTATGAAAAACCAGAAGTTATTAGATGAAAGCAGTTACTGAATCTTTAAAACAGACGTGATCATGCACACACAATAAGTCTTTTTCTCTTAAACTGAAAGTAAATCTATATCAGTTAGAATTATGTAGCCAAAAAAATGTAAATTTGAAGATTTTTTGCCAGTAGTTTATAGCAAATATATGAATCAAAGTGATCTGAGTTGTAAAAATGTAAAACTGTATGAACAAAATTTGCACTATACCAGATTTAAACATCTAGTGAGATTCACATTCATACTAAGTTTTCAACATTGTATTCTTTTTGCATTCATTTTTTATTTTTATTAAAGTTTCAAAAGCAAAAAAAAAAAAAAAAACACAAAAAAATGCTTAAGGCCTAGTCTAGATGACATAACGTTACTTATTACTCCATAAAAGTTATGGAGTAATAACTTTTATCCACCTTCCAGCCCAAATCTTCCTACACTATTTACAGTAGTCAAAATTTTACGAAAGTTAAAATTCGTTCACTTTTCAAATGCTCATCTTCCAGGAAGAGTTAATTTTTTACATCGTTTAAAAGACAAGTGAAACTTTAACTCAGATCCTTTCCTCAGAATAAACACTGACAGGGAGAGAGGAAAGAAAAAAGAAAGGATGAGCAATAGAGAAGAGGGCTAGAAATCAAGGAAAGAAAAAAATGAGAAGCTTCAAACTCCTGAAGATGCATGCCTTCTATTTTCATCACAGCATCAGTGTAGATATTTTGGATATGTATCTTTCCTCAGCGTTGAAATCAAAACTGGTATTAGCATTATATTGTACAATAACATGCTAACGTACTTCACTGCCCTATCTGTTGGCTATTTGGAAAACAGTCAATAAAATAATGTAAGAAAATTATAAAAAATAAACAGAAAAGTATTAACAGCCTTTTCCCTCCCTTTATCTACTACGGGAGAACTCAAGGACCATGAATTGACTCCTCTCATCAAGCCAAAGACCCAGAGAACCTCATCCTGATGAGGGATGAGCACTTCCTGTAGACACTGACAGATTTGCAGAACATGAAAGCATAATTTCTGGCCATAGGCAGTCAAATTTGTTTGAATAAGCTCTCTTTTCACAAATAAAAATTTCTAACCTGCAAAATATTTTGATCTTGGACTATGGTGCTTTGGCTCTCCGCCTAGGTAAATAATGGAATTTAGCTAGCTTGGCAGAATAAAAAGTTCTTATTCCACTTACACTCTTGTCTGAGCAACCAAAGTACCTCAATTAGCTTTTTGTGTTTGTCTCGTCTCAGCGTTCAGTCTACCTAGATAGATAAGTCTGCCTTTCTTCTTTTTAAATGTATCTCTTCTTTATTTTTAATTATAAAAGCTATTAAATATAATTAGGACTCTAGAAGAAAATAATTAAAATAATTATAATCGAACCACCCTACTATAACCTTTCCAATCCTTTCTGTATATTATTTCCTGATTGTTTTCTTCTCTAGTACAATTGCTTGTCATGGCATGACATTTTATATCCATCCTTTTTTCACTTAGCAATTTATAATAAGCATTTACTTGTATATTTATAGAGGCTTCATAACCATTTGTTAATGGTTACAAGAATTTGAGTAAATAAATTTATTATTATTTTCCTAATTTCCTCTTAGAGAGTTTAGTTTCCTCTCAAATTCACAATTCTGATCAAAGTATACCTAGTATATATTTTTACATATACAGTTTTTTTCATATTTGCTTTTTTGTTGTTTTTTTTTTTTGAGGCGGAGTCTTGCTCTGTCGCCCAGGCTGGAGTGCAGTGGTGCTATCTTGGCTCACTGCAAGCTCCGCCTCCTGGGTTCACGCCATTCTCCTGCCTCAGCCTCCTGAGTAGCTGGGACTACAGGCACCCGCCACCATGCCCGGCTAATTTTTTTTGTATCGTTAGTAGAGACGGGGTTTCACCGTGTTAGCCAGGATGGTCTCAATCTCCTGACCTCGTGATCCACCCGCCTCGGCCTCCCAAAGTGCAGGGATTACAGGCGTAAGCCACCGTGCCTGCCCTCATATTTGATATTATTTATTTAGTATCAAGGTCTACTGAGATATTGTAAATAAAATAAAGTGCCTTTTAACACTTATCAGTGAACCGAATGACAAAAGCTGTATATAAATAATGGTTCCTAACTTTGGGTCACACTTCCTTTTAAGGTGAAAACACAGTGATCAGAGATATTTTTGCACATGCCCAAATGTTGCTTGCCATCAGTCTAATTACAAACCCCTCTCTTCTGCAGTTGCCTCTTGCCATCTCAGAAGAAGCCTCCTTCAGCCAGATGTTGCTGTTTTCTTTGGTACTTGGTCTCGAATGATGATCACAGACATGACCTTTATTTTCCTTTTTTTTTTTTTTTTTTTGAGACGGAGTCTTGCTCTGTCGCCCAGGCTGGAGTGCAGTGGCGCGATCTCGGCTCACTGCAAGCTCCGCCTCCCGGGTTCATGCCATTCTCCTGCCTCAGCCTCTCCAAGTAGCTGGGACTACAGGCGCCCGCCACCATGCCCGGCTAATTTTTTTTGTATTTTTAGTAGAGACGGGGTTTCACCGTGGTCTCGATCTCCTGACCTCGTGATCCGCCCACCTTAGCCTCCCAAAGTGCCGGGATTACAAACGTGAGCCACCGCACCCGGGCGACCTTTATTTTCTTTCAATGAAGAAGAACCTTCATCTTCTTCACTGAAATCTTAGAATTACAAGCGAATTACAAAGCAAATATTTCAAACTGTTAGATTAAGTATGGTTGCCTGGAGAATCCAAAGACTCAATCTCCTCTATAGCATTTTGAAAGTTATGCAGTTTATTGCTCAACCTCTAGTATGGGTCACTGTGGTAGAGGAAAGACAATCATCTGAACAACACTCCTATTTGCAGTGAGGAGGGGTTTGGGCGTCACCTCCTTTTGCTGTAAGTCAAGAACCTGTCTCTCTACAGCCTAAAGAGAGTCAACCATTCGCCTTTCGGACTAGTGTAGTCCTATTCTCCAAGTACTAATCTTTTGCCAGAAGACTGGCTTTGGTCCAGGATAATTGTCAGGAGGTAATAAACACCACCTCCAGCATCAGGAGTAGGGTTGCAAAAATAAATAAATAAATAATCCAAATTTCAATCTCATGACATTTGCGAAGGTCTGGGTTATTGGGTATGAAATAACCCCACATATGGGACTTAACAGTCCAACCCACATGGTACTTCATCAAACTTTGTTTTGCTTCTCTTGATTTTCTTTGGGCAGAAGTTGAGAGGAAACTGTTATTCTATATCGGCTAGGCTTTTTGTGTAATTATTCAAATAATACCAAAGGAACAATAGGCAAGTGATAATGCACAATCATGACAAGTGCGTGTGGGGTGTATAATTCTGTATTTAAGAACACATGTATACACTGTATCAGGAATAGAATCTATGAAGACAGACTTGCTTAAAAAATACAACTGATGGCTGGGCGTGGTGGCTCATGCCTGTAATCCCAGCACTTTGGGAGGCCGAGGTGGGTGGATCATGAGGTCAAGAGATCGAGACCACCCTGGCCAACATGGTGAAACCCCATCCCTACTAAAAATACAAAAATTAGCCAGGCGTGGTGGCAGGCTCCTGTAGTCACAGCTACTCGGGAGGCTGAGGCAGGAGAATGGCATGAAGCTGGGAGGTGGAGGTTGCAGTGAGCCGAGATCGCGCCACTGCACTCCAGCCTGGTTACAGGGCAAAGCTCCATCTCAAAATAAAATAAAATAATTTAAATTACTAAATTAAGATTATCCATTATCATTTACATCTTAATGCCCTTAATGGAAATGATCATTCAAAGGCTTTTTCAAAGAACAGAGACAATGGATTCCAAAGTTAAATTTAAAGCCCTACTCTTAGAAAGAAGAAGCTGGTGTGTGACGTTCGCCTTCCTGTATCCATGTGTTCTCATTGTTCAACTCACACTTATGAGTGAGAACATGTGGTGTTTGGTTTTCTGATCTTATGATAGTTTGCTGAGAATGATGGTTTCCAGCTTCACACATGTCCCTGCAAAGGACATGAACTCATCTTTTTTATAGCTGCATAGTATTCCATTGTATATATGTGCCACATTTTCTTAATCCAGTCTATCACTGATGGGCATTTGGGTTGGTTCAAGTCTTTGCTATTGTGAATAGTGATGCAATAAACATACATGTGCATGTGTCTTTATCGTAGAATGATTTATAATCCTTTGGATATATGCCTAGTAATGGGTTTTCTGGGTCAAATGGTATTTCCAGTTAGGCCTGTCGGAGGGGTGGGGGGATAGGGGAGGGATAACATTAGGAGAAATACCTAATGTAGGTGATGGGTTGATGGATGTGGCAAACCACCATGGCACGTGTATACCTATGTAACAAAACTGCACATTCTGCACATGTAACCCAGAACTTAAAGTATAATAATAAAAAAAAAAGAAGAAGCTGCTTTCAAGTTTGCTTGGAAAGTTTGCTTTTATATTTTTGATTGCTATTCTTAAGAATGTTTCAAATATGACAACAACAATAATAAAGATACTCTGTTAGACTGATGCTCTTCAATACAGATCTTTTTAAAATCTGAAGTTTCAAAATGAATAGCTATCTGGGAATATTAACTAGAGATCATAAAAGTGGCATAATTTCAATAAAGAGTGCTGAAGATTTCAGTGTCTTAAAATGTTTAAAAAGTGATTTTTACTCTCTTGTATCACCTGAGAACAAATTGAGTTAAATACAATTCTTAGTGTGTACACTGTATTCAGTGAAAAAATTAAGGCAGATAAAGCTTAGTGATATTACACTGAAACCTTGCTGCCAAATTATAATTAAAATACATCTCAAACCACAGTTTGCCACACATTACTTTTTACCACATAGAGGTTTATTAGATAATATTAGCAAGCAAGTACAAAACAATATTTTGTTCTTTATATCAGATAAAAAGTCATTTTTAGTTGTTATGACTAGTACCATGCATGGAAGATTAATTTAAGGCAAGCCAGCCGATGCTCTAGAGGGGGGTTTTGTTACACGTATCATTGGCATCAGGCCTCTAGCATCTCATATAAGTAAAAAGTAGAACAAAGGATACTAGAGGCTGAGAATGGTAGGGAGAAGGGAGAGATAGGAAGAGATTTGTTAAAGGATATAAAATTGCAGCTAGATGGGAAGAATACATTCTAGTGTTCTGTAGCACTAAAGCATGGCTATAGTTAACAGTAATACATAGTTTCAAATAGCTAAGAGGAGGATATTCAACATTCCCAAAACAAAGGAATAATAAATGTTTGAGACAATGGATACGCTAATTACCCAGATCTGATCACTATACATTACAAATAACAAAACATTACTATGTACCCCATGAATATGTACAATTATTCGTCAATTTAAATTTGTCAATTTAATAAACATTTTTAAAAACTAGATATTTAATGAAAATATGTTCAATATTTACTATGATGATGTGAGTAATCTGGTAAAATTTGTGTTGATAATGTTCCTGGTCCAGATAGTATTGACCAACTTTTATAGAATATAAATTTTGGAGAATTCATCAATCACCATTTTAAAAGATGATTTAGGTGCTTGAGGTCATCTGGAAAAATTTATGTAAAAAATATATATATAATTAAGTAGATAGATATTGATTCCTCTGTGACCTTTTCTACATAGAAGTGAAATAACTATACCGGAAGTTTTCCTCTCAGTCCTGGAAAGCAAATATATTCTGTTATAATCTTATCAGATGATTATTTGTTTATTCACTTATTTATTTTCAAAGGATTCATTGAGTTACAATTGGCACTCAACAACCTGACAGATATTAAAATTTTGGAAGTTTGGAACGGATATAAATGCATAAAATCATAAATAAAATTAAGACAATAAGCATATCCATTACCTCCAAAGCTTATTGTGACACTTATTATCTCTCCTTACCAACCCTCTCTACCCACCCTCTCCCTGGAAACAATTGATTTGCTTTCTTCGCAAGTAGTAGTTTTAATTTTCCAGAATTTTATGTGAATGGAATTACACAGTATTTACTTTTTATTTACTTTTTATCTTACTTCTTCCATTCATAATTATTTTGAGATCTATCCATGTTGTGTGTGTAACACTAGATCGTTATTGCTGATTGCTGATTAGTATTCCATTGCATGCATACACCATACTATGTTTACCCATTTATTTGTTGATAAGCATTTTGGTTGTTTACATTTTTTTACTTACTATAAATAAAGTGCTTATGTGTACAAATGTTTCCATGGACGCATCTCTCATTTGTCTTGAGTAGAAACCTATAGGTGGAAAAATTGGTTCACATGGTACATGTATGTTTGTATTTGTATGAAACCGCCAAACTGTTTTTGTAAATAGTTGTACCATTTTACATTCCCACTAGCAATCTATGAAAGTCCAATTGCTTCGAATCCTTGCCAAAACTTGTTATAAGTAGTCTTTTTAATTTTGGTAATACTAATAAATGTGTACTCGTATTTCATTAAGGATTTATAACAAACTGATAATGTTAGGCAGCATTTTCTGTGCTTAGTTTCCTCTGAATATATTCTTTGGTGAAATGTCTGCTTATATATTTTGCCTATTTTGTTTGGAATGTTTATTTTATCATTATGGTGTTTTGGATTTCTGGATTTGTCATTATTACATACGTCATATGCCAACATGTTTTCCCAGTCTGTGGGTAGTCTTTTATTCATTTAATTGTATTTTTTGAAGTTCAGAGGTTATTAACTTAAATGGATTTCTTTATGGATTATATTTTGGTGTTATGGTTAAGAAACCTTCGTACTATTGGGTCACGAAGATTTTTTTCCAATTTTTGAAAATTTCCTAAATATTTTAGTTTTAGGCTTCACATCTAAGTCCATGATTCATTTTTAGTTAATGTCAGAATATGGTTCAATGTATAGATGAAAGTTGACTTTTTCTTTACACACAAATAACCAATTGTTTTAATATACTTGTTGAAATATTTTACTTTTCTCCAATGAATTATCTTCATTACTTTTTCAAAAATTATCTAGGTATGGGTCTATATCTGAACATTGAATTCACTTTCATTTATCTGGTTGCCTCTTTTGCTGCCAACACTATACAACTCTTTTGGTTATGGAAACCTCATAATAAATCTTGAAATCTAGTAGAATAAGTCTTCAAACTTGGTTCTTTTTTCTAAGTTGTTTTAGCTGTTCTAGTTTCTTGCATTCTTATATAAATTCTAGAATCAGATTGTATATTTTTATTAAAATGCCTGCTGGAATTTTGGTGTAGATTCTTGTAAGTCTAAACATTAATTTGGAGAAATTGACAATTTAGTAATACTGAATTTTCAGATCCATGAACATGGAATATATATCCCATTTATTTAGATGTTGGTTAATTTCTCCCCCAAAATATGTTAGTTTTTAATATACATATTTTACATGTCTTTTATCATATTTATCCTAAAGTATTACATATTTTTATGCCCATGTAAGTGTTACTCAATTTTTAATTTCAATTTTCAAGTACACATTGCTGGTATACCAAAATAACTTTTTTTTTTGTACTGGCCTTTTATCCTGTAAAATTATTAGTAATACGAAAACACTTACTAGTTTACATTTTTTTGTTGTTTTCATAGGATTTATAGATATATGATTTTATGAGACAAAAGACTGTTTTACACCTTTTACTCAATCTGAATGGCTTTTATTTATTTCTCTTGACTTTTTATACTGCAATATTGAATAGAATTTGTGAGTGCAAACATCCCTGACTTTTTTCTTAATCTTAAATGGAAAAGATTCATTCTTTCACAAATAAGTATTTTAATTGTATATTTTTTTCAAAATGCCCTTCTTGAGATTGAGAACATTTGATTTCTTCCCCAGATTCCTGCTATTTTTATAAATAAATAGATTTTTATTTTTCTTAATTGCTTTTTTTTTAAACCTCTAGTGAGATGACCATATACTTTTCTGATTTTGTTATTTTAATGGTAAACTAAGCTTGCATTCCTGGTATAAACCCTTCTTAGTTGCAATGTAGAATCAATTTTGTATATTGTTGGATTTCATTTATTAAATTTTAATTTAAAAATTATCATACCTGCGCTTATGAAGAGTCCTTACAGTTTTCTTATAGTGTCGTTATCTTGTGTTGGTATTGAGTTAATTTGGGCCTCAGAAGAATGGGTTGCAAATTATTCTATTCTCTGCAATTTCTTGCAAAAGTTGATTTAGAATTTCTTTTTCTTGAATTTTTCTTTCATAGAATTTGCGAAAAGGAACTACTTAATATTAATTGTCATCCTCCAGAAGAAATCATACCTGTGTTTCTTGTCACTATATATTTAGAAGCAAAAAGAATGCTGACTGCATAGTGGTAGCACAGGAAATATGAATCGACATATGGAATATTAACAAAAGACACAATAAAATAAATTCCGGCTTTATTCAATTCTTTGCTATTGATTTAGGAAACTGAGTTTTCCTCTTATCTTAATATTAATTTAAAATTTTATTACCATTAATGACCTTTACAGAAGGAGTACATTAGAGATCTTATTATTTATGTGTTTTTATTCTTTTTTATATCAGATATAATTTTAAGAATTACGTGGTTCAATTATTTATTGAAAGTAATTAGCAGGTTCTCTGTGTGGGTATACAAGTAAAATATCTATTATAGTTTTTTCCTTTATAATGAAAATTATGAGTTTAATTTTTGTATTTATATCTTACTAAAATAAACATAATATTTTTAATGCTTAAATATTTTCTATTACACATGCCCCAAAACGAGTGGCTTTAAAAGTGTTTTCTCAACTCTATGTTTCTAGTTCAACAACACCCAATATTTCTGCTTAATTTGTCTACTGAGTATAAATTTGCAACTTCAACCTAGTATTTACTAATTATACAGTACCCTGACATCTAATTTTTAAAAATAATTTGAATTTCTAAATCACTTCAAAACCTAATGGAACTCAAATGCTATTACAGCTGAAATCACTTAATAAGGCCTTGTTAATAAAGACAATTTAGTTAAATTAGGCACTTTCAGTGAACATATTTTATCTTGGCCACTTGATGTAATCCAAAATAATAATAATGGCTAATAAGTACAGCCTGATAACACGGACATTTTCTCCATTAACCATTTGCCTGGGATGTTGGAATTTTTTTTGCTTCACAGTTAATAACAGCCGCTGATTAGAGAGATTCTATTATGAATTCTGATTTCTGGTTTAAAAAGAAGAAAACAAGCACGTATAATACAGTGATATCAGTATGATTTAATTATGTGTAAGAAAGCATGCTCAACAATGCACACCCACTATACTGTTTCCAAGAAACTTAACCTAAATTCTTCTTATAATAGTTCATGGTATTTTTAATTTTAGTTCTACAGCTATCAGAATTGAAATATCAGAATCTCTCATTTAGCATTATATCTTATACATGAAACACTTTTTGTAAGCTGTAAAATAGTATCATGTTTAAGATCCTTCAGACAGACTACAGGGTTATAGGAAAACTAGTAATTTCAGAAAGCTCTCATAAACATTTGAAAAGAGTGTGCTTTTTTTGAGTTAGTATTTATTTCCATCCATCTCTTTAGAGATATTTAGTCATGCCTTCAGCAATTTCTCTATCTAAACAGTGTGAGACTTCATTCAAGTATATTTTATATACTCTGTTTAAAAATATAAAGGAGTAATTTATCTTATAGCTAAAAAAACAAACCAAAAAAAAAAAAAAACAGATCTGCTGAATAACATAATGGCCTATTAGTTGCTTTGTCCCCCTAATTCTTGAACATTAAGCCAAATTTGAACGTACTTTGGGAGCAGATCACTGGAGATCAGGAGTTCGAGACCAGCCTGGCCAACATGATGAAACCCTGTCTCTACTAAAAATACAAAATTTAGCTGGGTGTGGTTGGGCTCATCTATAATTCCACCTACTCCGGAGGCTGACGCAGGAGAATCACTTGAACCCAGGTGGCGGGGGCTGCAGTGAGCTGAGATTGCACCACTGCACTCTAGCCTGGGTGACAGAGACTCCATCTCAAAAAAAAAAAAAAAAAAATTATGTGCCTGAATCAAAGTATCACATGTAATCTATAAATATATACACCTATTCTGTACCCTTAATGCTTAAAAATAAGAAATTTAAAAATAAAACAAATATATATTTAACTCCTTACCAAAACTCATTTCATTATTGCATTCAATACTTGTCAAATATCTACTACATGTCAAATATTATGCTACACTTCATTAACATAGGTTATGCTAGATTTTCTATTGTCAAACTGGCATTACCCTGACCTCCATTTCTCCTATGGGGGAGAAGATCAAGCCTACATTTGTCACAATTCTTTTACACTATTACTCTTAGTTAGAGCTACCAATGGAAGGTTCTCTAGTGATATCTTTAGGAGACAAATAAGCTCTTTTTCTACAGTGGCACCTGCATTCAGGCAGTAGAGATCATCAACAGTGGCTTTTCCTGACTCTCAGAAGTCTTTCTGGAATCCTTTGTTGTGTGCAAACAGCTAATATAACTAGTAGAGAATTCCCTTGGATTTCAGGTTGGGAAGAGTAAGGTCTTCCAGAAAAATCATCCACCATGATGATTTTTATAAGTGACTAGCAGCACTGGAAGAATCTTGCCATCAGTTCTTGTACTTTATATTGGAAACAGCCTTTCTGATCTCAGGCCCCAAACCTTTCAAAAGTTATGTAAGATTATTATTCCCGGTTTCAATAATTTTTCTACTTATGCTTTTAGCAATAGGGATCAACCTAAAATAAATTTTTCCCCTCAGCTGAAACAAATAACAAAACTGGATACAATAGTAAACATGTTTTTCAAGGACTGGGTATCTGGCAGTCGTAAACAACAATCCTCGGGGGAGTAGAAACAAACGAACAGGGTCCTATGATTGCCCTGTCTTACTTTCTAAAGAGTATTTACAAGCCATAGTACAGGAGGGGAACACAGGTGGAATCTTGTGGTCTCCCAGAGGTGAGAATATGAAGGTAAATGTCCATGAAGGCCTGAGTGATTACAGTTTACAAGACAGCATGCTAGAGAGAAGAAATGTGCATAGACAGGCAGCTATAGAGATTTGCAGAAGATCCCTTTTGAGTTTTCAGCTTACTACTGATGAATGCATGTATGGGAGAAAACTGCCTGAGAATTACCTGAAAGGGCATGTAATGCTATCTCTGGAATTTACACAAAACTGGAAACTGTTTATATTTCCACCAGACTGAGTAGAAAAATCTTGTAATACATGGGACTTGTGTAGATTATGCAGAATGGCATTTTTCCAATGGAAGGCTGCTCAGGTCCTATCTAACAAAGTTTTGAAGCAAGTGGCAAAGGGATGATATGGTTTTTAAATTGCTTAACAGCTTTTTAGAACAAAGCCCAAACACATTTATGGAGGTACAAAAACACCCAGCACAAAACAAAGCAAAATTTAGTGCCTGATATTGAATTTTAAAATACATGCAATTAACAAAGGAAGTAAAATAATGTTAATGAAAAAGAGTGAAGGAGACAAAATAAATGGAAAGGCATTCATGTTCAGATTGAATAAATTAATATTGTTAAAATATCCAGACTATCAACAAAACTACAGATCTCATGCTATACCCATTAAAATTCCAATAACATTTCTTATAGAAATAGAAAAAGCAATTCTAAATTTCATATGGCAAAACAAAAGACCTTGAAAAGGCAAAGCAATCTTGAGAGGTATAAAGTTGAAGTCATCACACTTCCTGATTTCAAAATATAAAGTTACAGCAGTCAAAACAATATAGGACTGGCATAAAGACAGACATTTAGATCAATGGAACAGAATAGAAAGCCCCCCAAAAAACAATTTATATGCAATCAAGAGTCACTTAATGAAGGGGATATGTTCTGAGAAAAATGCCATTAGGTGATTTCATTGTTCTGCAAACATCATAGATTGTACTTATACAAACCTAGGTGGTATAACCTAGTACACATCTAGACTATATAGTATAGCCTATTGTTCCTAGGCTTCAAACCTGAATAAAATGTTACTGTACTGAATACCCTAGGCAATTGTAAAAAAAATAGTATTTGTGTAGCTAAACATAGAAAAGATGTGATTTTCTATGCCAGCTGCAACTCTTAAATGGGAACAATAGGAAACTCTTAATGCCAGCTGCAACTCTTAAATGGGAACAATAGGAAATTGTTCCCATTTAAGAAATGAGAACATATAGAAAATACAGTATTATAATCTTATGGGATCACATCTTAAAAGTCGTTCATCATTGATCGAAACATCACTATACAGCTCATTACTGTACCATCAACTGATCTCTGACAAGGGTGCTCAGAAGAATACACAAGGGGGAAAGGATAGTGTCTTCAACAAATGCTCTTGGGAAAACAGGATAACTGCTTGTAAAATAATGCAATTGGACTCCTGTCTTCAGCCATATACAAAAATCAACTTAAAATTGATTAAGAATCAAAACTGTAAAACTCCTAGAAGAAAACATAGGAGGAAAGCTTGTTGACAATGGTCTTGGCAATGATTTCTTGGATATACCAAATGCAATGGCCACAAATGGCAACAAAAGCACAGGAAAAAAAGCAAAAATTGACAAGTAGGATTGCATCAAACTAAAATGCTTTTGCACAGTAAAGGAGACAGTCAACAGAGTGAAATGGTAACCTATGGAATGGGAAAAATGTTTGCAAGACATACGTCTGATAAAGAGTAATGTCCAAAACATGTAAGGAACTACTTTAAATCAAGATCAAAAAAACAAATAACTCAAAATAACCAAAGGGCTTGAACAGGTGTTTATTCAAAGAGACATTAAAATGGCCAGCAAGAAACTAATCAGTATACTTCAAAATAACATAGATCAAATAAAAATATCAAAAGCAAGATTAGAAAGTGTTTTGAACAAAATTATAAAGAAAACATAATATGTAGAAACTCGAGGATTGCATTTAAAGCAGTTCTTAGATAATAATTTCTGGAAATAAATGCCTATGTTTGAAAAGAAGAAAGCTCTCCAATCAATGACTTCAACTTTCACATTAAGGAATTGGAAAAATAAGAGGAAATTACAGCCAAATAAAACAGAAAAAAAGAGAATAATAAGGGAGTAAAACAGAAATTTGTGAAACTAAAAATAGAAAAAAATCCATGAAACAAACAAATGGCATTTTGAAAAGATTAATAAAATTGATGGATTGCTCTGCTGAGTGGTCAGGAAAATATACACAAGTTATCCATAGCAAGAATGAGAGATGTGATATCACCAAAGGTTTTACAGGACAGAAAGGACAACAATGACTTATTATGAACAACATTATTAGAATAAGTTTAACCACTTAGAAGACATGGACAAATTAAAAGGCATGAGCCACCAAAGTTAACTAAAAAAAAAAAAACCTGAATAACCTTTTATTTATTTGTTAAATTACATTTTTAATCAAGTAACTGCTTTTTATTTTAATTTTTTAGTGTTTACTTTTTTAAAAACTAGCTTGTCAAGTAACTTCTAAGAGAGAAAACTCTGCATAATTTCACTATTAGATTCTTCTGAAAATTTAGGAAATAAATTACATCAATACTTAACAAGTTCAGCTAGAAAACTGAAGGAGAAAGCCACTTTATTCTGTGAGGCCAGCACCAAGACATTCCACATACAGTACAAACTAATATACTTCATGAACAGAAATGCCAAGCTTCATAACAAAATTTTTACAAATAGAATTTTAAAATATGTGAATAGGATAATACATCTTGACCAGTTTAATTTGTTCCAAAAATTCAAAGTAAGTTCAATATTAAAAAATAATAAATAAAATTAACCATAGAAACAGATAATAAAAGAAATTCCATACGATCATTTCAATAGAAACAGAAAGGTTTTTTGACAAAATCCAATATTAATTGATGCTGCAACTCTTAAATGGAACAATAGGAAACTTACCCATTCTAGAAAAGATAACTGATACATATACATATATGTGGATATGTAGATATGTATATCTACATATCCACATATATAGACACTAACATCATCATACTTATTCATGAAAGACTGAAAGCTTCCTCACCAAAGTCAGAAACAAGACATGGATGTCTGTTCTCTCACTATTTCATTTTCTTTTCTTTTCTTTTCTTTTTTTTGAGACAGAGTTTCACTCTTGCCCAGGCTGGAGTGCAATGGTGCAATCTCAGCTTGCTGTAACCTAAGCCTCCCAGATTCGAGCAATTCTCCTGCCTCAGCCTCCCAAGTAGCTGGGATTACAGGCATGCACCATGACGCTCAGCTAATTTTTTGTTTTTAGTAGAGACGGGGTTTCACCATGTTGGTCATGCTGGTCTCAAACTCCTGACCTCAGGTGACCCACCCGTCTTGGCCTCCCAAAGTGCTGGGTCACTATGTCTTTTTAACATTATTCTAGAGGTCTTACCAAGTGTAATAAGGCAAGTGGGGAAAAAAAGCAACTAGCTTAGAAATACACGACTAATTTGTTTCATTTGGAAAAAACATGAATTTTACATTAAAAAAAACACAAAAATCCCTACGGTACCTTCAAAACAGCTACTAGAACTAATAAGTAAGTTTAGCAAGGTTACAGAATGTATAAACAACATACAAAAATAAACTGTATTTCGATATACTAAAAACAAATAATCCAAAATTAAAGTTTTTGAAATTCTATTTAAAAGACCATAAATGTGCAATATTTAGCATTAAATTTATCAACATATAAGCAAGACCTATACACTGAAAACCTACAAACATCGATTAAAAATTAGAAAACTTAAATACATAGAAATATATATACCATATATACCAATTACAGATCAGAAGACTCAACATTGTTTTTTGGGTTTTTTGTTGTTGTTGCTGTTGTTGCTGTTGCTGTTGCTGTTTTTGAGACAGAGTCTTGCTCTGTCACCCAGGCTGGAGTGCAGTAGTGTAATCTTGGCTCACTGCAACCTCTGCCTCCCAGGTTTAAGAGATTCTCCTCCCTCGGCCTCCCAAGTAGCTGGGATTACAAGTGCCTGCCACCATGTCTGGCTAATTTTTGTATTTTAAGTAGAGACAAGGTTTCACCATGTTGGCCAGGCTGGCCTTGAACTCCTGACCTCAGGTGATCCACCAGCCTGGGCCTCCCAAAGTGCTGGGATTACAGGCGTCAGCCACCGTGCCCAGCCTCAATATTGTTTAAGATGTCAATTTCCAAATCAAATTCCCAAGTTTTTGAAAACTAAAAGCTAATTTGAAATGTTGTATGGGAAAAAAAAAATAAAAGCACATGGGAGTCCCAATGTATTTGAGATAGAAGAATGTCCTCTATCTATCTTCAAAACCATCTGCCCATCTTTAAAACCATCATTCAACAAGATAGTGTAACATTGCCATATAGATAGACAAACAGATCAACGGAACAGAATAGAATCCACAAACAGACCTGAACATATATTCAATTAACTTTTAAGAAAGCTGGCAAGGCCGCATATCTACAACTATCTGATCTTTGACAAACCTGACAAAAACAAGAAATGGGGAAAGGATTCCCTATTTAATAAATGGTGCTGGGAAAACTGGCTAGCTATATGTAGAAAGCTGAAACTGGATCCCTTCCTTACACCTTATACAAAAATTAATTCAAGATGGATTAAAGACTTAAATGTTAGACCTAAAACCATTAAAATCCTACAAGAAAACCTAGGCAATACCATTCAGGACATAGGCATGGGCAAGGACTTCATGTCTAAAACACCAAAAGCAATGGCAACAAAAGTCAAAATTGACAAATGGGATCTAATTAAACTAAAGAGCTAGTGCACAGCAAAAGAAACTACCATCAGAGTGAACGGGCAACCTACAGAATGGGAGAAAATTTTTGCCACCTACTCATCTGACAAAGGGCTAATATCCAGAATCTACAATAAACTCAAACAAATTTACAAGAAAAAAACAAACAACCCTATCAAAAAGTGAGCGAAGGACATGAACAGACACTTCTCAAAAGAAGACATTTATGCAGCCAAAAAACACATGAAAAAATGCTCATCATCACTGGCCATCAGAGAAATGCAAATCAAAACCACAGTGAGATACCATCTCACACCAGTTAGAATGGCCATCATTAAAAAATCAGGAAACAATAGGTGCTGGAGAGGATGTGGAGAAATAGGAACACTTTTACACTGTTGGTGGGACTGTAAACTAGTTCAACCATTGTGGATGTCAGTGTGGCAATTCCTCAGGGATCTAGAACTAGAAATACCATTTGACCCAGCCATCCCATTACTGGGTATATACCCAAAGGACTATAAATCATGCTGCTATAAAGACACATGCACACGTATGTTTATTGCGGCACTATTCACAATAGCAAAGAGTTGGAACCAACCCAAATGTCCAACAACGATAGACTGGATTAAGAAAATGTGGCACATATACACATGGAATACTATGCAGCCATCAGAAATGATGAGTTCATGTCCTTTGTAGGGACATGGATGAAACTGGAAATCATCATTCTCAGTAAACTACGGCAAGGACAAAAAACCAAACACCGCATGTTCTCACTCATAGGTGGGAATTGAACAATGAGAACTCATGGACACAGGAAGGGGAACATCACACTCCGGGGACTGTTGTGGGGTGGGGGGAGGGGAGAGGGACAGCATTAGGAGATATACCTAATGCTAAATGACGAGTTAATGGGTGCAGCAAACCAACATGGCACATGGATACATATGTAACAAACCTGCACATTGTGCACATGTACCCTAAAACCTAAAGTATAATAATAAAAAATAAAAATAAATAAATAAATAAAAAAGTCAAAAAAAAAAAGAAAGCTGGCAAGGCAATTCACTGGAAATCTTAATCTTTTCAATAATTGTCACTACAACAATTGAATAGCCATATGCAAAAAATAAAAAAAAATCAAATCTTTACCTTATGCCATATATAAAATATAATTTAAAAGTAATCATTTATCAAAATATAAGAGTTAAACTACAGAATTTCTAGAATAAACCATTGAAGATAATTTAAACCACACTGAAATGGTGAGTGTGCAGAGCAACTGAACTTTCTTATATTGTTGTTGGGAACCTAAAAGGCTAAAACCACTTGGGAAAATACTTTGCTACTTTCTTAAACTTGAACATGCATCCATCACACTACCTAGCCATTCCAATTTTAGATATTTAACCAATTGAAATGAAAGCCTATTTTTTTTACAAAGTCTTATATTCGAATGCTCATAGCAATTTTATTTTTAATAAATATTATTGAACAATGAATGTATAAACAAATTGTGATGTATCCATACGATGGAATACTACCTCAGCAATAAGGAGGAATGAACTGATACATAAAGCAGCATGAATAATATTAAAATAATTATGCTGCATGAAAGCAGACAGACCAAAAGTAGTTCTAGCTTGCGATTCCATTTATACAATGCTCTAGAAAGTACAAATAAATCTGCACTGACAAAATGCAGATCAGCAGTTGCCTACAGACAGGGCTGGGTGGGCCATTGATGAAGGAATGTATAGGCAGCCCTTTTATCTGCTGGTTTTATATCTGTGGATTCTATCAACTCTGAATTGAAATTTTTTTAATGCAACAATTAAAAATACATTACAACAACTATGTACAAAGCATTTACATTGTGTTAAGTATCATAAGTAATCTAGGGATCATTCAAAGTATTCTGGAGAATGTGCATAGGTTGTATGCAAATCCTATGCCATTTTACATAAGAGACTTGAGCATCCACGGATTTTGGTATCTGTAGGGGATCCTAAAACAAATCCCCTGCAGTGTACTGAAGGATTACTGTATTATAAAGGATCATGAAGAGTCTTTTGTGGGTATTTGATATTTTCATTAGTTTGAATTTGTGAATGGTTTCATAGGTGTATACATATGTTAAAACTAATAAAACTGTGTACTTTATAGCTCAAGAAAATGAAAAAAAAAGTCTTTTGATGAAAAAAAACTTTTCTGTTTTCCTGACAATCTTTCCTAATGGAGACTCTCAAATAACTTAGAACCTAGTAGAAAGAGTCATTAATGTAGAAATTGCATATACTAAATTATGTATAGTACAATATATTACAATGGTCTGAACAATATGAACTTAGGCAATTAGTCTCTAAAAGTGAATGGCTCAATAGGAAAAACTAAGTTAGTCACAGTAGCTTACACAGAGAAGAGGAGAACGGAGAAAAAACATAAGCCTTGATTGATGAATGTGAAACCAGTCATGGGCAACTTTTCATACCAGAACAGCCTGTAGATATGAAGAAATCATTTACAAGAGCGCAATATGAGGGTGTATATCGAGACACACATGGAAAGGCTAACTTTGGTTCACACACTTTTGGGTGCAGAAAACCCAGTTCATCTTAGGTAAATAAACAAACAGATACATTTATTAGTTCACACCAACTAAAAAAAAAAGTGTCTAGCTAAATCACTGTTTGATTCAGAGACACAAATGCTGATTCTAGATCTGATTTCTCTATATTATTTTGCCCTTCTCTCCTCTAGGCTGACTTCCTTCTTGTCACCACCTCGTATTAAGATGATCTCCCAGAAGTTCCCATTCTACATATTCCAACATGTAAACCCAGTGAAAAAAATACCTGTGTTTCCTTTCCAATGGCCCTAGCAAACTTTATTTGACTCTGCATGGCTTTAATTGGGTCACAAATCCATTAACTAATTATTCAAGCCAAGAGAATAAAAATGTCCTGATTGTCTGATTTGCACAAACATCATATAGCCATCCCATCACCATGAGGTTGAGGAAGAGTAGATGCATAAAGAGAAATTTGAATCATGTTAGCAGGAAAAGTTAAATGAAAGGTAACTGGCAAAAAATTACAGGAGAAAAAAAAGCTGTCTATAAGGAAAAAAAAAAAATGTGTGGTGAGTGAGTGCATGGCTGTCGTTTCAGAGGTGATTAACTGTGGGATTTCCTTGTCTCAGTGTTCTCTAAGAAATAAAGATGACAAATATTATGTCAAAAAATATTTATCAAGAGACCACTGAGAGCTAATCATTTTGCTAGGCACTAAAGACACAAGATCAAACAAGATGTGGTTCCTGTCCTCGATAAATCTGTAGCTTATTGTAGGAGATAACTAAGTTTGTTAAACGTTATGAGAAAAGTTTACAAGTATTCATGGAATCCCAGACGAAGGCCTTCAAAATCATTTTGGGAGTTTGAGTTGACATTTGAACCAAATTTGGAAGGAACAGGAGTTAGCCAAATGAAACAAGATTAGAGGAGTGGGAGGAAGAAGACATTGCAGCAGAGAGATCAACAGGAAAAGGGACATGGAAATGGGGAAAATCTTGGCACATTAAGGGCACTGACTGTAGAGAATGGTGCAGTGAGAGGACACTGGAGTCAATAAAGCTAGGCAGGTAGAAAAAGAACCTAGCCACAAAGATTTAGTATACTAAGCTAAGAAATTTGAACCTTGCAATGGGAGATGTTGTATTCTGAGGTATTAAAGGAAGGGAAGAGATGCAGTTAGAACTACATTATAGGAAGTTTATTCTGGCAACAGCAAGGAAGATAGATTGGAGGAGGCCCAGAGTGTCAACAGGGAGAATCCCTACAATATTCTGGTAATAATTACAGTGAATGGAGATAAGAGCCAAGAAACCAAAAAGAGGCAGTTGAGCAAGTATAAAGGCAGAAAAGATAGTGTTCTCCAAAAGAAAATTGAAGCTTTAGAGATTTTTGTCTTGATGGAGTTGTGAAGTGCATGAGAAAGTGAAAAAAAAAAGTATGGTGATTCTAAGTTTTATGTCCTGTTAAGAATGATGAAACTAGGTGCTGTTTACCAAAAATCAACTATATTACATTTATGCTGGATTTATGACAGAATCTGAAAATCCAGTGGGTGTGACAAATTTCAATCATTTTCTTAATGTCATGTATTTTCCGGTCCTTGGATGTCCAAGTTCCTAGGATTTATCTTTTACTAAGTTAAGTGCTTGCTTTAGCTGGGGAAACCTCACCTACATAAAGCTCCAAACTAGGGGCTGAATTTCTGCCATTATAGCTCTTGAATTAAAGTCTTATTCCTAAGAGATGGCAGATCACGGTTCAGTAGGATGTACTAAGAGGAAATAATTTTCATGTTTATAATTAGAATGTCTTTGAATGTCTTTATGTAAGTAGCCAAACAGAGAATGTTATGAGAAGAATATAAGTTGCAAAGGCCCAGGAACTAATGAAAACTGATCTTTCAATATATTTAAATAAAGGGTTAAAAGGCAGGGCTTAAACGTGTTATTGAAGTGTGAAAGGGATTTTGGGAGTTATCTTTTCAAGGGTATAGGTTATATAGGCACGCATATATCAATAAAATGATAGGAATTATAGGAGAGAAAGTTAAGTAGAAGTCAAGGTCATCCAGCTCTCTATTGTTCTCCCAAAGCGTTCTGAAAAGCTAAGAATATGAACTTGGACACACAATTACATTAACTGGGAAAATGTTCTGCATTTCAGTTAACAAAATCTCTTGTACTAATCTGTCTTAACAGCAATCTACTTGATAAAATCTTTGTGTTCTGGTTGGCTACAACATCAATATGAGCCAAAAAGATGACGTGGCAGTTAATACCACACTGAGTACAATAATGTAAGTCTAGAGTCCAGATAAAGAAGGTAATCATCCCACTGAACTCCGCATTGTTCAGGCCACAACTGGAGGTTTATGTTTTGTGCTGGGCTCTGAAATTTACTTGTTTATTTTCTCTTACAGTCATATACTCCTTTTAAGAAGTGAAAAATGCATACAAATGTGAAGATTAAAAATCTTGCAAGCAAGCCACAGTGGCTCATGCCTGTAATCCCAGCACTTTGGGAGGCCGAGGTGGGCGGATCACTTGAGGTCAGGAGTCCGTGACCAGCCTGGCCAACATGGTGAAACCTCATCTCTACTAAAAATACAAAAATTAACCGGGGGTGGTGGGTTGCGCCTGTAATCCTAGCTACTCAGGAGGCTGAGGCAGGAGAATTGCTTTAACTCAGGAGGCGGAGGTTGCAGTGAGCCGAGATCGCGCCACTGCACTCCAGCCTGGGTGACAGAGCCAGACTCTGTCTCAAAAAAAAAAAAAAATCTTGCATAATCCCACCAACTTTACATGATGACTATTAACAATGCAGAATATTCCTTTCAGTCTTTTCCTTATACTCACATTAATATAGAAAGAAGCATATTTAGAATTTTAGAAAATCTAAATTTGATCTAAAATAATTACCCAATTACTAAACCACATTAAAGATTAAATCATTCAAATGATTCTGCAATAATTTCCTTTGTAGTCTTTGGTTCTTTTCTGGGAATATTGGATGGGTATTTGTTTTACAATAATCTGAAATTATGTACTCAATGGCAGTTGTCCCAGAATAGACAGAATGTATGTCTCAGAGGAAAATCCAGGTCTACAACTGTTAGACCTTGCCACTGTACTCCAGCCTGGGCGACAGAGCGAGACTCCGTCTCAAAATAAATAAATAAATAACAAAACGTTACTGGAGTTTTTTAATGAGAATATTTTCCTTTTTCTTAACCAAGATTTGGAAGAAAAATTTTATGATTAAGTTTTATCCCAGATATGTACATATTTATAGATATGTATATATGAGATCTCACATGCTGTATAGTTTTATAATTATAGTTTGTTTATTCAATTACTTAAGATTTTAACTACAAAACTATCACACATACAAAACATGTATAAAACATGTATGTACAACTTTAGGATAATTTTCAAAAAGAATAGACAGTTACCACAAATCAGCTGGAAATAGAACAATGCCAATTCCTTTGAAGTCTCTGTGTGTTTCCCAAATCATATTCTCCTTCATCACTCAAAGATAATCATTCTCTTGAATTATTTTCTTGCTTTCCTTTATCGTTTTACCACCAAAAAGTGTAACTTCAAATAATTTATTTTGAAACTTTTTTAACTACATGGCAATCCTTGGTAGAAATTTGATTTAAGTGACATGAAATCTAGATAGTGATTTTGGAAGAATTGACATGTATTCATTATTAAATCTCCTTTTCTGAACATGACTTAGGTTTTCTTTAATATATTTTTGTAAAGTTTTATTGATAAAAGTATTTAAATGTGTCATATTTTATTATTTTCTCTTACAGCAAATAGCATACATTATTTTAAGGAATATAGGCATTTACTTAAAATTTTATTTGCATAGGTTTATAACATCTTATTATTTTAATATCAGTATAATCTTTAGAGACACTACTTTACATTATTTATATTGACTGATTTCTTTCCTGTTTTTTTTTTTAATTTAGTTTCACAAGATGTTTATAAATTTTATTGGTCTTTCAAAGACACAACATTTCATTCTGTTAATATTCTATTTTATACCTGTATTCTGTTTCATTAATTTGTTTTTATTATTTCCTTTTCCATTTACTTT
Source organism: Hylobates moloch (assembly GCF_009828535.3). Lineage (NCBI taxonomy): Eukaryota > Metazoa > Chordata > Mammalia > Primates > Hylobatidae > Hylobates > Hylobates moloch. Next base: position 75,095,548 of record NW_026652279.1, read on the forward strand.
TATTTATTTTGTTTTTCTCTTTCTGCTTTTTGTAAGGGGCATTTTTTTTAGCCTTTTTTCTTTACTAATATACAGATTAAAGCAGGAAAATTTTTTATACTTTACTTGAATCTCACAAGTCAAATCTCACAATTCAAACAATCTTGAATATAATTAGTTCAAAAAATTTTCCTATGCCCATTGTTAATTTTTTGTCACACATATTATTCTGAATATTTTAGTTTTTTATGGTTATGATTTTATGACTTTTTGAAGCATAATTTAATTTTGGCCAGGGGACACTACTTTCTTACAGTCATTTTGTAAGATTATTGGTATTCTACAATGGTTGGGTGCCATATCATATATATGTTTACAGGGATTAGTTTACTCATTGTGTTTTTTCAATATTCAAACCTCTTTATGTTTGTTTTTCTCATAGTCACAGAGATATATTTTGTAATCTATTGTCACGCTCATGGTTTTATCTATTTTTTCTTACAGCTCTGTTTCATTTTTGCTTTATAAAATTGAGACTAGGTTGTTAGATGCACACATATTTAGAACTGCCATTTTTTATTATTCGGAAGCATCTTACAAGTAGACTTAATTGAAACATTATTGAAATTTAATTGAAAATTATTATTCTGAAGCATATTATTCTTATATTGAGTTCTGTTGAGATATGAATTCTCACTTAATTTCACATGATTGTGTGAGGATTTTTATTTATCCTACTTGGGACATGAGGGATCCCTAAGTTTGAGAATTAATATATGTCTTCAGTGTTGGATAATTCCTATTATCTATTAAAATGCTGTTTCTACACCATTTTCTGCGTTCTTTTTGCTATACCAATCATAATTGATTCTCATTATTTGCAAATTCTGAATTTGTGAATTTGCTTACTTGCTAAAGTTTTTTTTGTAACCTCAAAATCAATAATCATGGTGCTTGTGCAGTCACTTGCAGGCATGCACAGAGATGAAATGTTTGAGTAGTTAATTGACACTCTTGCAGTTGGGGTCAAACAAGGTGACACTGTCCTTTTGTTTCAGCTCTCAGGCTGTAAATAAGTCTTGCTGCCTTTTTTTTTTTTTTTTTTTACGGAGTCTTGCTCTGTCACCCAGGCTGGACTGCAATGACGCAATCTCAGCTCACTGCAGCCTTCACCTCTCAGGTTCAAGAGATTCTCCTGCCTCAGCATCCCAAGTAGCTGGGATTACAGATGTGCACAACCACGCCTGGCTAATTTTTGCATTTTTAGAAGAGATGGGTTTTTGCCATGTGGGCCAGGCTGGTCTTGAGCTCCTGAGCTCAAGTGATCCACCCACCTCTGCCTCCCAAAGTGCTGGGATTACCAGTGTGAGCCACCGCACCCAGCCGAGTCCTGCCCTTTTTACGGTCTATTTAAATGCTGTATTTTACCCATTTTGTGCTTTTAGCTGGTGATTCTGCTGTTTAAAATGGCATCGAGTATACTACTGAAGTGCTGCCTAGTGTTCCTAAGAACAAACAGGCTGTGATGTATGTTCTTGACTGAAAAAATATGAGTGTTATATAAGTTTCATTCAAGTATGAGCTACAGTGCTGTTGGCTGTGACTTCACTGTTAATTAACAACATATATTATAATAAAATGTTGGGAGGCTGAGGGGGGTGGATTACTTGAGCCCAGGAGTTCAAGACCAGCCTGGGCAACATGGCAAAACCCTGTCTCTACAAAAACCAACAAAAATTAGCTGGGCAGAACGGCTCAAAAAATAATAATAGCAATAATAAAGTGAATAATAAATAGAAACACACAGGAAACAAGATCATGTATTGATCCGCTGATGAGAAATGTGACCACTCATAGAAACCTAATCCTTATGTCCCCTTGAAAAAATATTTCAGTATTTGCGAATGCAGTGCCTGCAGCAACTTTATAGAATGTAACTACTGTAAACAAGAGTCAAATGTATAACTTGAACAGTATTGTCTATGTCACTTACTTTCCCTTTATTTTTCTTCTTTTTTTGTTTTCTCCTGGATATGTTTTTCTGATTTATATTCAAATTTTAATTTGTTGTTGAATTCCTAATTCAATTATTTACATTTTGTTTGTAGAATATGTATACTTTTCCCATGTTTTCTTTTATATAACTTATTTTAAAAATTCTCAATTTTATCTTTTCTTTTACTGAAGATGTTAAACTTATTTTTTTTTTCAAAATTTATGTCTTGACAATTCCAAATAACAACATGAAATAACAGAAGCTTCCCTGTGTCTATTTCAATGGCTTATAGATTCTTCCGGATCTCATTCATGTTGTCTTGTATCATGATGTGCCTGATTATTTTTAATTTTTATTATTTTTGCTTGCAGCACACTGTACTTGAAAAATTACAAAAATAATGCAAGGCCTAGGATTATGTCTCACTTCAGAGAGCACTTTTTATTTGCTTCTTACGGGTCCTGGGAACTCGCAATGTCTTTTACCTGAATTTAATTTCAAAGATTGAGATAGTTCAAATTTGGCCTGTAGTCTCCATATAGACTGGTCTACCCATTATGCACTGTTGTTTCTATCAACTACTTATTTGGAGTCCTTGGTGGATACCAGTATTCAGCTTGAGCCTTTCTTACCTAGGAGGCTGATGAATGCACTGTACAGTCTCTGGAGTCTCGAGCATCACTTGCAACATCAGCAGCCACTCCAAGGTGAAAGTGGTTCTAAGTATCAGACACATCTCTGAATTTTCATCTTATTCCAGACACTGGCTTTTAAGAAGTCTTTTTAAAACGTATATTTTGATCTCAGTGACAACATTAATCCAAATTACTTAGTTATTACTAAAAGCCTCTTGAATTTTTTAATTTCAATTAATTTTTATTTCTATATTCTGTATTTAGTTCCCAAATTTGTTTAGTTACATTTAGTAATTTTTAAGTTTAGTAATTTATTATTCCTTTTTTTCTTTACTCTCTTAGGTTTTTATACAACTTAAAATATTTATTGTATATTCTCTGCCTAATAGATTCAATATTTGAAATATTTTTGGATCTTATTCTATTGTTATTTCTGATGAATCGATCATATTGGCTTGTTTACTTTCGGATTTAGTAACTTTTAATTATGAATTTAAGTTTCTTTGAAAATTATTCAGGGATATCTCATTATACCTGTTTAAATTGTATTATTGGACAGCTATTTTGATTTAATCCAGTACTTCTCTTTTATTAAATAGCAGTGTAACAACAACAAAATGCTTGTATTTAAACACTTGTCTACAGATTTAATTATTTTCTTAGGACAAAATACAGTTCTTGGGGTTAGAGGGTTAAAGCAGTGAATATTACATTCTAATATGTTTTATCAAATTTATTCCATAAATGTCACTGCAGTTTATACTATAGTAATATTTGGCCTTCATATTTTAAGGCGAATATTGAAACAATTATCTGAAAAAGTCACTAGGATGATAACCAGACTGAGACACAAACTATATAAAAAGATAAAATAGTCTGGGCACGGTGGCTCACGCCTGTAATCCCAGCACTTTGGGAGGCCGAGGTGGGTGGATCACAAGGTCAGGAGATCGAGACCATCCTGGCTAACATGGTGAAACCCCGTCTCTACTAAAAATACAAAAAAAAAAAAAAAAAAAAAATTAGCCGGGTGTGGTGGTGCATGCCTGTAGTCCCAGCTACTCGGGAGGCTGAGGCAGGAGAATGGCGTGAACCTGGGAGGCGGAGCTTGCAGTGAGCCCAGATTGTACCACTGCACTTCAGCCTGAGCGAGAGTGCGAGAATCCATCTCAAAAAAAAATAAAATAAAATAAAATAAAATAAGAAATATATGTGCGTGTTGAATATGTGTATGTATTCACCTGACAATTTAACTTTATCAAACGTTAAGTTAGGCAATAGATACTCCAAAATTGTGGTAGGTTCTGTTTCTATGTATTGATTAATTCATTTGCCTATTCACTCAACAATATTTGTTGAGTGGCTAATATAAGTCAGCAATAAACTAGCCATGAGGGATTCAACAATAAGCCATTATGGAACTCATAGCCTAATGGAGGAGACTTTAAATAAACAGGCTAAAAACAAAATATGGAAAAATAATGAAATATGGAAAAATTTCAAAATATGGGAAGTTGTATAAATGTTTTAGAAAAATGCAGTGATAGAAAGGGATGCCTTTTGTTTTTTTTTTTTTTTTTTAATCTAGGGTGGTTAGGGAAAGTCTCACATTAAGTAGTAGTTAAGTGTGGGTAAGTGGTGTGTTAACGGTAGAGACAGAGAAATCAACCCAGAGATAAGGTACAAACAATGACTCTGAATAAAATGCCTACATACTGGCAAACTCCAGGAGAGAGTAATATGAGGCATTAATCAATTTTCAAAAGGAAAATAGTGGCTAGATCAAGAAAAACTCTGTAGATCAAGGTAAGGCATTTGGATCTCACTCTCAGGGCAACAAAAAAAAACCTTTAAAGACATTTTTCAGCAGATTTGTCATGCAAGCTGATTTATATTTTTGGAAGTTTACAGTCCTCAGGAAGAATGGATTGTAGACCATCAACAGTGGACACAAGATAACAATGTGGGAAATTATCGTAGTAGTCTAATTGAGAAATAGTGATGTCTTAGAATGTGGAGCTTGTAGGAAGATTGATAGAGATGGATATATTAAGATACATTTTAGAGGTACAAATAACTCAGTCGGGCTAGATGAAACACTGAATAAGAGAGTGATGGAAAGTATAGATTCTAAAGTGACTTTCAGTTTTCCAGTGTGAGCACCGGAATAAATAGTGGTTTAAATGACTAATATGGAAATAGGGAGAGAGGCACGTAGAATCCTGTACTTTAAACTCTGTTGACATAGTTTGTGTGTGTCTGACACAAGGTACTATAAGCTTCTGAGGGAAGGAACTTTCCTTTCTCCATCTTTGCATCCTTACTGCCCAGCACAATGACTAGCACAGAGAATATACCCAATCAGTATTTGCTGAATGAACTCATGAATGAATAATTAAGTGAAAAAAAGATTCCTTTTTGTCTTTTTGTACTGGACAACTAGAAATAATGGCTCATAATTACAGGCAGACAGATTTCAATTCTATGTAAATATTGCCAGATAATTAGAACTCCACAAATGAAAGAGTCTGACTTTGGAATAACATGCTCTCTGATAACTAGAAATATTTAAGCAGAACTTTGTTGCAAATAAGACAGGTGTCTAATTTTGAAGAAGAATTGGAAATTAACTCAGGCAGAAAATATTAATTCTTCTAACCTCTCTATTTAATCCCTTTTTAAGTTCAAAATACCTTTCATCGTCTATACCTCTGAACAATGACATTTTATTTTCTGTTAATTGAGTTACTGAACTTACATTAAAAGAATGTCTTGAAATACTACAGACAAAATTAAAATAACCACTCCCTCTTTTCAGATAAATAAAATGTAGGGTTTATAGTTTCTAATGTTTGCCCAGGGTACCAGGATGTCTGGCATATATGATCATGACTGAGAAAGCATAAAGCACTTGACTGTTTCTCCTGATGAGGTTCCCTTCTCATGCCTTACCAAGTAACATGGACATGGGAGGTTTTGTTGGAGGAGAAAGAACTGATAGAATCGGACTTGACTATTGGTTAGAATTTTTGAGTTTAGGACATCCTTTTTAAAGGTTCTATCTCTATTTTATATTTGATGCAGGACTCTACTAAAGTTCTATGTCATGGAGAAGGCAAAGGAGCCCCCACAATCTGATCCAGGAAAACAATTTCTTCTCTCATGTATTCTTATTTGTAAAACTTAGAGACCACAGCTATAAGAATAAATGGATCTTGGAGGTCATAATAATTCTGACTCAAAGTCAGAGGGTTTTATTGGCCATGGGGTAGGGGACAGTATAGTGGGTGGATATCCAAGCTCTCCACTGACAATTTACCTAAAGCAGTCTGCTTTTTACCAGTTTTACTACATTTCCCAATGCATGTATTTTGAAGAAAGGGATCTACAGCTGGAAACTCTCTCCATACCATTGGCCTAATTTCACTTAAGAGATTTTTCACATGTTGAATGGACATTGGAGAAATATTCCATGGACATTTCTCACTATTTAATTTATCTGATTAATGAGGCAGGACACCCCTTCTATATCAACAACACATTGATGTTTGATTTGGATATATTTAATCTACAATATAACATGAAGAAGACAAGTTACAAGTGGGTTTTCTTTAGCTCTTAGTAAATTGAATCAGGAATGTTTAAATTCCACATAACAAGGGGGATCTCCATAATCAGGAATGTTTAAATTCCACATTAAAAGGGGGATCTCCATACATTCAATAATTAAAAGCCTAGCATACTAAGCTGAAACTCTTGTACATCAAGAGTGTGAAATAAGTTCTTATTAATATGATGTTTTTGCAGCTATGTTACTTTGATTTAGTGAATTTGTAACACTGATGCTTTCTTTAGAACATCTAAACCTTCAAATTACTATAAATTATTTGCGAATGTTCTTTTACATAATAGGATTTTAGTTTTTAATCTACATATCCAATTGTATAATATGAAAGGCATGAATAGACACATGAAAAATAATGAAAACTATTAACATCTCTTTATACCTAGTCAACTACATATTGCAGCATATTTATGGGTAAGCTCTGATAATTACTTTTGCAGTGTGATTGAAAAAGTTTTCTCTCTTTCTTTTGTTATTAGTTACTTGTAATGCTTTCAAACTACCTTCTAGTTTCATTTTGCTTCTATTTTTACCTTTTCTTTCTGTTACCTCCTTCCTTACATTTTTCCATGGAAGTGACAAGATTCTACAGGGATGTTTAGGAAGTGCTCCTTTTCTAAACACTTACAGAGTATGTCTCAAATTCAACACACTGTTCTCCTTGTAGAAAACTTCTATCATCAGTTATTATAAAAATAACTGTTAGTGGAGATTAGAAAACTCTGAAGAAGACTATTTTAATTATAGATTTCCCATAATGCCTAGTTCAAATGCCAGTTGCTTGAGAAGCAGAAAAACAATAACCGTAGTATTACTGAGCATTATATACGGTGTACAGCAGTAAATTATTTGATTAATGCATTCAGCATATGTGTATTAAGAACACTTTTTATGTCAGGTATTCTTTTAGATGTTAGGGATAGACCAGGGACCAGTCCCTACTTACTCAGACCTTACAATCTAATGAAGGAGGACAGAAAAAGAGGGAAAATAATATAATTTCAGTTAAACGTAAATGTAATGAAGAAAATAAAGCAGGGTGTTGGTATGAAAGGTCAGAAGGAATTCAAGAACTACATTTGGTAGAATGGTTAAGGAAGTCTTTTCATATGGAGGTGACATTTGGGACTTAAGTAGCCATTGCCTGATTCCACTGGGTCTATCCCCACCATAGGTAGATCAGGAGAGTTTTTCAATCTGGTAGGTAACTAATAGAGTCACTGTAAAAAGAGGTAGATAGAAAAGAGAAGAGTCTAGCCATAATGACTGACAATTATTTTTGGGAAGCTGTGCAGAGCCAATACACACACTAATAGATTTTTTTTTAGCTGACCATAGAGCGTACTTACCTTGTATATTACACAAATATTTTCTCAACACAACACTTCAACCTTCCAGATTCATATTCCTAGAGAAGTGATGGAAAAATAATTTTATCAGGAGAAGCAGCTTGCTGATTCAAATCTGGCCCCTTAGTCATAACCAGATGGGTCAGACACTGGTACCCCAGCCAAGAATAGGAAAACACACATCCCAGAGTTTATGGATCTGACAAGCAAAGACAGTCATTTTCTCCACTATTTGAAGACACATTCTTTTAATATAAGTTTGCTAATCAAATTCAGGAAATAGTTTCAGAAAGCTGACAACATACTATTTGCCATAATTTAAAAAGGTCTACCAAAAATCAATTCAGTCTTCCTTCCTTCCTTCTTTTCTCACCCTTCCTTCCTTTCTCCCTCCCTCTCTCCCTCCCTTTCTCCCTTCCTTCCTTCTTCTCTCCCTCCCTTTCTCCCTTCCTTCCTCCCTCCCTCCCTTCCTTCCTTCCTCCCTATCGCTCTCTCTCTTCTTCTTTTCTGTCTTTCTCCCTCCCTCCCTGTCTCCCTTTTCTATTTCTCTCCCTTCCTTCCTTCCTCCCCCCATTTCTTTATTTTCTTTCTTTCTTTCTTAGGAACATTTTTACAAATGAGCAAATTAGACTTATATTGGCATCACTTTGTTATAGTCAGCCTAAATATGTCTAGCTTTGGCTCATCTACTGATAACATCTTGCATTTTATTTTTATTTTTCTTAACTTATTAATTGTGCAAATTCTTTTTTTTTTTTTTTGAGACGGAGTCTCACTCTGTCACCTAGGCTAGAGTGCAGTGGTGTGATCTCGGCTCACTGCAAGCTCTGCCTCCCGGGTTCACTCCATTCTCCTTCCTCAGCTTCCCGAGTAGCTGGGACTAAAGGTGCCCGCCACCATGCTCCGCTAATTTTTCGTATTTTAGTAGAGACGGGGTTTCACTGTGCTAGTGAGGATGGTCTCGATCTCCTCACCTCGTGATCCGCCCACCTCGGCCTCCCAAAATGCTGGGATTACAGGCGTGAGCCACCACACCCAGCCAATTGTGCAAATTCTTATTAAATTCTATTGATCTCCACGTTTGCACAATTGATCTTTGAGCCAGTAAAGTTTAAGCAGATAATAATTTAAAGGAAGGCTATAGTTAACTTGTAAGGAAAAAGCAAATATGTGTTAAAGAAAATATTGGTAATTTAATTGGGTTTATAAATAAAAAATTGCTGTCATTTTTCTTTTCTAATAATAGTTACTATTTTTCCTTTCAAGATGATAAGGTTTTTGGCTTTTTAATTTTTTTCTCAAAAACTTTATATGTGATATCTACACGCTGCTGTCAAAAGATAACAAACGTCATAAGTACATGTTTAAAATTCTCATAAAAGTCACCTGTGTTAAGAATGCTTCATCTAGCATGGCAAGAATCAAACTTCAGGAATTCTATGAAAGTGAATATATTTTTATATAAGTAAGTTAGAAGTAATGGCCATAATAACCAATCTAGATTCAGACTTTGTTGTACCAGTCCATCCTAGTTTTCTTCCTGAGACTATTTTCTGGCTCTGATAAAGCTTGTCCAACTAGAGGAGGTGGATTACAACAACATTAGCTGTAAATCCTGGCTCTCTTATTATTGTGTCTACTCATTTTTCAATTACAACTCTAGAAACAATACCTATAGAAAATATATCAAAATTGAGTTAAGTTATGTGGTAAAGTTAAAACAAAAATCCAACCAGTCAGAATTCAGGATATCTGTGATGAATTCTAGACTCAGCCACTAACTAATTTGGTGACCTTGAACACAATATTTATTTATTTGAAGAAGTCTCCATTTCCTCAGTTGTAAAACAAGGGTGTTGACCTACATCTCTTACAAATATAGGATTCTGAATTTGTTATGAGCTAAACTGTGTCCCCTCGAAGTTTATATGTTGAAGGCCAGGCATGGTAGCTCGTACTTGTAATCCCAGCACTTTGGGAGGTCAAGGTGGGTGGAACATCTGAGGTCAGGAGTTCAAGACCAGCCTGACCAACATGGCAAAACTCCATCTCTACTAAAATTACAAAAATTAGCTGGGCGTGGTAGTGGGTGCCTGTAATCCCAGATACTTGGGAGGCTGAGGGCTGAGGCAGGAGAATCACTTGAACCTGGGAGGCAGAGGTTGCAGTGAGCCGAGATTGTGTCATTGCACTCCAGCCTGGGCAACAAGAGCGAGACTCCTTCTCCAAAAAAAAAAAAAAAAAAAAAAAAAAGATGTCTATGTCGAAGCCCTAATCTTTAGTACCTTAGTATGTGACTGTATTTAAAGACAGAGCCTTTACAGACTTGATTAAATTAAAATGAGGTTGTTAAGGCAGGCCACAATCCAATCTGAATAGTGTTCTTATAAGAGAAATTTGGACACGCAAAGACATACTAGAGGTATGCATGCACAGAGAGAAGACCACGTGAAGACGAGGCAAGAAGGCAGCCATCTGCAAGACAAGGACAGGCCTCAGAAGAAACCAAACCTGTTGACATCTTTGATCTTGGACTTGTATTTTGCACAACTTGCTTAATCACACATTATTTTTTCTTTCTTATTCCAGTAGTAGCCCAGGAATAGACAAAACTATAAAGATATATAAGAAAGAATTTAAGTTTGTTGTTGGATATGTCTACAGCAGAAAATCAAACATAGCGCAAGAATATGTACGTGCTAGATCCAGTGCTTTGGTTTATTTAAGACTCACTTTAGGACGAAGACATTTGCGATATTTGGCATCCTGAGTTGTGGTACCCTATGACATCTATTATTTTAGGAGTTATAGTCAGAGACGTTCCAGTATTACATAAATTATCTTTTACTTTCTCTGTAAAGGGTTTATGATAGCTATTATACATGTATGTCCTTATAGCTAATCATCTCCCCAGAAACCCTCATTAGAGTGCAATCTGCTAAGCTTTCAGACCAGATCTGGTCTAACCTGAAGTATCTGCAGTGAGTGTTGTTTATCACTAGACAAAATGCAGACTTTCATACTAATTTATGACAGAACACACACACAACCATTTTCCATCATGGTTGGTTTTTCATTCACAGTTTATGATTTGTGGCTTTAAGATGCAAATGAGTTTTCTAGTTCAATTCATTGGCATGCCAAAAGACTGTATCATAGTTTAAAAGCACTTCAGCTGTTTCCTAATATTCTTCTTCTCAAAGAACTTTCAGACATATTCAACGATCTGCAAACCTTACAATTTATCATAAGTCAACAGGTATTGAATCAGCCAGTAAAAAGTCAATGTTAGACAAATGTCTCACAATACAGTTACAGAATTTCAGTATTAATAGAGTAATGGAACTGAATGATCTACCTAAATGATATTCAATAAATTTGGTAGTCTTGTACAGCTGATTATTAATTTTTCATGTTAACTATTATTTTCCCTGGAGATACAATATGCATAAAATTATTATTGTTGTTGTTATTAAATTATTGTTGATTTAAAATAAAGCCTTTCTACTCAAAGTTTTTCCACGTACTGTGAGCATCAATATAACTGGGATAAACTTAAAATCATCGGCACTACCTCCAATGATCTGAATTAGAATCTTCATTTCAATAAGGTTCCCAAGCACCTAGTCTGTACCTTCATGTTTGAGAGATACTGAGCAAAAGAATTCAGTCTTGGTCTTTAATACATAGTTCTGCAATGTCTGTTATAGACATTTTAACACAAATGTAGTAAATAATGGGAAAACCTTTAAGAAAAATCATTTAGACATTGATGTTAAAACAAAAAGAAGAGAGATAACTATTTGAGTTGAATTCATTGCAAGATCTAATAGAAAAACAGATTTTAATCTAATTTAAATTACAATATTGCATGCTATTACTATAAGACAAAAAGCAAAGTTTATTTGGTAAAATTAAGGAAAGCAAAAAATTATTTTTCTGCCCCTCACCAACCCGTCTCTCTCTCTTTCACATATACGCAAACGCACACACTTCATGTACACAAACAAAAGGAAATTCCTGGTCAATATGCTAAACCATTGTGATGGTCCTATCCGCCCCTTATATCATTTGACATCTATCCTTCTGTAACATTAAAACTTGATCTCTTTTAAAAAATGTTGTAAAGTTAAAAATGTCATATAGCCTCTTTAGTAGCTATATTTATCATAGTACTTTTTTTTTTCCACTTTCAGGATTGACATATCGTAAGTTAAAGTACTGAACATATTTCAGCTTTGCAAGTATGAGGAAGGAGGTGAAAATGGGTTAGAGCTACTATTTATACTAAGAATGAATGGAACATTCTTCATTGTTTTCCTGGAAAGTCAAATTCCTCGTTATGAGTGGGTGCTTTTTGCTTTGAGGTTCTTTTCTTTTTCTATAATGAAAAGAAAATATCACAACTTTTCAATCGTACAAACTCTCTCTGCCTTCTACACACAAACACCACACACACAGATATGCCCTTCAGAAAATTATCAGTAAACCAACTGTATTTCAAGTTGAAATTTAGATTCACAATGTAGCACTGTGATATGTCTGTGGTTAATTTTAACACAAATAAGATAGGGCAAAATTAAACGTGCTAGCATTATAACACTTTTGCCACTTTGCTTTGTGAGAGTGACTGTGTTGTGTAGCTAGTCTCTGACATTGAAAAGATCTGACCTGTCATGTTGTCATTATGAACACTTAGGGGAGGAAAGAACCACAGTCAATCAAGGAAGAAAAAAAGTTAAACAGGCAAATTGGGCACAACTGTGATTCAACAGCCAATCTAAGTGGCTGATTATAGTTTGCTTGCCTACTTAAACTTGCAGCTGTGCTTAGGGGAAAAGGAAGGAAGGAGTGGGTGAAACCACTATGAAATGAGGTTGAATAGACTGCTTTTGAAATTGAGCTTTATTCTCCACCTGTGTTGTAAGTACTATTAGCTGTCAATTATTTTAGCAAGTAATTTTCATAATTTTTTTTCACCTTCTGACATCAGATTTATAGATCTTAGTAACTGACTAAACCCTTTAGATACCTGCAGAATGGCCCCTTATCTATCCCAACAATCAGAATCCTACTTCTTCAGAATAAACTTACTGAGTGAAAAGAAGCTAGAAACACAATTATCTGAGTAATGAGTACAGAAAAACTTGCAGTGAATAAGTATACCAGACTTGAGGAATTTTTATACACAACAATGCATAACTATATGGCATTTTGTAATTTGAAGACAGCACCATATTTATTTTAAAAACAATACTTTCATTTTACAAATTAATTAACAAATTATTTTATAAAATTTAGAATTTCAAAATCTAGAAAAATATCTACTATATTAAATTTTAGGGTTACTTGGTTATCAAACTTGGGAAGAGAGGCAAATGTGTACATGGCATGTTTAGGAAGCTCCAATTTGTCATGGAAAGCCATATATCCTGTTTTGAAGTAACTGATAGGAGAAACAAAGTGTGTTTAGAGGCAGTGTCTGTGACTTCACATGGGTATTGTATGTCATCCTTCCGGAGCAAGGCAAAACATTCTGACAAATACTATTTTGCAATCTCTTCTTAAACACTGCAATGAAAAAAGCAGTGGCTTTCAAACTTGCAAAGTCCCAGATTCAATTAAAAATAAAACAGAGTAGTTCCCTAGAACTAAGAAGTGTTTGAACAACAACAAAGAAAGAAACTACCCAAGGAATAAAAATTAGAATATGGAAACCCTGCTAGGAAAAAGAGAAAAAAAATGTTTAAAAGGTCTACCTCAAATAGGTTACTTGAGGAAACTAGTTTCTTCTTATAGCCATTTATTTGAGTCGGCAACCATTTCTAGAAGGAATACAGAAACGATATTGGATAATGACTGACACAGCTTTTCTAATTCTTTCTAATTCTGATTCTTTTCTTTCTAATTCATTTAACTTCATGCCATAATTTTACTGTGTATAAAATGGGAATGCAAGTAAACTTCTGGCAATGGAAAAAATAGTTGGACTTATTTTTCTTTCTTATTCATATGTACTTCCTAAATTGGTTGATACAGTTTTATGACTTTATGTATCTTCTATTCTAATTACTCCCAAATGTACACCTTAAATAACATCTCTCCTCTCAACTCCATATTTGATGTCTGACTTAACGCCTAATAGATGTCTCAAATTAGCATATAAAACGTATCTTGTGACTTTAGTGTTCCTAGCCCACTCAGTGTACCAACAAACGGTAAACAGACCTCCTACTGCTGACACCATATTTGACTACTCTTTTTTCCTCATATCTCACATGGCAGAGATGACTAATTTTCCACTAATAATTCATTTTTCACTTTTGCATAGCAGAGCTGTTATGGGAAAGTGGCTGCCTAAAGAGTCACCATATTTCCTATTCACCTTGCATAAAACTTGGAGCACAGCAGCTGGTTTTCATCAGATGAAAGTTAATAGAAGTGATACATTAGCTTTCTTGGGCAATGTGCTTAAGAAGTGAGTGCACCTTCTTCATCCTTTTTTTTTCCCATCAGCCAGCTGGATGTCAATGCCTGGGAAACCATGAAACCCACATAATGTTTGCAGGTTCCCAATCAGACTGGCTCCATACATGACTGTGTGAAAAGTACCCCCCACCCAAAAAAACACACACAGGCCAAAAACATCCACATTAGTCTGTCGGAGGCAAAACAAAACTTTAGTTTTTAAGCCACTGACAAAATGAAGCATGTTTGTTATAATAACTAGTGTCATACCATTTGCTGTATAATTCTGCTTATGTGAAATGTCCAAAGTAGGCAACCCTATAGAGACAGAAAGTAGATTAGTATTGCCTAGTGCTAGGAGACTAGGAGTTGGGAGAAAGTAGAGTGACTGCCAAGGGGTGCATGGTTTCTTTTTGGAGTAAAGAAAGTATTCTAAAATTAGAGTGTGGCAATGATGGCACAACTCTGTGAACATACTAAGGACCAATGAATTGTATACTTTAAGAAGGTGGATTTTATGGTATGTTAATTATATTTCAATAAAGCTGTAATTTTTAAAAATGCAAAAAAACTAGTATCATAATAACCAACATACTTACTATCTAACCCAACATTAAATATCCTTCAAAATATATCCCAAATCCAGACATCTCTCTCTTCTAGTGCCACCACAAGAGAGCAAGGCACCACCACTTTTTTTCCTAAATTATGGCAATAGCTTATTAACTGGTCTCTTTGTTTTGACTCTTATCTGCCTTTATCTTATAAGTATCCAGTAGCTAACTTGATTCTTTTAAAAATGAAATTACTCAAATAACTTCCCTGCTTAAAATAGTTCAATGGATTTCTAGTACATTTTGAATTAAACCAATTAAAAAATTGGCAAAATATCTGAGTAGACACCCCATCAGAGAAGATATACAGGTGGCAAACAAACACACTAAAAGATGTTTAACATCATATGTCATTAGGGAATTTCAAATTAATACAACAATGAGATACCACTACACACTTATTAGAATGGCTAAAATCCAGAAGATTGACAACACCAAATGCTGATAAGGCTGTAGAGTAACATCAATTCCATTCATCACTGATGGGAATGCAAAATGGTACACCCACTTAGGACAACAGTTTGGCAGTTTCTTACAAAAGTAAACTTACTTTTAACATATGATCCAGCAATTGTACTTCTTGATACTTACTCAGATGAATTGAAAACCCATGTCTGCACAAACACCTGCATAGGGATATTTATAACAGCTTTATTCATAATTGCCAAAACTTGGAAGCAACATGGAGGTCCTTCAATAGGTAAACAGGTAAACAAACTGTAGTACGTTTATACAATGAAGCATTAAAATGAAATTAGCATAAAGAAGCACCACAGTGGCTGACTAGAAGCAGCTAGTGTATGCCACTATTACTGAGAGGAGAGAGTGGCAAGTAAACACTAGCTCTTGAAGCGGGTTATCCATGAGGCCACACTGGGATTCATCAAGGAAGAAACAGTGACCCATGGGGAGCAGAGGGCAGCTAGCTAGGACAGCCACCTACCTGGGACTGGTGCAGAGCCAGGGTAGGCTTCCTACCTGGGGAAAGGATGAGTCAGTGAGAGCCCCGAGGAACCCAAACTTCTTCCATGAATATTTGCCATCCTGGGCATATGAGATCTCTCCTGACCCATCCCCTACCCCTAGACCTACATGGAGTCCGAGCAGAGCTGCTGCTCAGGCCCATGTGGAGCCTCACAGGCCTTGGATCCTTGAGCACCCCAGCACCAGCTGCCACAGATCTACCAACAAGGGAGCCCAGGCTCTACTGTGTGCCCCTAGGTTAGGGGCCATATACATGGTGCTGAGGGACCAAAGGACTGCAGACCCAACCTCATCAGGAAAAGCCCACCAGCCTGGGACCCTAGCACAGCCACCTCACCCACACCTGAGTACTCCAGTCAGCTGTAGCTCTGCATTTCTCTGGGATAAAGCTCCCAGAGGTAACCAATAGGTCTGCCTACAGTTTCCACCCCTGCTTCCCTTAGGCTGGAGGAGCGAAGAGCCTCAAAACTGTCACAGGCCTCCAACACACCATAGCTACCTTGTAGAACAGTGGCCAGACTGTTTTCCATGCCATCCCTTCCCCTGCTACTCCTCACTGGGCAGGGCCCCCGGCCTGGGCCCTCAACACAGCTGCCTTACCCTCACCTGATCACTGCAGTTAGTGGTGGCTCTGCATTTCTCTCGAGCGGAGCTCCCAGAGACAACTGACAGGCTTTCTGCCACTGCCACCACAGCAGTACCCACCCTTGCATCCCCCAGGCTGGGAAAGAAACAAAGTCCCTGATGGCTTTTGCATGCCTACAGCACACAGCCGCTATTCTACAGACAGGAGGACAGACTGTCTTCCTTGTGAGCCGCCAACGCCCCGGCTTTTCACTAGGCAGGGCCTCGGCTTGGGCTGCAGGGTAGCTGCCCCAGCACCAGCTGAACATTCCCATTGGCAGCGATTTTGTGTGTCTCCAGGGTGGTCTCCAGAGGCAACTGACAGCCTCTCTGCTACTGCCCACAGCGGTAGCTGCCCTCATGGCCCCCCCACCCGGTGGGGCAGAGAACAGAGAGCCTGAGAGCTTCCCTTGCCCCTCCAACATGCTGCAGCCGCCGAACAGAGAAAAGGTCTGAGTGTCTTCCTGGCTCTTCATCAATCAGGGACCCTTGCTTGGGAGCAGAGTGCAGCCACCCTACCCGGGATGATCATTTTCACTGGCAGGGGTTCTCTGTTTCTCTGAGGTGGAGCTCCCAGAGACAATGACAGGGCCTCTGCCATTGCCACTGCTAAGGTCCCCACCCTTGGTGCTCCTGAGCCGAGAAAGGAACAAAAAGCCTGAGCTTTCCCCAGGGCTGCAGTAAGGAGCTTAGGAGCATTAAGCCAAAATCTGTGGATAACACTTAAACAGAAGAGCCTGAGCTCTCAGAGCACATAGAGGGGTGAGTCAGGTGGGTTCCTGGGCTGCTGTGGAGAGCAGGGCCTGCCTCCCTCCACAGGGACAGCCTAGAAAAGGTGTGGCCTGTCTCACTGCCATGGCCTCTGCCTGAGGGAGCCGTGCAGCCCAGAACACCTAATTAAAAAAACAAGGGCCCAGTGCCACTGATCAGAAGGGGCACCCTCAAGTCTCAGGAGCAAACCCGGTGGAGGGGTCACCTCTCTCACTGCATCATAAAGAATGGCTACAAACACGAGGAAATAAAAAGCCACATGGCTGAGTAAGAGCCTATCTTCTGGCCATTACTCTTAAGTGCTATCTACTAGATTGCAGCCCAAAGTAGAACACCAAAAATACTTTGCTACTTTGTCCTGCTGTGAAGCCAAGGACAATATTCTAGCCAAAAATAAAGATCCTGCACAGAGCCTTGGCCCTCTGAAAACATCCAGAAATGAATCAACTGACTATACTCAAATTACACCATAGTTAAAGAAACACTAATCTTTCCATGAGAAAGAACCATAGCAAGAACTCTAACAATTTGAAAAGCCAGAGTGCACTCTTGCATCCGAACAAATCAACTAGCTCCCCAGCAATGGTTCTTAGTCACTTAGAAATGAAAGAATGACGGACATAGAATAAAGAATTTGGATAGCAAAGAAACTCATTGAGATTCAGAGGTAAGTTGAAATCCAATCCAAGGGATCCAAAAAATTCAATGAAACAATCCAAGAGCTGGAAAATAAAATTGCCACTTTAAAAAAGAACCAAACTGAACTTCTAGAGTTAAAAAATTCACTACAAGAATTTCATAATATAACTGAAAGTATTAACAGCAGAATAGAACAAATTGAGGAAAGAATCTCTGAGCCCAAAGACCAATCTTCAAATAAACTCAATCAGGCAAAAATAAAGAAAAAAGAATTTTAAGAAAATAAACAAAACCCCTGAGAAATGTGAGATTAAGTAAAGAGAAAAACAATCTATGACTCATCAGCACGCCTGAGAGAGGAAAGACAGAATAAACAACTTGGGAAATACATTTGATAAGATAGTCTACTATGGTTTCCCTAATCTCAAAGGAGCAGTTGATGTACAAATTCAAGAAATGCAGAGAACCCTGAGTAGATACAATCCAAGATGATTCCCAAAGCACATAGTCATCAGATTCACCTAGGTCAATGCAAAAGAGTAAGTCTTAAAGGCAGCTACAGAGAAGGGTCAAGTCATGTACAGAGGCAACCCCATCAGCCTAGCAGCAGACCTCTCAGCAGAAACCTTACCAAGCCAGAAGAAACCGGGGGCCTATTTTCAGCATCCTTAAAGAAAAAGAAATTCCAACCAAGAATCTCATATTCTGTCAAGCTATGGTTCATAAGTTAAACAGAAACAAAATGTTTATCACACAAGCAAACGCTGAGGAAATGCATATCAACTAGACCAGACCTTACAAGAAGCCCTTAAGGGAATGCTAAACATGGAAACAAAAGACTGACATCTGCTACCACAAAAACACACTTAAGCACATAGCCCACAGGAACTATAAAGCAGTTACACAATTGAGTCTACATAACAACCAGCTAACAACAC
The DNA here is from genome assembly GCF_009828535.3 of Hylobates moloch. NCBI lineage: Eukaryota > Metazoa > Chordata > Mammalia > Primates > Hylobatidae > Hylobates > Hylobates moloch. Next base: position 75,114,170 of record NW_026652279.1, read on the forward strand.
AGCAACGGGATCAAAAATCTCACATATCAATATCAATACTAATCCTGAATGTAAATGGGCTAAATGCCCCTTTTAAAAGACATAAAGTGACAATATGGATAAAAAGATAAGACCCAACTGTCTGCTGGCTGCAAAAGATCCAACTAACATGTAGCAACACCAACAGGTTCAAAGCAATGGGATGGAGTCAGATCTGTCATGCAAATGGAAAACAAAAAAATAGCAGGAATCTGTATTTTTATATCAGATATAACAAATTTTAAACCTATAACAAGAAGGAGAAAGAAGGACATTGTATAATGATAAAGAGTACAATCCAACAAGAGGACTTAACTATCTATCCTAAATTTATATGCACCCAACACTGGAGCACCTAGATTTATAAAGCAAGTGCTTTTGAACTAGGGAAAGTCTTAGCCACACAATAATAGTAGAGGACTTCAACACATCACTGACAGCATTAGACAGATCATTGAGGAGAAAAACTAACAAACTCTGGATTTAAACTTTACACTTTACCAATTAAACCTAATAGACACCTACAGAACACTCTACCCATCAACCACCAAATATACACTCTTCTCATCTGCACATGGAACATAATCTAAAATTGACCGCATGCTCAGTGATAAAGCAAGTATATAAATGCAAAGAATTCAAAAGCATTCCAAGCACACTCTTGGACAGCAGTGCAATAAAAATAGAAATCAATATCAAGATCTCTCAAAAGTACACATGGAAATTAAACAACTGACTCCTGGAATAATTCCTGGGTAAATATTGACATTAAGGTGAAAGTAAAATTCTTTGAGATAAATAAAAATAGAGACATAACTTATCAAAATCTCTGGGATACAGGAAAAGCAATGTAAAGAGTAAAGTTTATAGTGGTAAATGCCTTCATCAAGAACTTAGAAAGATTTCAAGTTAATCTAACTCTGAACCTAAAAGAACCAGGAAAAAATAAACCAACCTAAAAGCTAGTCAAAGAAAAGAAATGACTAAAATTAGAGAAGTGAATAAAATTGAGATGCAAAAAAATTCATAAAAAATCAAAGAAACCAAGAGTCAATTCTTTAAAAACATAAAAAGTTTGATACATGGCTAGCTAAATTAATAAAGAAAAAAAGAAAAGATCCAAATAAGTACAATCAGAAATGATAAAGATGACATTACAGCTGATCCCACAGGAATACAAAAGATCTTCAGAGAATATTATGAACAACTCTGTGTACATAAATTAGAAAATCTAGAGTAAATGGATAAATACTCAGAAATATACAGTCTCCCTAGATTGAATCAGAAAGAGATTGAAACCCTGAACAGACCAATATTGAGATCTGAAATTGAATCTGATATATAAAAAATCTATCAACCATAAAAGCCCTGGAGCAGATGATTCACAGCTGAATTTTACCAGATGTGCAAAGAAGACCTGGTACCAATCTTATTGAAAGTATTCCAAAAAATTCAGGAAGAAGGGCTCCTCCTAACTCATTCTATGAAGCCAGCATCTGCCTAATAACCCAAATCTGCCAGACACACAATGAAAAATGAAAACTTCAGGTGAATATCCCTAATGAACCTAGATGTAAAAATACTCAACAAAATACTAGCAAACTAAATATAGTAACACTAAATCTAGCAAAAAAAATTAGCACACCACAATCAAGTAGGCGTTATTCCTGGAATGCAAGGCTGGTTCAACATATGCAAATCAATAAATGTGATTCACCACATCAACGGAATTAGAAATAAGAACCACATGATCATCACAATACATGCAGAAAATTAATTTGATAAAATCCAATATCCATTCATGATAAAAACCCTCAATAAACTAGCATTGAAGGACCATACCTCAAAATAATAAAAGCCATCTATAAAGCTCCAACAGTCAACAACATACTGAACAGGCAAAAGCTGGAACCATTTCTATTAGGAACTAGAATAAGACAAAGATGCTCACTCTCACCACTCCTGTTCAACTTAGTTCTTGAAGTTGTAGTCAAAGCAATCATGCAAGAGAAAGAAAGAAAACACATTCCAATAGAAGAAGCCTGACTGTCCGTCTGTGATGATGATATTATTTTATACCTAGAAAACCCTATAGACTCCATCAAAAGTCTACCACAACTGATAAATGACTTCGGTAAAAGTTTCACAATATAAAATCAATGTACAAAAATTAGTAGCATTTCTATACACCAATAATGTCCAGATTGAGAGTAAAATCAATAATGAAATCCCATTTACAACAGCCACAAAGAAAATGAAATACCTAGAAATTCAGCTGACTAAAGAGATGAAAGATCTCTATAAGGAAAACTACCAAACACTGCCTAAATAAATCAGAGATGACACAAATAAATGGAAAAACATTCCATAATCATGGATTGGAGGAATCAATATCATTAAAATGGCCATAACGCTCCAAGCAATTTACAGATTCAATATTGTTCCTATCTATTTACCAATGTCATTCTTCATAGAATTAGAAAGCAGCTATTCATACGGAAGCAAAAATAATCTGAAAAGACAAAGCAATCCTAAGCAAAAAGAACAAAGTGGAGTCATCACACTACCTGACTTCAAACTAAACTCTAGGGATATAGTAATGAAAACAGTCTGGTACTGGTACAAAGATAGACACATAGGAAAATGGAACAGAATAGAAAACTCAGAAATAAAGCTGCACACCTACAGCCATCCGATTTCCAGCAAGGCAATAAATACAAGCAATGAGTAAAGGACTCCCTGTTCAATAAATCTTGCTAGGATAACTGGCTAGCCATATGCAGAAGAAGGAAACTGGACCCTTACCTTTCACCATATACAAAAATTAAGATGAATTAAAGATTTAAATTTAAGAATTCAAACTATCACCTTTCTAGAAGAAAACCTAGGAAATACCGTTTTCATCATCAGCCTTGGCAAAAATTTTTGGCTAAATCCCCTAAAACAATTGCAGCAAAAGCAAAAATTGACAAATGTGACCTAATCAAACTAAAGAGCTTGTGCACAGTGAAAGAAGCTATCAATAGAGTTATCCTATTGCAGGTTATCCTACAGAATGGGAGAAAATATTTGCAAACTATGCATCTGACTGAGGGCTAATTAATATCCAGAATCTATCAGGAACTCAAACAACTCAACAAGCAAAAACCAAATAATCCCATTAATAAAAGGGAAAAGGACATAAACACACACTTTTGAAAAGAAGAAATAGAAGTAGCCAACAAATATTTAAACAAGTGTTCATCATCATTAATTATCAGAAAAATGCAAATTATAACCCACAATGAGATATAATCTCACACCAGTCAGAATGGCTGTTACTAAAAAGTCAAAAAACAACAGATGCTGACAAGGATGCAGAGAACAGAGAACCCTTATACGCTCTTGAGGGAACGTAAATTTATTCAGCCACTGTGGAAAGTAGTTTGGAGATTTTGCAAAGAACTCCAAACAGTGCTACCATTTGACCAGCAATCACATTACCCAGTATAATACCCAAAGGAAAACAGATCAGAATACCAAAAAGACAGATGTACTCATATGTTTATCATCACACTAGTCACAACAGTGAAGACATGTAATCAACCTAGGTACTCATCAGTGGTAAACTGGATAAAGAAAATGTGGATGGTAAATGGTAAACTGGATAAAGAAAACGTACACCATGGAATACTGTGCTACTGTAAAAAAAAAAAAAAAAGAAGAAGATAAAAATCATGTCCTTTGCATCAATGTGTTTGTAGCTGGAGGCATAAACCTAAGTTAATTAATTCAGGAGCAGAAAACCAAATAGCGCATGTCTCACTTATAACTAGGAGCTAAATACTGAGCACACATAGATATAATGATGGCAACAATAGACATTGAGGACTACTAGAAAGGGGGAGAATGGAAAGGGGGTGTGGAATGAAAAACTACCTATTGGGTACTATGCTCACTACCTAGGTGCAATTACCCATGTAACAAACCTGCATATGTACTTCCAGTATCTAGAATACAAGTTGCCAAAAAAAGAGAAAGGAACTATCAAGCCACTAAATAATATATAGGAACTTTAAATGCATATTACTATGTGAAATAGGCCAATATGAGGAGACTACATAATGTATGATTCCAAGTAAATGATGTTCCATAAAAGAGAAAATTAGAAAGATCCAAAAAAGATCAATAGTTAACAAGGGTTTGAAAGGGAAGAAGGAATAAACAGGTGGCACACAGCGTATTTTTAGGGCAGTGAAACTATTGTGTATGATACCATGATGGAGGATACATGTCATCATAGGTTTGTCAAAATCTATAGAAATTATAACACAAAGACTGAACCTTAGTGTAACTATGGAAGTTAGTCAATACTAATGTATCAATATTGTTTCACCAATTACACAAATGTACAACTCTCATTCAAGATGTTAATAACAGAAGAAACTGGAGGCAGGAGCAGAAGGTGGGGCAGAGGTATGTGAGAACTCTGTGTGCTTTCAACTCAGTTCTTCTGTAATCTAAAATGACTTCAAAAAATAAAGTATATTAATTTAAAAGTATATACATATCATGTCACCTTTATAAAAACAGACTTATTTTAAAATAGAATAAGCTTTGGTGAAAAACATAGATGATATATTTTCCTATTACAAAGCTGTACAGTAGGCTATTTAAATATTCTTAAATGGACTGTACTCATCTTTATAAATGAGATCAAATTTTGAAAACAAATTTGGGCTAAAAGTTTTTGCAATGAAAAATAAATGTAGTAAAATAAATGTGTCTAAAATTAGCAAAATTTTAAAATAACTATCTTGTACCATTAACACTAAAATTCTGCTTTATTCTCACATCTGTAATTTTATTCTAAATGAGTCCTCCATTTCTTGGGAAACCAAGTAAGTCAGTCAGCAAATAAATAGCAGCTATCTTCTTTTGCTTCGTGTTTGTTTTGTATACCATATTCATTTAATTTTGTTTATTATATCTGTAATTGAAGAGTAAAATAGCAAAGTATGATCATCTCTGTATTTTATCCAAATGCGTTAAATTAATTTAAGGCAGAACACTACTTGTTTTTTTTTTTTTTTTCACGATATTGTCAATCTTAATCAGATAATTAAACAGTATAAAACAGATAACCAGAAAAAAATTATTAAGAATTAATTGAATTCACAAGCATAAAGAAAAATATTTTAACAGACCATCAATTTTCTCTTAAAAGTTTTGAGACATCATTCCCAGAACCTGACAAATCAAGTAGGAAAAAAATAATGAATCTATAAAAATCAGTATATGTCTTACTATTTTATTTTTAGATATTTTCCTCAAAGTTTCTGGTGATCTCTGAATGGCCCTTCCCATATGATAAGGAGGCTCCAGAGATAGGATTGCCATTTCATGTGCATGACTGAAAGTGATTGCCTCGGAAATGCTGGTGATCTCAGAGTCCAAAGGAGAAAATATGTGATCTCACCTTTCATCAAGCAGATTTCCACTTATTCCATCAGTTTCAGTAAGGCGTAAGACATCCCCACAAACTCAGCCTCCTGTCACTTAATTCCCAGGCCCTCTGATTCAACATCTTCAGAGAGTAAACGCCATGGATCCTCTTAGACTGAGGAGAGAATAATTTCCTGGCTGTGTTGTGTGGTGATGAGCATCCGAAGCCCAACCAACTTCTCATGTATTGCTTTAACAAATTCTTCAGTTCCAGCAGTGCTTCTCTTTCCTCACTTCAATCATCCACCAGCCACAAGAGGAATCTCATGCTTTTGATTTTAGAGCCTTTTCTCAACTCTGCAACACAAATGGTTTTGTGTCTTGGCTTTTCCAGTCTTTCACTCCTATTTACTGCTGTCCGGTTGAAAGTTCACATCAGCCACCACTTTTTCTTGTAGTCTACATATCCTTTCTTCTGGATCAATAATGTAAAATAAATCTCTTTGTTGGACAGTTAGAATCAAGTAAAGTAAATGTTTGTGTTTAATATATGATGTTTACACAGAAGTCTTATATAGTAGATTTGAATCTATATACATATTTGAATAAATAAGTATATAAATATTATGATGAAGAGACAAACACTATTTGCAAATACCACAGAACAAATACTCGACTGATTATGTACACTTGCAAAGAAAACTTTGAAAAATTATCCAAATATATTAGTTTGCAGGAAATTAAATTGTTGGTAGTTTATCATACTGGAAATTCAGAAATGACAAACACACACAGAGGCTACAATGTTTGACTATAATATAAAAGCACGAAGATTTTTAAATGACAGTTCAAAACATTTAACCCCAGACATTTAAAACCACTGATCTCGAACTCTCACCATGTACAAAAATTAACACAAGATGGGATTAAAGGTTTAAATTTAAGACCTGAAACTTTGAAAACCCTAGAAGAAAACCTAGGAAAACCTCTTCTGGACACTAGCCTTGGTAAAGAATTTATCACTAAGTAATCAAAAGCAAATACAGTAAAAACAAAAATAAACAAATGAAACAAACTAAGAAGCTTCTGTGCAGCAAAAGAAACAATCAACAGAGAAAATAACCTATGAAACTGGAAAAAATATTTGCAAATGATGCATCCAACAAAGGGCTAATATCCAGAATTTTCAAGGAACTCAAACAACTCAAACTCAAACAACTTTGCCCATTAAAAAGTGGGCAAAGGACATGAACAGACATTTTTTTAAAAGAAGACATACAAGTGGCCAAAAAACATATAAAAATACTAATATCACTAATCATCAGAGAAATGAAAATTAAAACCACAATGAGATACCATCTCACACCAGTCAGAATGGCTACTATTAAAAAGTTGTAAAACAACTGATGTTGGCGAGGATGTAGAGAAAAGGGAATACTTACACACCATTGGTGGGAATGTAAATTATAGTAAAGTCTTTATGGAAAACAGCATGAAGATTTCTCAAAGAATCAAAAATAGAACTACCATTCAATCCAGTAATCCCACTATTGAGTACATGGACAAACAGAAAGAAATCATTGTATCAAAAAGATACCTGCAGTTGTATGTTTATCACAGCTCTATTCACATTACCGAAGATATGGAATCAACCTGTCCATCAGTGGATGACTGAATAAATAAAATGTTGTGTGTGTGTGTATGTGTGTATACATACACATTGCATGTGTATATATGTATGTGTGTATATATATATACACATGTGAGTAGTATTTTATGTGTGTATACATATATACACACACGCCCTGCATCTGCATCTCTATATAAGCATCTATACATACACAATCTATATATACACACACACACACAATATAAACTACTACTCTACCATAAAAAAAGAATAAAATAATGTATTTTGCAGCAACATAGATGGAACTGGAGGCTATTATCCTAAGTTGATTAATTTGGAAACAGAAAGGAAAATGACTCAAGTTCTCACTTTTAATTGGGAACTAAATAATAGGTACACACAGACATACAGAGTAGAAAAATAGACATTGAAGACTACAAAACGTGAGAAGGTGGAAGGAGGATAAGAGTTGAAAAACTATCCTGGGTACACTAAAAGAGCTTTGACTTCACACCATGCAATATATGTGAGAAAGCTGCGTTTGTACCCCCCAAATTATATTTTTTAAATCAAAAAGTAAAATACAAAAATAATTAAGAAGAAATAAAAATGAAATTAATAGTCAACAATAACTCAATTTTATACTTTATATGTGTAACTCCCAACTTTAATCTGAGCTCCAGAATCCCATTCGTAAAGGTGTACTCAGTATTGCTCCCTTGATCCTTGGCAACACCTGTAATTCCGTAGGTCCATCAGTAAGCTTATTACCCTCTCTTTAAAAACATGCTGCTCTTGGCAGGCACGGTGGCTCATGCCTGTAATCCCAGCACTTTGGGAGGGTGAGGAGGGTGGATCATGAGGTCAGGAGATCAAGACCATCCTGGCTAACACAGTGAAACCCCATCTCTACTAAAAATACAAAAAAAATTGCCAGGCATGGTGGCACGTGCCTGTAGTCCCAGCTACTCAGGAGGCAGAGGCAGGAGAATCCCTTGAACCTGGGAGGTGGAGGTTGCAGTGAGCCAAGATCATGCCACTGCACTCCAGCCTGGGTGACAGAGCAAGACTCTGTCAAAAGAAAAAAAAAAAAATGCTGCTCTTATTATAAACTTCCATGGTGATGTCCTGAGAAACCTTTCATGTTCTCAAGTTGAAAGTTTCCAATTATCCTCAAATTTTCTTTTTCTTCATGTTTTGAGACCGAATTATTAACCACAGGTGCCTTACTCTACAACTAAGATATCTCTTGAATCTGAGTTCTTATCACTTTTTATGTAAATTATTGCAAAACACAGCTGCCTTCAGTTTTTCTCTCTTCTCCCAAAAGACCTCAATAAAACAGAGATGATTTGTTCATCTCCATTTAAAAACAAGAGGAAAAAAACATTTTTGGAGAAAAGTCATACATATACATACACACACACACACACATACACTATTTCATGAATTTCTAGTATTCATTCCTAACTCTAGAATCATTCACAATGTAACTCTGACTTCTAATTTTAAAGTGTATTATTCTTTGATTCTACTCTTTTATCGATTCTCAGGGATCCTTGGCATGCACACCAGGCTGTAGTAAAACAAGACTAATTCCATTGTCAGTGTACTGGAATATCTCTCCCTTTCCCTTACTTGTTCTGATAACATTGAATTCATTCTTGCAGGCCCACCTCAGTTTTTTGTCCTCAAGGATTCCTCTTGTCCCTTCATCAGCCCTAATCTTCCTATTGTTCATAACCATTTTGTATCATTTGTTTGTGTATGTATATCTGTTTATAATATATGTTAACCTGTGAGGAATAGATTGTGTATTGCTCAATTTGGTATTTCCTGAGAGGTCCTAGCCCAAGTACTCAGATTGCAATGATTAGTACTCAGAACGTGTTTGTTCTAGATAGATGCAAATAATTAAAGATATACTCTTATTAGTTCTAAAATGTAAAAAAAATTGCAGCTGATAATGACCCTAGCACATTTTCAAGAAGTGGAAGGGTCTGAGATTTTAATCTGAATTAATTTATAGTTTAATGCAGGGGATACATTCTGAGAACTGCATCATTAAGTGATTTTGTCACTGCGTAAACATCATAGAGTGTACTTATACAATCTAGATGGTATGGCCTACTACGCACCCAGGCTATTTGGGATAGCCTATTGCTCCCAGGCTACAAACTGTACAGCATTTTACTATACTGGATGATGTAGGCAATTGTAATACAATTAAAAGTATTTGTGTATCTAAACATAAAAAGGTACAGTAAGAAATATGATGTAAAAGATAAATGATACTGTTGTATAGGGCATTTATCACGAATAAAGCTTGCAGAGCTGGAATTTGCTCTGGGTGAGTCAGTGAGTGAGTGGTGAGTGATTATGAAGGCTTAGGAAATTACTATACACTACTATAGACTTTATAAACACTGTACACTTAGACTATACTACATTTATTGTAAAAATTATTCCTTCAATAACAGCATTAAACTTAGCATATGGTAACATCTTTATTTTATAAACTATTTTTTAACTTTTTGATTCTTGTAATAACACTTAGCTTTAAAAAATTGTTCAGATGTACAAATATACTGTATTTATTTATACCTTTAATCTGTACTCTTTTTTCTATTGTTAATTTTTTAAATAAAAATTTTTTAAAAAAACAAAGACAAAACACACACATTAGCCTAGGCCTACAAGAAGTCAGGATAATCAATACCACTGTCTCTGACCTCCACCTCTTGTCCCACTGGAAGATCTTCAGGGTAATAACATGCATGGAGCTGTCATGTCCTATGGTAACAATGGCTCTTCTGGAATACCTCCTGATGGAGGAGACTGTTACACAGTTTTTTTTTTATAAGTAGAAAGAGTACATTCTAAAAGAATGATGAGATGTATAATATTGTAAATACATCAACCAGTAACATAGTTGTTTATTATTATTATTATTATGTACTGTGCATAATTGTATGTGCCATACATTAATATGACTGGCAGTGCAGTAGGTTTGTTTACATCAGTATCACCACAAACACATGAGTAATGCATTGTGCTACAGAGTGACTAGGCTACAAGAATTTTTCAGCTCCATTACAATCTTATGGACCACCTTTGTATATGTGGTCTGTTGTTGGCCGAAACGTTGTTACACTGTACACAACCATATTTGCAAGCTAACAAATTAGCATGCAAATGTTTCATGTAAGCCAGAAGACTCTTTCATATACAAAGGACTTTATTACTCACATCAATAACCATAATCAGAGCATCAATATTTGCACCAGTTCTCCAAACCACACCATCCACAGAGCAACACAAAAACGGCCAGGTGATGTTGCACCTTCACTGGTTTGTGTTAAAGGTGAGAAACTCTGAGTTTAAGGAGCCCCAACTGTTTATAATGGACAGAGGGTCTGCCTGTGTTTTCCCCAAAGACAATATATCTTTATTATTCTGTTGGGAAACAAATCTTTTCCGTCTCAGACAGATTATCTTTCAAGGCTGTTTATAAATATTCTTGAAAACCTAATCTAGAACAAAGGTAATCAGTGACTGCTCAGAAGATGTGCAGGAAAGCAAGAAACATGAAAATTTTCTCTCAATACCTATTTAAATTCATAAGATTCTGATGCAGGCATAAAGGACAATTACTATAGAGGGAAACTGAAGGAAGTCCTTGGAGTACACGATTAGAACTATTATTCAGTCATTCAGTTCAATTAATATTGATCAAATTCCTACTCTGGACAGACACTAATCAAAATTCTGGTGACACAGCAGTGAACAAAACATTTCTGCCTTCTTAAAACTTACATTTTACAAAGAGGAGCCTAGAAAATTAACACATAAAATGTATATGCTTACATTAGGCAATGATAAAATTTACGGAAAAAAAAAAGCAGGCTAAAGGGACACAAAGTAAAAGGTACATTTTTAGATTGGGTGGCTAGTGGTGAACTCTGATTAAAAACCCTAACATAGTAAATATGAAGCTACGTAGCTACGTGGGAGAATAGTATTTTAAACAGAAGGGCTAGGTTTGAGGCCTAGAAGGAGAGTTTGCTTGACAAATTTGAGGAATATTAAGAAGGCCATGCAACTGTAGCATGGAGGCCAGGGAATAGTAAAAAGTGATGTCAAGAATTTGGAGTGGGGAGATAATGTGTTACCAAAACACCAGGGGTTTGGTCTAGGACCTCCTGGTCACTGCACAGAAAGCCAATCACTGAGACAACTATTATTGTCAAAGAAGAAGTCTCTAATTGGGTGCTGCAGCTGAGAAGATGGGAGATCAGTGTCAAATACACCTCTCTGACTGACTAAAATGAGAGATTTATATAGCAGGAAAGAAATGTAATAATGTGTAGGAAAACAAGAACTAGGGAGGGGTAAAGAAGCAATCATGATGAATGAGGGGTCTGACATCTTGTTGTCTGAATGTGATGATCTGGTGAGTTTCAGTTCTTTGATACTTTCTTTGAGAGGCCCAGTTGAGAGGCTCAAGAGTGCTGAGGAAGGATGTCAGGCAAAACAAATGTAAGTTTCAAGCTTTAAGAAATTGAACAGAAAGGGCAATTTCTATGTCCAAAAAAACTGTCTATGGGACTACATTGGGTCAGTTTCAAATGTAAGGTCTTTATAGGCCACTGCAAGCACTATGGAATTTATACTGACATGGGAAGCCATTGGATTATTTGGAGCAGAAGACTAAAAATAGGCTAGATGCAGTGGCTAAGACCTGTAATCCCAAGCACTTTGGGAGGCCTTGGCAGGCAGATCACTTGAGATCAGGAGTTCAAGACCTGCCTGGCCAACATGGCAAAACCCATCTCTTCTAAAAATATGAAAATCAGCTGGATGTGGTGGCGGCCACCTGTAATCTCAGCTACTCTAGAGGCTGAGGCAGGAAAATCACTTGAACCTGGGAAGCAGAGTTTACAGTGAGCTGAGACCATACCACTACACTCCAGCCTTGGGGACGGAGTGAGACTCCGTCTCCAATTAAAAAAAAAAGGAAAAAGAAAAAGACTGAAAATATATAAAAACAATCAGCTATCAATTTTTAATTTTTGAAAGATTGGGTTGAACTAGGTTAAATGGTGAATGCACTGGAAACTAGAAAAACAGTTAGGAGTCGGCTGCAAGAATCCATGTGAAACCTGATGGCAGTTTAGATTAGGATGTTTGTAGCATATACAGATTTAAAATACATAATGAAAATTGACCTGGCAAGATATCCCAGATGGGAGAAAATAAAGGGGAGTCACCTTCATTCCATGCTTTCCAGTTTAATCCATTATAGGCAAGAACAACCAGTCAGGAAGATACTACAAAATCACCTATATCCATCATATTCTTATACTCTGCTACTATATACTTTTAAAATATATATTTTTTCAGTATTATCTCAAGTTCAATATTTTTAATTAAATTGGTTATGATCATCAAAGTATCTAGAAAGCTTAGAGCAAATTTTGTTAAATGCAGGATGTTCTTTATTCTAATTTTTATGTGGAAATGTATAAATATTTCAGCCCAAGTGTTCTCCTATAAATCATTTTTTTGTTTCATTAAAAGTAATATTCTTTGACAAATATTTTTGCAAGGCAAAATTTGTCAAATAGGTTATCATTATTTATAATTCTTTGGCTATTTTACTGAATTCGGAAACTGAAAAATTATAGGCCTTCTCAACTTAATCTCATTTTTGTACTGGATTTAGGTTTATCCTAATAAAACAGAAACTCTATCAAAATATTTTTCCAACAAGCTGAGATATTCTAAAGCAAAATTATAGAATTTCAAGGTCTCAAATAATTCTCAAATTATAATGAATACCTAGCAGAGAAAGCACAGATTGCTACATGAGGAGAGTTTAAAAAAAAAAAAAAATCAACTATCCACAAACATGTCGTAACTCAGTTATTCTGTGAATTTATAAAAATATTTATTTCACAGCTGCAATTTCTATTTTGATTGGTAGATATCTTGTCTGTGTCAGCTCAGTTCCTTTGAGAAGCAGAAGCCAATAGTATAGATGTGCAAGAGAATTATTGGAAAACACCAGTGAAAGACAAAAGGCAAATATTAACAGAAGGCAGGGTGAGCTTTCAGACCACACCTGTGAAAGTCAGGTGTTAAAGAAGAAGGAATGGGAAGAAAGAGCTGAAGTGTATAATGCAGTTCTGAGATACTTTCATCCAGGCCATTGGGGAATCCTCCAGCAAATATTAACCAATAGAGTCGTCTGGTATTGGGCACAAATTGTCTGGCTGTAGTACCACTGCCATGCTAAGACAGTGGCTGGAAGAGGTTGGGGGAAACATGGCTTCAGCATTCATGTCACAGTGGATCTGAAGAAATATAGATTCAACTATGACCCTTATGGCAGGTTCTCTCGAAGGGAAAGAGCAATGTTCCCCATGACAGTCATGGCCTCTGAGAGGAATTAACTGATAATATTTTTGAAACATCAGGTAACATTGACATAAAGCCTCCATTATTTAACTCTTTTCAAAGATATTTTTCTGCTAATGAAGTCAACCCAGTAACAGTTAAAGCTTCACTTTTTATCTGAACCAAGAAAATTTAGCATCAACAAGTAACAAAATTAATTTAGAAGGACAGTCTTTCAACTAAATGAATTACCATGCTTCAGAAATGATGAGTAAACACAGCCTACACAGCTGCATGTTTTAAATCGTCATCTCCAAGCTCATTCTTCTGAATAACTATTTTTTGAAGGAGAATCTTATACTTTAACAGATTAATCTTCTCGTTGTCATGTGGACACTATGCTCCTCATATTGGATTGCAAATGTTGAAATGCATTTTGCACAAGTTAATTTTTCATCATCAGAGCTTCCTTTTCTTGCATTGTAAAAATTCACTTTTTTCTTATTACTTTCTTATGGCAAATTAGATTATTACAAAATGAAAAGTATAACTAAAATTAATATTGTATAGATTCATACCTTCATAGATTTTGGTGACAGCAATCAGATTATTCTCTACATGACTATAACATGACCACTCAGTCTATCTAAATAAAAATATGGCAAAGGCTGGAAGTACATGGTGAATGTCTCACAAGCCCATCTTAGTTTATTTTAATGCAACAATGTAATAATAATGTATTGTTTAAAAAATGAACAATTCAGCAAAAGTCCTAATTCAGAAAACAATTCAGGAAAAATCCTAAAACACAGTACACTTAGACAACAGGCATAAACCAAGACCATCCGTGGTGAATTGACAGTCTAGGAGCCACTAATATTTTCTAGACATGATATTCATATACTCAATAGTAATTAAGGATAATTTTGAACACTGCCCGTAGGAAAGGAGAAGTTAAGCAGGAAAAGCAATGCTAGAAAGCTTTGAACCAAGACTTCCTTAGAAAAGAAAAGGGGAAGTCAATTAGAATAGTCTATGTAAGTTTGAAAGAATTTTAAGAATGACTAGTGTGTTAAGGTAGCAGATATGTGGGGTTTGGAGCCAAACATTCCTAGGTTTAAACTCTGCCCTCTTTCCATATGACACTGGAGAAATTGAATTTACCTCCCCACACTTTATGTTTTTATATTCAACTTGATATGGTGTGGCTGTGTCTCCACCCAAATGTCACCTTGAATTGTAATAATCCCCATGTGTCAAAGGGCGAGCCAGGTGGAGATAATTGAATCATAGGGATGGTTTCCTCCATGCTGCTCTCATGGTAGTGATTAAGTCTCATAAGATCTGATGGTTTTATAAGTGGGAGTTCCCCTGCACAAGGTCTCTTCCCTGTAGCCATGTAAGACATGATTTTGCTCCTCATTCACCTTTTGCGATGATTATGAGGTCTCCCCATCCATGTGGAACTGTGAGTCAATTAAACCCAATTCCCTTATAAATCACTCAGTCTCCGTTATGTCTTTATTAGCAGCATGACAACACACTAATAAACAACTATTATGAATATTAATATAAATACATAACTCCTCTTATAATAATTTGTAGCTCTAGAAAGTATTAAGATTCCTAAATGTAGTCTTATATGTCTGGGGTACCAGAAGTTATGAAATGGAATTGGAAAGGTTGGCATTTAAAAAAATTAAGACAAGTTTTGATTTAGATACTGCTGAAGCACAGAATCTCTTTTATTTCTCTTTCTCCAGTAAAAGTGCTAATGCAAGCAAAAGAAGCTATTAGCATCATTAAGGAGTAATATAGTATGATTGCCCATGAGAAATCTAAAACAAATCTAACAAACTGATATGATTTGGATCTGTGTCCCCAATCCAAATCTCATGTAGATTGTAATCCCCAGTGTTGGAGATGGGGCCTGGTGGGAGGTGATTGGCTTATGGGGATGGATTTCCCCATTGGTGCTGTTCTCCTGATGAGTGAGTTCTCATGAGACTAGGTCATTTAAAAGTGTGTAGCACCTCCTGCCCCTCTTTCCTCCTGCTCTAGCCATGTGAAGTGCTGGCTCTCTCTTCACCTTCCACCATGATTGTAGGTTTCCTAAGGCTTCCTCAAAAGCCAAGCAGATGCCACCATCATGCTTCATGTATAGCCTGTGGATCCGTGAGCCAATTAAACCCCTTTTCTTTACAAATTACCTAGTCTCAGATATTTGTTTACAGCAGTGCAAGAGTGGGCTAATCCACAGACAAATGTCTTTCATCCAGTAAGTCACTTTCGGTGAAAGTTATAGAACACCTGATCACTGTGAAAGAATTCTAAATTCTATCCTTATAAATATTCCACATCTTCTAGCATGTAGTATTAATTTTTCTGAGCCCTGTAACAAAATCTATTTTGGCAAGACCTTCTCAGGATAATGCAATGCAATATCATATGGATCATTCAGCTTGAATAATAATTTCTCAACTGATATCCGCTGCAGCCAGCCTTTCACATAACAATGCGTCTTGTCCAGCCTCACGCTCCACTGGCTTTCAAATGTCTTGCACTACTGGCTCTCTGAATTTAGCTGTTGTATCTCTAGAGTTCAGGAAATTCAGAGGACATGACTTTTTGCATAAGATTACTTCTTCTTTAAACTGACTCAAACAAAACTGTGCTCCCAAGGTTCTCATCAAGCAAGTATGTTTTGCTGCCATTAGCACATTGATGTTTAAACTTCATAGGAGTAAAAACAAGACTAATACCTACTTTTGTTTAGATCTTACTTTGTGTCAGTCACTGCCTTAAATATTGACCTTCCTCATCTCACTATTTTGAACATACTTTACGTAAGTGAACAGAAGTTAAAGAGGAGAAGTAATTTGGAACAGGTCATGGGTTACTAAGCTGTGATCCTGGATCAGATTCTGTTCTTACTTCACATTTTTATTCTCAGCACCAGACCTGCCACCCGTCATGTTTTGTCCATTTGTCCAACATCTAATGAAAATATTTTCTCAACATACTAAATAAGAAAAACATTAATTTAAAATATTAGTGATTTATAATCTTATAGGAGGCAGATTATGAAATTGAAGAAAAAACTAGATTGAGACTTTAGAAGTATGAGAGATAGCTAGAATTTAGCCATTGACCTGCTAAGTGAATTACCCCACCTATTCATATAACTTTTCACAACTGTAAAGTAAAAAATTGTTTTAAATGATAAAAACTTAACAATGTCCAAATGTCCAGCATCCTTACCAATACATAAATGATATTGAAGGTCTATGTTTGGTATTATATGGAACACGGTAATATATTAGCTGTAAACATTTACTCACCTTTCTGTCACTTTAGATCATGTGCTTTCCCTTGAGGCAACTCATTTAAACTTCACAGCAGCAGTGGGGAAAACAATATAATACTCATTTTGTGATTGGGAACATTACATAATCTGCCCAGTGTCAACTAGCTCAGAGTATAGATATGAATTTAACATTAATGTCCCAAAAGATAAGATGTTTTCAATGTGGTATACACACATGAGAAATATTGAACTTTATAATGCACAAATATGGAGACTTTGTGTCATGTCAATTTACAATTGGCTGTTGTACAAATCTGAATGAGATTTGGAAGTGGAAGTGAAAGCAATCTCCATGTTTACATTTAAGGGTTAGTGTAAGAACTGTTTCTCAACATTTTTTTAAATCACTGCCTTCCATATAAGCCTTTCAAATATTTTCCCCTAATTTCCTCTCCCTCCTTTTGAAATTAAATACTAAGTAACAAGATTTTGTCAACTAGAGTTAAGCCATGGAAGGCCAAGAATCATGTTCATAAGAATTTTTTTCCCCATCCCCCGCAAAACCAATTTTTGTCCCCTTGGAGGTGACATATCACCCCCACTGATATAGGTCAACTGATACCACCATTGATATAGGGTCATATTAGCACTGCCGCTGATACTGGCTCAACCTGTTGCCTGAGGTACCAGTTGGGCCTGCAATTCGAGCTTCTGCAACATTTCCTCTATCACTTTCTACAAATCCTGGAACAGGTATGTATACAGCTCCACTGACGAAGGCACTGGCACGATCTGCCTGATACCCATATCATCAAAGTTGCAAGAGGTGAGACAGAGGCATACAGGCTCCACTTCAATCTTTTCGATTTCTATCCATTCTCCCAAATTACAGCTTGTCATTGTGATACAGACAGGAGGCAAGGAAATACTGAGTAGATAAGGGTGGTTCCCCAGCAAAGGCCCCACCTTCAAACCTAGAAACCCACAGGCCTAAATGGAAAGAGGCATTCCTGTTTTCACTCCCAAATTTTGCCTTTTCCAACACCACTCTGGCCCACCACTCCCAGTCTTGTAGCCATAAAAATCCAAAACCCTAAGCTCCATGAACAGAAGAGCGGCAGAGAGGCAGAGCAGCAGAGTGACAGAGCAGCACAGCAGAGAAGGAGAAGGAGCATTTGAACATCCAGAGGAGTTTGGCTGTGGGACAGCCCAACTCTGGGGAAAAGATCATCTTCCCACTCCATCTCCTTTCCAGTTCCTCATCCATCCCACTGATAGCCACCTTCATCATTCAGTAAAATCCCCACATTCACTATCCTTCAAATCCATGTGACCTGATCCTTCCTGGACGCTGGACAAAGGACCTCGGTACCAAGAGGGAAAGATGTAAAAGGGTGTCACCTTGACTCTCCACTGAACTGGTTTAACACTTAGCTGTCCACGAATGGCAACTGCTAAAAGAGCATTAATTGTAACACACTCCTAGACGCCACTGTGGGACTGGAGCCCATAAGTGCTTGCCCTGGCTCCCACCTGTCTGCAACTCCCCTCCATAAAGGCTTTGCGCGCATGGCAGCCCAAGCAGGTTCCACGAGTGGGTCAGAGAACTCTCCTATTTCAGTTGCTCTCCTTCACATCATCTTTCCTTCCCTGTTGCTGACCCTATTGACTTCAGGTTCAACACAAGAAGCAGGAATAACTGCCTAAATAGGACTGCATAACCAGTTTTCACAATTGGATAAGGTAAATTACCACCATAAATTTCTAACTGCATATTACTCAGTTTGATTTTTTTCTCTGATAGAATACTACTTGATAAATACACAGTAATTATTTTATAGTTTTCAAATTTATCAACTTAAATATGTTGACATAAATGTAAATATACAGTTCTGCTCATGCCGTTCTCTTTTTATTTCCTGTCCTCTCTTTTAAAATGAAATCCTCAAAACAAATAAGTAAATAGTAAAAAAAGAAAGAAAAGAAAATTATTGTATACACATAGTCTCACTTTTTCCTTCATGCTATTATATCCTATTTCTTTCAATATTTGATGCATGGTTTCAACGTCATTTACACATTCAAAATGATCTAGTGAAGGAACATTCTTTGATACACATGTTCTTTCTAGTTACAACACCATTTGTCAACAGTGCTTCTAAAATTACTCTTTCATCTCCAACTTTATTGTTTACATAAAAGTATTTTAAATTAAATGGATCTAAATTTGTATTACTTCTCATTTAATAGTAATGTAACTTATTTCCTGATTTTTTTTTCTTTCTTAGACTCTTGGGACACAACAGTTGGATGATATATTCATTTATTCTAATATTTAACTGTCTTCTTAAATCGTTCATAATCTTCAAGATGGCTCAATTTTTACAACAAAACAACAATAATAAATATAAAAATTAAGAATAAAAATAATAAGAAGAAATTAAAAAGACTAGGCATTTCATAGGAAGCTTTTTGAAAAGTAAGACGAGATCAAAATAGTTGGGCAAATTAGAAAGTACTTTTTTACATCTATGAAAAATCAGTCTTACATGGAGAAAACAATAAGCATCTGTCCAATAATAATTCAGTCACAGATTGAGAATCTCTGTTCAGACACTGTGTTTGTTAAATGCAAAAATGTATAAGCTTTTCACATACCTTGTGCTTTCATACAGTTTGAATATGTAATCATAAATTTAAATATATTAACTGCATGCATTTAAATATGTAATATCAAAATAAATGCTTCTGTGTTCACTGCAAACCACAGACATAGTCAAGCTCCTATGAAACTACTATGAATTATATCATTTGGTACATTGTCTAAAATTGGCAAAAAACACTGAAAACATCCCTCAAAATCTTGTGTGTGTGTGTGTATGTGTATAGAATAGATATTCTTAACATTTTTAATATGGTTTAATTTTACCTTAAGTCAAAGTTTTCAATAGTAACTAAAATGTTCTACTGTTTCTCTGAGTAAAAAATTTAAAACATACCATTTCGAAAGAATTATGTTTTTAGAAAATTGGTCATTATAGATAATTTCTGCTTATTTTTAATTATGGCACCACTGTGTCACTAAGTTATGTTTAGAACATTTACATTCAAACCAAGATTCCACTAATATGTAAAATGTGTGTTTAAGCTTTGTGCCTATTTGAATTATTGTCCCTTTGATGACAGATATTTCAGCAGCTACAACATAAACATATTAAGACATTTAGGAAAGATTTAGGAAAAAATGTTAGCACATTATTGTTGCTACTTGACTCATTGAAAAAGAAAATTCCCATTGACATAACTCTAAAGGGAAATCCATTTGTGGCAAAAGAAGAAAAAAACACTTTAGGAAACCCACTTGGGATTTGTTATATGAAATTAAATTAAGTCACATTTTAAATTTCCTAAAATTTGCTCTAAATACATATCAACAGTTGCAGTATTTCTCTCTACAATTCTATTCTAAAATTACATCCCACTAAAAGTGTGATTTCTCTACATTTCTTCCATATATATCCTAAGAGTCATTATTCTATCCTTTCTCAACATGAGTAACTCAAATATTTCAAATACTTTTTTCGTAATTCCATATAGACATAGTAATCAGATGTCATATTAAGGATTAAAAGTGTGGTCAGCCCTATATATTCTTTTTCACTACCACAGAGGAGATTAGTACAAAATCGCATTGAGAGAGCTTCAGGGAGTCTCAAGCCAGACACTTACTAGGAATAGCTTCTAAGAGAGTACCACATGCTGTGAGCAAATGCAGGGAGCAGCTGAATGCTTTTCCGTATGACCAAGAGTGGCTTATTATGACAATGACAGCCAGAATATATGAGATCCTGTGATCTGGACAAAAAGACCTAAGATTTGATACAGTGTGGGCCAATGAATCAGGGAATAGATGGAAACAACCACACATGCACACACACGCACACACACAGAAATGTAAATGCAAAAGTACGATTTTCATTGATTTTAGTTTAGTTTTGTTTTGTTTAAAATATAATTAGAAATAAATGTACATATCAAATAAAAATATCTGACACCTAGTTCTAAATGCATAGTTAGTCAAACTAAATGTAAGGTCAGCCAATGACTTGACTCTCTTCATTTCTTCTCAGGCCTCACTCAAGAGAAAGTGGATATTCCAGTTACTGTGGCTATATAACAAATTACCCCCAAAATTAATGGCATAGAATAACAAATTATGGTACTCAGGGAGTCCTAGGACCGGGAATTTGGACAGGACACAACAAGGATGCTTTGTCTTTATTCCACATTGGCTGGGCCCTCAGGTGGTATACTCAAAAGCTTTGGTCGCTCATATGTTTGGTGGATGATGGTGGCTGGCTGGCAGCTCAGTTTCTCTCTGTGGTCTATCGTCATGGGCTAGCTTGGGCTTCCTGAGAGTATGGTGGTTTGGTTCCCAGTGCAAGTTTCACAGGAAAGAATCCTGTGGATCTTTTATTCCTTTTATTACCTAGTTTTATAAGTCACATAGCACCACTCTTGTTGTACTCTCTTGATGAGAGCAATTATAAGTTTCCATCCAGATGCATTGAAAGAAACACAGACGTCGATTCTAGTGAGAGAAGTGAGGAGTCACACTGTTAGAAGAACATGTGGGGTGTGAGATGGTGTTGCAGTTATTTAGATGAATAAAATCTGCCACGACAGGCAAGAGGCACAACATAAAGACTAAAATTAGAACTGGGCCTTCTTTTAGTGAGTCTCTCCAAATGCAATCTTCTATCTTTTTCTTTCTGTTCACTACACTTGTTCAAACAGCAAAATGATTCATTTACATATTTTAATTACTTTACTTGGTTGACTCCCTGCTATTTGAAGAAGTGTATTTTTAATCGACTGAAAGAAGGTTAAGTTCTAGTTTTAGACTTTATATCATGCAATATTTATGAATAAGTGAGTCAGATGTTTGGTGAGGCAGTGATGGGGCTATGGTCAAATCATGTCTTTTAAAAGGAATTCAATTTTTGAGGTTTCAGATATTTAATTTAAAGTGAAAGACTAGAAGACCAATTTGTCAGGATAAGCACCATTTGTGAGAGAGAACACAGAATGTACGCAGCTTTGGGCTGAGGGACAGCTTTGATTTTTGTAAAATTATGAAGATATGTTCTTCTAATCTGCCCAGAGATAATCTGTAAATTCTTATTCCCCTTTCTTTTCAAAGAATATCTCACCTACTTGATGTTTATGCTCACACAGTACCTTCTGGGGGGCATAAACATCATTGAGATGTTTTGCAATTTTTACATACATGTATCACAGCACAGATAGGAAGATAAATAATGAGATATTTTGTAGGGGGACAATGACAAATCTGTGGTGTGTTCTATACAGGAGAACTCTGTTTGAGACCAGAAGCCCATTCACATGTATCAATCCTCTGCTCAACTGTTTCAGAGACATTGAAGCAGGCAGTCCTGCTTGCTTCAGAGGCAATTGTAGGTGAAATCAGAAGGTTCCAGGAATTATGATAGCTCACAGTATCATGAATATTTGGGAGTAGATTTCATTGCAAAGAGAGTATAGAGAGCAGAGTCAAGGGTATATGGGCAGATACTTAAACAATTCATACATTTAGGGAGGTATAAAAAGATAAACTACATTCATGAATTGTTTATTCAAATACACTATTTCATGGCTTAAGGTAAATTTTAGCTCACAACAAAACTGCTTGACTCTAAAGAACCTATGTTCTATGTTGACAACCCTGAAAATACAATGTTTAAAAGCAAACACACAAAAACACAACTATATTTTTGTGTGATTACCTCTCAGTTACATATTTATGCCAGGGAAAGAGAACAAAAGTAATTAAGTAAAATAACCTCATCCTTACTCCTTATTTGCTTATGACCAGGATAATTTGCCAACCTCATTTATGACAAAGGTTTACTAACCAGTGCACTGATGGAATGTATTCATGCCTAAGTTCTTACGTGATCTAATATTATCCAAATGAACTGTACATAATTTCATTGTAAAAGAAAGTTTAATATAGAAGGTTTTTTAATCATTTTAACTTTTACTCTTTCCCAACCTAATATACTTTATTGAGAGAAGGCAAACAAATAGAATAAGTCAAGATTTTACTCTTAATTCCACTTTTTCTTCTGCTGCTTATAGAGCCTCACCTAAACAACAAGAACAACAAAGAGGGCTCTGAACATTACTTGTCAAAAAATAAAAAAATAAAATAAAATGAAAGAGCATGAAAAGTCCACTACTCCAACAATGTCAACTTTCTCTTGTGATGGCAGTAACTTAAGTCATGAAAAGACACTGAGCAGTAAGGGAAGAATTGCTGGTGTTCTGGTTTCTTTTTTAAAAGACAAATATGGCCTGCTCAACTCTAACAGCTGTCAAGCATTTCATCACCAATCTTTGCAGCATTCCTTCAGGATGTGTACCCTGTATAGTTAAAAACAAAAACAAACAAACAAACAAAAAAAAACACTGCCACTAATGGATAAGAAAAGCTTCAAAACAGAACAAGATAGATTAACATTCCTCATCATGTTTTTGAATGTGTAGCCAAAAACAAAACTAAATAAAAATCAGACAGGTAAGCCCATATTCAAATCAGATTTTGATGAAAGTGGGAATATACATCTTATGAATAGATAAAAGGCAGACAGATGAGATCGATTAGATAGATGATAGGTAGACAGTAGACGGGTAATGGAAGATGATATCTTAGCCTGATCCCTAAAATTATTTTGTGGAACTAAAGTACACTTTCAAATAAGTACACTACATGATGAACTTATACTATTTATTCATCCTCAAAGGGTGGATCACAAGGATATTTTTGGACTTAACAAGGTCAAATTTATGCACTCTGAAAACACAGAAATTTAAAATTTTCAAAGATATTTGTATTTTTGTGAAGAAGGGTGTGCTGTTGCTGTTAGCTGTACTAATAAGTACTATATAGGTTTATTACATAATTAATTCCTTTGGCCAAAAACTACTAATGTAAAACAAAAGTAAAGGAGACTTTTCTAAATGGGAATTTTCATGATTAATTTGAAGGGTTTTTTAAAATTAATAATGGAACAGTGATTATTCAGTGAGTTGGATGGAGCTTGTTTTTAAAGTCATTAGTGTTATATGGCGTGAGCTTCTGGATACCTGTAAAGGTTTTTTTTTTTTAAGTGAGCAAAGCTTGAACATGATGTACACAAAAATATGCCTATTTAAATGAACCAGCAGAAATTCAGGGCAGAGTTGTGCATGAATACATCCTCAAAGATAGATATACATACTATTCGGAAGCCATTTACTTTGAGAGAAGCTGGTAATGATGACAACGAAAAGGAGCCCTAATAGTGTGATAATCTCTCTTTTCACTTGTTTTCCCATCTTGTTACCCTTGTCCTTGGTATTATCTTTCCCAGCCTTTTATAGTTGTCATCACATCTTTCTTCCTTAGGATTTTCCAATCTATTTTTGTGTGCCTTTGTTATGTCACATTTTATCCTATACTCTAATTTAATGAGCCATAAGCAACAAGAAATAGAAAAGAAACCATTCAGCTTTTGAACTTTACTTAGCATACTCTAAATCAGCAGGTCTTAGGCAATCAACAATAAAACTTGTTTAAAAAAAAAATTTTCAGAGGTTTAACCATTGAGTTAGTCATATTGTTTAAAGTATTGCTAAGATAGGAAATGGCGATATGTTAGAGGGCACGCAATACTGAAAGAGCAATATTTTGGGATTACATGGCCGTAGTCAACGTGAAAATGGCCAAGCACCAGTAAGCTTTGTGTCTGTTTGTTCTGCTATTTTAGAGAATGATTTAGACTCTGCTTTAACCTGAGTTTTCCTATGGTAGTTGTTCATGATTTTAAAAGACATCCACGTTTACTTTCTTAGTGTGTGCACAGAACAAACAAACATTTAGGTGTTTACACTGCACAGCTCAAATCCATGGCTCTACAATTGTCAATATCCCAAATCCATTAGGCAAATGCCTAGAAAAGTACAGAAAGTAAGCAATTAGAAGAAGCATCAACAAACAAGTGCAGAACTGCTAAAAAAGATGCTCATTTTGACCTTCCAGTTTACTATACAATATTGAGGTGGCATACAGAGCAATGAATAAACCAGTGTTCTCTGAAGGAGAACAAGTATTCCTTTAATTAATCTTCTGAAGCCTGATTAGTTACTATTACTAGGTTCTACAAACAATGTCATTTCTGCCGATGCCCTTCACATATGCAACACATTAGCCAAGGATAGGATTTTAAAATTCTAAATTTCTATTTAATCTCTGCCTATCTACCCTAGGTTTCTGAATACATTATTTTGCCAACCTCCTAAGTATTCCCCTGTTCCTGGCCACCCAAATTTTCTATTGCTTCAGCCTTCTCCACCATTTCAAAACTTACATGGCTTATGAAGTATTTTCTCAGGACATGTAAACATAGAGAGAATGTGACAGGAGCCATAAAGGTTGATTGAGCATATATCAACACTTACTATTTGTTTGGTAATTTACATGCATTGTCTCATTTATACCTCACGTGAATCCTTCAAGAGAAATATTATCCTCAGTTCACAGATGAGGAATCAAGAGAATAAGTAACAGGTACAATACTGAAGCTAGTTAGGGATAGATGCAGAACCACAAGTACCAGTAGAGCACAGTTCTAAAGACTCTGCAATAACAAACTGAAAAACGAATGAGTACCTTTGTAATATGATGTGCCCTTCTTCGACTAAATTGGTACACTTTCTGGCAGCCAAACCAAAACAGCACAGTTGGCAACTGACTCCAGAAAAATCTCACTACTTATTGTTGATGAGAATTTCTGCTTTGTTACGTCACCCCACCTTTGCTTGTATTTAGCCTGGGCAGGTCCTACCATCTCATTTCTGTCTGCTGAGTGACAGAAATGGCCAGCTTTCCTCCTTGTTTCCTGTCAGTGGAGTCTACTACTGTATTTTTTAGAGCCAAAGTGGTTGTTATGGGATGAATTTTTGTCTTCTCTCAATTTTTATGTTGAAGTCCTAACCCCCATCACCTCAGAATGTTACTCTAGTTGGATAAAGGGCCTTCACAGAGGTAGTTAAGTTAAACGAAGCCCTTAGGGTTTGCATTAATGCAACCTGACTGGTGTCTTTATGAGAAGTGGATATTAGGATATACAGAAAGGCGCCTGAAAAATACATGCACAGAGGAAAGGCCACCTGAGGACACAAGAGAAGCCAAGGAGAGAAGCCTCAGAAGAAGCTAAATCTGCTGACACCTTGATTTTGGACTTCTAGCCTCCAGAGCTGTGAGAAGACACATTTATGTTGGTTAAGCCATCTGGTCTGTGGTACCTCTGGCAGTCTTAGCAAAATAATACTGTGGCTTTAAAATATGACACCTATACAGGTGTAAAGGAGACGGGAGAAAAAGTGGAAGGCTTCCCTGTGAACTTGTCATTGAACAGGTCTTCCTCACAAGAGCTTTGTGTCAAGTTGAAAACATTTGGTGTGACTAAGATAATAACAACTGATAATATAATAATGGATCGTCTCTGGCATTTTAAACACAGGTTCCTAGAAATATTAATATATCTTAACATTGAGGAAAGTCACTAAAAATTTGTTTACAGGCACTCGTCCTGGACAAGGAGCGGAAAACTATTGTGAAAAGGAAGTACTTCTCATATTTAATCATTCTGTCTGGAGCATCTTCATAAAAATGCTGAAAGGAGGTGGGATTCAATATTCTCTTATGATTTACACATCTGACAAAGCTCTATGTCCATGAATTTCAGAGGAAAATGGAAGAGAAAAGACAATTTTATAATTTAAAAAATTCCCAAATGACAATATGTGTTAGAAGAGTATCATCGTGTTCCCTGCGAAGCAGGAGCTAAGGCAAGGGCTTTGGTGTAGGTATTCTATTAGGAAGTGATTCAGGAAAACACACAGGAGGAAGTGGAGAAAAGGAGGCATGTGGGCAGAAAAACCAATAAAGCATGTGTTAAGTGGAATTCCAATTCACAATGCCATAGTCTCATGAGTTGCTGGAAAAACTGAGACATTTATTCATAGATCCCCACCAGTGAGTATAAACCAATGCCTATGTGTGTATGTAAATTGTAACTCATTATTTCATTGGCCAGCACCGTGGCCTGGGTCCTTAAATTTGAGTTTTAGGGGAGTGAGGGCATGTGTATGTAGTTTTATTTGAAATAAAATATACACAAGGTAGTAAACAAATTATCACATATATCACAATAAATGTATATAAAATGAAGACCTATGAAACCAGAACCTATAGGAAGAAGGTGACCAGGGTCAGCACCACAAAAACACCTTGTTAACTCTACCCAATCATGACTGCCACAAAGTTAAACTACTAAGCCGATTTCCAACATCACAGATAAGTTTTGCCTATTTATTTTTGAAGAGTATTATAAGTGCAATTATAAATATATTTGTATTTTCTTGCTTTTTTTCCATCAACATCATTTTTATGAGATTCATCTATATTATTATATGTAGGTATAGTTCATTTATCCCCATTGCAGCTTAGAATTTAGTTGTGTGAATGCAATAGTTTATTCATCATTATTTCTGGGAAAAGCATTGTTATCACATACAACTGCAGTGTTTCTTGGGAAACTTAAATTTTACATTTTTGAACAAAATTAATATATTGTTTTCCTGGCTACTTACAAACAAAAGAAACAGCCACAATTTCTTCTAAACTAGAACTATTCTGTTTTTTTTTTTCACCTATAATGTAATAATCCCTAAACAGAAATACATGTTTCGCTTTTATATGTAGGTATGTGTATGTTTTACAAACATTGTTTACTAAATTACACATTTAATTGATAAATTTCAGCAAGTCATTCATTCAACATATAAACATTTTTGATCACCTACCGTGTGATCAAATTTTGCTGTATACTGGAGCCATGATGAACAAAAGAAGACCTAGTTCTTGCTCACCCTCAATTACTTTACAATTAGAGAGCCACAAAGAAATGTAAAATAAGTTATGACTCACCATGGTGACTGACACAAGAAATGATGTACAGGTTTCCCTGAGTGAATGAAGAAGGAAGCCTAATCCAGATTTGTTTGGTGCAGGAAATCCTGGAAGAAGATGATAAGTTTAGAGTTATTTAAGCAAGTCAGGATGTGTCCTAGCAAATAAAAATGTGTTCAGGTCCTGAGGTTAAAAAAAAAGTATATTGACGGGGAAATTAGAGGACTTCTTTTTGTTTGGAGTCGTTTAGTTTCCTCATCTGTAAAATAAAGGGAATAGAATGAGCGAGCAGTGAGCATTCTTCTAGCTCTGACATTTATATAAAATATTGGTCTCCTATTGGTCTGGTCTCTAGAACTACAATGAACATTTACAGAAAAAGATCTCAATTTGATTGTTTAACCTCCTGCGATGCTAATGAAGTGATGTGATATCCAAAGTGGTCCAGCCACTGCTGTTGAATGATCTATGGAATAAAAAATAAATAAATCTCCATAAAAAGTTTCTTACATGTCTTTTACTTACCTCAGTTTTGAATATCTTACACTTTAGAACCATGTAATTTCCTCAAACATTTTTGACATTAAAAACCAATTCACTGAAATCATAAAATCTATTTATTTGTCTTGCTACCAAATTACAGGGGGTCGGGGAGGGAAGACAGAAATGAAAATATGGAAATCCTCACCAGAATGGTTGGGATAACTTATAGACTCTCTCATTTAAATTGTCAGTTCATAACAGAAACCAAAACATGTTTCATTTCACAAATATTAACACTACAAGAGACTGACTCATGAACCAAAGACAGAATACTTTTAAAAGAACCACCTCTAATGCTTTGAACTATTCTGTGAACCATTTCTGATCACAAAGGGCCAATCCATGTAACAACTGCCCTTTCTCTTCACCTTGCTGATATGGTTTGGTGGTGTGTCCCAACTCAAACCTCACTTTGAACTGTTATTCTCAATGTTGGAGGTGGGGCCTGATGGGAGGTAATTATATCGTGGGGGTGGTTAGCGCCATCCCCCTAGTGTTGTTTCATGATTGAGTTCTCATGAAATCTGGTTGTTTAAAACCGTGCATCACCTCCCCTTTAGCTCTTTCTCCTGTAGCCATGTGAAGATGTGCTTGTTTCATCTTTTGCCATGATGGTAAGTTTCCTGAGGCCTCCCCAGCCATGCCTCCCATACATCCTGCAAAACTGTGAGTCAATTAAACTTCTTTTCTGTATAAACTAACCAGTCTCGGGTAGCTCTGTAGAGAAATGTGAGAATGGACTAATATACTTGCCAACTCACTCACATACACTTGGGAGCACTTATTAATTTTCCATGGGCATTGCTAAATACGATATGCTGTAAGTCTGTATATTGAATTAAAGTTTATAAACAGCCTGTGAAAGGAACAGAAACATCACAGCTTTTCTGCTTAAATTTGTTGAAATTTCTTTGTTCATACAGTTGTTAGACTGTTTGTGCAGACTCCTAGTATGTCTAAAAGGCATATTAGTGTCCTAATAAACTTTTCTTCTGCACATAAAACATCAGCATTCTTTATTTCTTTTATGTACATGTCTGGTACATGTGTTATGAAAATATATAGGCATATTAAACTTGTGACTCAATAAATCGCCTTTAAAAGGGATTTTCACTTTCAATATAGATAAATACAATTGTTTCCTTTTTCTGATGATAAAATAAACATACAATCACCGCACGTGCTTAAAAATTTGTAGCACAGACAGAATAGCAGTTTTAAATTTATCAACAACTATGACATGCATAAATTAATACAATTAATATTTGGTTTGCTTTCTTTCATTTATTTACTTCATTTTTAGCAGAATTGAGATCTGTGGCAGCTGAGAACTGTGTTCTGCAGCATGCAGTAAAAACTGATTACAAGGGCTTAATTAACGAGAAGGTGTTTTCTTCCCATATGTTTTCTTTTTTCACTATTGTTTTTGTTTGTTTTAGCACAATAAGCAATACAGAGACAGGCAGTCCATGGCTGCTATAGTACCTACAGGGACGATGCCCTTTGTTTTTCCCACTCCTGCATCCTTACATTACAGCTGGATCTTCATGGCAACCTCATACTGGCAAGATATGTTCCCTGTATTACACCCAGGAAGAAGAAGGAGGCATCAAAGAGGATGGAACAGTACTTAGGTCAATAAAACAAAAGTTTCCCAGAAATCCACAGCAGAATATCATTTGGCCACTTGTATCTTAAAGAAATTTGGGCCAGGATTGTGTTTAGGTGGCATTTCTCCCCCTCAAATATCAGTGCAAGTAAAATGGAATCAATTAGATATTTGGGAGGCAACTGATAATGTCTTCCACAAGATTATATATACAGCAAATATGATTTTCTGGTTTCATTACACTTGAGTTATCCCATACACAAGTTTACATAATTGAAACATTTGCATGAACATAATTGTAATGGCTACGTGTCTGTAAAATTATCCATTTATTCCTTCCATTGAACAAACATTTAAGGATAATTTTTCTTTATTTTTTTAAATTGTATTATTATTATACTTTAAGTTTTAGGGTACATGTGCACAACGTGCAGGTTTGTTACATATGTATCCATGTGCCATGTTGGTGTGCTGCACCAATTAACTCGTCATTTACATTAGGTATATCTCCTAATGCTATCCCTCCCCCCTCCCCCCACCCCACAACAATCCCTGGTGTGTGATGTTCCCCTTCCTGTGTCCGTGTGTTCTCACTGTTCAATTCCCACCTATAATTTAAGGATAATTTTTCTTTTACTATTAAAATTTTTAATATTCAAGATATTTGTGCCCAGTTATATTATATACAAAGTATTATTTGTATCTAATAGGCTGGTATTTTAGGCTTATAGGTTTTATTTTACATTCTGTTCTCTTTCTGGTAACATATGAAAATTATATTATTTTATTAAGAAATAATTTTTCAGTAAACTTTATATAAGTGTATTTCTTTGCCTATGAGCACTTACACTATTTTAAATCAAGGTCTTAATGAATACTCTTCAAAATTAACTCAGTATGTGCAAACTTCAAAGAGGTTTGACATTTGCTTACGGCACAATTAAATAAGGAATTCATGTATTAAAATGTTATACTATGACTTAAAATATCATATTAGCTGGAAATATCAATAGACTCACTAATATTTGATAAGTGATACATGAAAATAAAAGCTAATCTGCCCTTTTATTATGGAAGAAAAATGATAGATCTTACAATTGCACATTCAACTGTTTTTAATAAATGGCAATTAAGAATTTTAGTCCTCTATTGTATAATTACTGATTTGCAAGGTCCAATATAAAATCAATAAATTTAAACTAACATAATTCCCTACCCCATGCTAATGCTTGGGCCAGGCATACTTTCTTGTCCTTGTGTTAAACAATGCTGGGATCAAGCAAAATAACTTAGCTTATTGCTCCATAAAACATCTGCTATTACAAGATAAGACTGTATTAACTAAAGAGTTTACTTATCAAGATTAACAGCTTGTTCATCCAGATTCTCTTGGAGATCCTCACCTTGCTGTATCTACAGATCCAAAGCTATTATGTCCTAAACTTTGACAAATTCCTATAAGTTCTCCTTCCAAGGCCTGCCTTAAGATCGCCCAGCTCAGACTTTCAAACTCAAGAAATAACTTTTTCTTATTTCTCATTCTCAAACCGTGCTAAGACTCTATCGAGAGACACTCTCACTCACTGCCATATATCCATTAAGTTTTTCCTGACCAACAGATTTTTATAATGGCTGTATTAGTCAGGGTTCTCCAGAACTAATAGGAGATTTAATAGGAGATTCAATAGATAGATAGATAGATAGATAGATAGATAGATAGATAGATAGATAGACAGACAGACAGACAGACAGACAGATACATACATACATACATACATACATACATAGGTATTTATTATAAGAAATTGACTATTGGATGTTGCCTGTGGTGGCTGACTCCTGTAATCCCAGCAGTTTGGGAGGCCAAGGTGGGAAGATCACTTGAGGCTGGGAGTTTGAGACCAGCCAGGTCAATATAGCAAGACCCCACCTCTACAAAAAAATTAATAAAATAATTATAAAATATTTTAGTAATTGGTTACATGTTTATGGAGTCTGAGAAGTTTCATGGTCTGTCATCTACAGTCTGGAGACTCTGAAAGATAATAGTATAAATTGTAGGCTAAGCCTAAAGGTGTGAGAACCAGGACTACCAAAACTGGAAATCCCAGTTCAAGAAAAGAAGACCAATGCTGCAACTCCAGCAGTTAGGCAGAGAGAGAAAATTCATTTTTGTTTTATTCGGGTCCTTAGTGAGTTGGAGGATGCCCAACCACATCAGAGAGGAAAATTTGCTTTAACCAGTTTTCCAATTCAAAGCTAATCTCTCCTGGAGACACCCTCACAGACACACCCAGAAATAATGTATAACAAGATATCTGGGCATCCCCTGGCCCAGTCAAGTTAACACATAAAATCCACCATCACAATGGTTTTTGGGGGGTCAATAGTAAGCAGTGGATAGATTTCCGAGTAGACATCAAAAACATGAAAAACATTTAATATTATATGATTAAACTCAAATTTTGTCTACTTTAAATACAGATTACTTAGTGATCACCTAATATTGACTACCAATACAAATTTAAGGTGTAGTTAATTTTGATTTTCCATGACAACTAAGAAAATTAAAAGTTAGCCTTGTATTTATTTCCTAAAATGAAACAAACAAAACTCTATTATTTTAAAGCATATTTTGATCATTCAAAAATAATCTTGGTTAATAACAATAATGAACTTCAGATTATATTTTAAACTAAAAACAGCAAGCCAAATATTTTCCAGAAAGAATCCAGCACTATAGGTAGTCTAGAATTTAGGGACATGTTTATAATGTTGGGTTACAGGCTGAGCATCCCTAAAACAAAAAATCAGAAATATTTCAAAATTCAAAACTTTTTGAGTGCTGACATGATGCCACAGGTGGAAAATTCTACACCTGACCTCATGTGATAGTTTGCAGTAAAAACTTGGGTGTATAACACAGAGTTTATTCGTTTAGGGGACATACTTAAAATATTGCATAAAGCTATCTTCCGGCTATACATAAAAAGTATATATGAAACACAAATTAATTTTGTGTTTAGACTTGGGTGGCATCTCCAAGGTATCTCATCTTGTATTTGCAAATATTCCAAACTCTGAAAAAAAATCTGAAATCTGAAACACTTATCCTAAGCACTTCAGATAAAGAATACTTAGCTTGTACTATAAACTGGAATGAAAAGTTTGGCAAGCCATTTGGGGCATTTACTGCTTTTCAAAAATCTCTAAAACAAGAAAACCTAACTCCCATGATTCAGGGAGAGAGACATCTATCTCCATTTTCCAACAGCGCTCTTATCTGTAACAGCCATCACTACCAGAAATGGCCGCTCTGTCTACTTTATACCAAATTAAAATCATGCTTGGTAGCTTCTGAGAAGCTGATTTTTTTTTTCTCATCCTAACATCAGAAGGCAGTTGTATCAGTCTCTGAATATCTCCTTTCAGGGGTGGTCATGGGATAGTATTGTCAGGTCAATGTTTCACTCTGAATAGAAATAGTGAAAGGACAGATAGAAAGGAAAGAACTGGGGAAAAAATCTTCAGGTTAAGTCCTGAGCGTATACTATCATGAGGCGAGAAAAAGGAAATCCCAGGGAAAGTTGCCTGTGCTCAAAGATATTCTACCATCCCCTCCTCTGCTATCATTCCCTCATTTGCTCTTATTTAAAGACATTGGAAAAGAAATCAAAATTGCCTTTGAAAAAGGTTAATTCATTTTGACTCAATTACAAAACTTCTATATAACTTGAATTCCATTAATAAGATAGTCTTTAACCTTCCAACCTTCTCTTCAGACTAAAGAATTCAAATTCTTTTCTTTGTTGTTTTGTTCTATCCCCCAGGCTTTTCAACATTCTTCATATCCATCAAACTCTGTAGCAAAAACTTAAGCACTAGTCTTCTAAGACCTAGACTGCAGTTAGAGTCATGTGCTTGCTTTTTTTTATACCACTACCATCTTCTATTTTGCTCTTGCAAAATTTTTAAAAACATGTGTTTCCAGGGAAAGCATCATGTGGCGGTAGTGATTTTCCCCTGACTCCAGCAGTCCAAGTACACACAGCATGTGGCCAGAGCAGATGCAGTCAATGTGATGGAATATGAACAGGTTGCCTTTCTGATAGAACTGCACCCAGCATTTCTTCAAAACATTCAAAAATGTGTCCTAAGAGAAGACTCCAGGTTATATAGGCCACATGCTAACAGAGTTATCTGATTAAAGGCAGTGCTTCAAAACATGCTGGTTTGTTTTTAAAATAATGTTAGCATAACTAATGCTTATTACGTACAACATAAAAACAAAAAATTAACACCCTTTTTAGCAGACGATTTAAATTATTTTGGAATCAGCACAACACAGAGAAGCAGGTGATAAGAATAATGTGTTAGTATAATGAGTCCTTAAACCACAGATTTAATATTGTTCCTACAATGTTTGGCAAGAGGAAAAAGTATCAAGAGAATTCGATAACAGTCTATTCCTAGTGGGCTACAACAAAGATAGACTGTCACAGAATGAATGAAAACTTCTATCTCTGTAATTGAAAATACAATTATGAAAATTTTGAATCTAAAGTGCAAGGTAATTCTAGATTTCAAGCTTACAGTAGGCCAGTGTGGCCGATATAAACAAAATGACAAAATGCACTATCACCCTGTTATCTGCTGCTCTCTTTCGTTGAAACTTTACATATATTAAAATCAAAAGGCACGATAACTCTGAGTGATGTTTCTGTTAAAAAGGTACATACAAAAAGAGGACTAGATTCTGCCATAATCAAGAATATTGCAATTAGACATAAGTGCCTCAGTTGTGGAAAAGCCAGACCTTAACCAACTTCAAAATATTTACCCGTATAGACTATGCCAGAACACCATGCGCCAAACTTTCCCCATGTAAGATCCTTTATGAAAAATCTTACAGACAGAAGGGATTGGGCAACTCATAAACCAGCAAATACAACAAGACGCAAACACAACGAAAAAAATGTTCAGTCTTGCTACCAACGAAGAAATGGGGATTAAAGAAATTAATAGAAGAGGAGCTATTACCACTTACTGCACTGAAAAGTTTATGTGAAAATGCCCATGCTGATTTTGGGGAAGAAAACTGGTAATATGTATCAAGAATTGTACATATGTGCATATTCTTTAAATTTAAAGATTATAATAAAAGTATATAATTTAACAACTCTATTGCCTGAGATCTCTATATCAAGAAAAGCTGCATTTTCAGGAAATGGGGTTGATTTTATTTTATATCACTAGGATATGTAAATAATTATACCTTTATGCTAGCCAACACCCCTTCTCCCCAATTTGGCTGTTAGAAATCCAAAATGTAATTTGATGCACATCTCTAATGAATGTATAAAACTTAACAGCATGCATTTCATAATTCTTGTTTCAGTTTATTTTTTCTCTGCTTATTTTCATTACTTTGGTATTCTCGGGCGATATTTTCATCTTGTTATTTTATATTGTTTGAAAGCTATTTTATTTTAAAACTTTTGGAAATGAAACAAGATTTAAGCAACTTAAATGTTCACCAAATAAAATACCACAAGACCATTCCTGACTTACCATGGTTCAACTTACAATTTTCCTACTTTAGGATGGGTTTATTGGGACATAAACCCATTGTAAGTTGAGAAGCATCTGTATATGGAAAATAATTTTGACATAATAAACAATAAATGTCTATCATTAAAATTTTATTTGCAAAAAAGTTTGAATTAAAAGATGAGAGAATTATAGACTATAATATAAACAGTTAAAACTAATATAAAAACAAAAACTATTCTTATAATAAAATTTCTATTATAATATAAATTATCATGTAATTTGAGCAAAAAAAAAAGTGAAGAATTAAAAATACACAATTTTGTGTGTGTGAGAGAGGGAAAGAGAGGTAAAGAGAAGGAAAGAGAAAGAAGAAATATATGCCTGTGTACCCACAAAAAGAAATCCTTAAAAATGCCAGCAGTCTAAGAGATTTGTTTCTTGTTTTATATTTTTTCAAAATATTGTTGTTCCTATGTTACTAAAAAACATAAAATGTTATCTTTTAAACAAAGTTTAAAGGTCAAATTTTGTTAAATGTTAAATTTTTAGTATTATTTTTATGATGAAATGTATTTAATTTAAAATTATACCTGACCAAAGACCTGGTCCTCAGGCAGGTTAAATTTTGCAATTTACATTTTATTAATAAGGTATTTAAGACCCAGGTGAGCAAAGAGACTTCTGGAGGCTAGAAACACTGATAATGTCAAGAAAAAATTAGGGATCCAGTACCCTGGCATATTTTCATTCATATGTTGGCATCTTTTCTACTGTAATTATGCTACGTATCTCTGATGATGCTTGGCTTTTAAGCTTGCTGAGACAGAAACTTTGCATCAGACTTCAGTATGATGTAGTCATATTTTTTATGCTTATTTTCACAAAATTCAAATTAATTTGAGGCGTAGTTAAGCAACACTGTCAACTGTATCTTGGAGAAGCATTCTAAACTTCACTTCCTCCTCTGGGGAGTAGAACTGTGTTTCTCCTCAGGGATGAGAGTGGGCAGGTCCAAGGAGGTGCACAGCCCTACCTCCTACGCAGCTCATCTCTGAGGCATTGGTGGACAGACGGGCCTGTGAATCTCCAAAGTTCCTCACAGAGGAAGCAGGAGGGTAACAAAACGGACGAGGGAAGTTGTGAAGTCTCGCATCAGGTTGACAGTGGACATGTGAGGGGAATCTGTTAAAGTCAGTGCTCAGGCTAAAGGCAGCTGGACGATGACAGGGAGGCCACCGGGGTCACTGCTCACACAGCACTTGTGCCATGACTGAGGGAGCCATGGGGCCTGGAACCGAGGAAGCAGCTGGACTGTGAGGTGGATCTGAGTGCTGAGGCAGGAAGCAGGTGGTCACAGGAGGAGGAAAAGATGAGGCTTGCGCTATGGAGCATCTGTCCCCACATTGGCTCCTGTGAAAAGGCTCCACGAAGATTAAATCGTAAAGGAAAAAGTATTTATTTTGCCTAATCATCGTCAAAAACAATTTTGACACTTGCAATGCTGAAAGGAAGGCTACTCTGGACAATAAAACAAGAAATGTGGAATTCTCAAGGGCTAAGTTATCTCAGAAAGTGCACGGGCAAGAAACACATTTCCACAAGAGGCTGGGTAGTCAGTAAGAAATTCTTCACTGATTTCTGACTTTTCCAGTGACTGATGTGTACCTACAAGCAAGTTGTTGAATCTCTTTGAACCTGTCTTCCTACTAGAAAAACGGGTATCTTGCTGTAAAAAGAAATCACTTCTGTTAGAAATCGAAAGTTCCCAGGCAAGCTACATATGCAAAATGCTCTAATTTCAAAGGAAAATATGTTGGAGTCATTCTTGAATATCTAAGTTGAAATTCTCTTTATAAAGTTTTAGCTGTAAGAACACATTCTAAATTTGTTGATTCAAAATTGTCTGGTTGGCTTTTGTTGTTGCTTTAAACAACTTTCTATTCTATGTACTAACAAAAAAATCAGATGTTAAATTTTCTTCATGTTGGCTTAATGGAGATAAATAAAAAGCACATTTTAAATTATCATTTTCAACTTATCATAGGAAGATAAATTTAGAGCTTGTTTAGTCTATTGAAGCTGTAACACACTCTGTTTAGCTCATAAGAAGGCCCTGGTTTCACTCTAAAATAGGCGTTTTCCTGACAAAAATAAAATAAAATAAAATAAAATAAAATAAAATAAAATAAAATAAAATAAAATAAAATAAAATAAAATAAAATAAAATAAAATAAAATAAAATACAAAGGTCGAAGTCATAATTATACCTAATAGGAAAATAATGAAATCAACTGAATATTAACTAGATCTTTCTATTCAGGCTGCTGCATTTTTATGGAGATACAATCTTAAAAATTAAAGTTTTAGGCTGGGTGCAGTGGCTCACGCCTGTAAGCCCAGTACTTTCTGAGGCTGAGGTGAGCAGATCACATGAGGTCAGGAGTTTGAGACCAGCCTGACCAACATGGGGAAACCTTGTCTCTTTTAAAAATATAAAACTTAGCTGGGTGTGGTGGCAGACGTCTGTAATCCCAGCTACTTGGGAGGCTGAGGTGGGATGACTACTTGAACCCAGGAGGCAGAGGCTGCAGTGAGCCGAGATGGCACCACTGCACTCCAGCCTGTGCGACAGAGCAAGACTGTGTCTAAAAAAAAAAAAAAAAAAAAAAAATTACTTTCTGTAAAGTAACCCCCCACCCCAACATACACACACAAAGACACAAACACACTTGACTAGGGTTCTCCTGGTTCATACATGACCTTCCTCTGAGGTAGTGTTTTCATAACTAACTGATAATGAATACAGATTTCCAAGTTCCTGCAGAGTAAATTCTGAATCAGTAGATCTGAAGTAAGGCAAAGCAATCTGTATTTTTTTTTTTTAACAAGCACCCTAGGGAACGAAGAAGTTCAAAAAACACTGCTCTAAAAGACCACTTGCTGCTGCTGTAGGTAAATAACTCAATTCACCTAGATCCTGTCTTAGGACAGACCATCCGTGACAGCACTAATAAATTGTGCATGAAATTGATTTCATCTATATTGGAAACATAATTTGTCCTGCAGTATGTCTTGTGTGCCATTGACTCACACTTTCATTTCAGTTGTTGTTTCTGCATGGTCTAATCTTGTATATATAACCTCACTTACAAAGAAGATTTTAATTTTTCTCAATTATGAAGTTTGCCTTTCTCCCTCCCTTCAGTTTACTGATTTTTCAGTGAGGAGTTCTCAAGCCTTAGAATCCAATTTCTTCTGATTTCAGTTCAAGGTAAAAGCTTAAACCCAAGCAAAGCTCACTGCAAAGAATGTGGTTACAACAGAAGAATAGAAGTTGCACATTTATTCAATTATATCTTTTGTTTTGTGCTTTGTAAATACCTTTTCATCTAACGTAAATTAGAATCGAGGTCTTAGTGAATTTCAGACACAAATAGAGTGGTTCACACTCGTATTATCTTAGCCACCATGTTTATTGGCACTGTATTATAATGGACTTAGACTAAAACAAGAAATAAGCATTTGAGTTTGTTTCCTTGTTTTACAACCTTTTCACATTCCAGCTTCTCCGCATAAAAGGAATTAACAGAACAGAGTACACTGCACCTGAATACTAAACGTCCTCACATTCTGTGTCCTTGAGCAAATTTGAACTAGGGAAAAAAAAAAAAAAAAACTCTTTGCTAACACAAATACAATGAAGTAGCAGACATATGCACTATGCTAAATTCTATCACTTTCTAAGCTATGTGTCATGAATAAATAACATACTTTAAGAAACTACACAAACTCCTTTTGATCACTAGGTTTCTATTCTGTAAATTGCTGCTGCAGATTTATATGCTACCTAACTTACTACCAGTGAATATATGAGGTAAGGGGAGAATGGAGTCATATTATAATTGCCATATTATGTGTGCTTATCCAGGTTACACATTATGCTTGAAAGTATTTTTCTTACGGGAATAAGGATGCGGTGATGTGTGCCATTTTATTATTATCAAGAGGAATATTAAATCAACTTGTATTTATCCCAATAACAAAATTTTAGAATTTGTGAAAGAGGGTTCATTTATTTTCAATTAGTAGTAAATAAACCACCTTATACTGAAAAGCATAGTAATTTCTGTTTGAATATCTATAAAATAAAAAGGCATGAAGAAACCAAATAGTACATTGCAACTAACTGTAAAAGTGAAGCTGAAATAACATCACTCCAAATCCTCCCAATATGCAAACCATGATGATATGAAAAAAACACAAACTTTAGATTACAATCCTTTTCTTTTATGCCCTAAGCAAACATAAATTTTTAAATCCCAAAGTAAATACTATTTAAAAATATATTTTTAATTAAATATATGTAAACATTAAGTGATTCTGATATAATAGCTTTCAAGGCCAGACTAATAGTTCTGTCTCCTTTTCTCTGTCATTCTGGTGAGTCCATAGAGTAAATGAATTTTTTTTAAGTCACTTGATACAGATAAGGTTTTTTTTTTAATAAAACCTGACAGTCTGGTTTTAAAATTTATATGGAAGATTAAAGGGCCAAGAATAACCAAGATATTTTTGCAGAAAAAGAATAAAGA
This sequence comes from Hylobates moloch, assembly GCF_009828535.3. Taxonomy (NCBI): domain Eukaryota; kingdom Metazoa; phylum Chordata; class Mammalia; order Primates; family Hylobatidae; genus Hylobates; species Hylobates moloch. The sequence continues at coordinate 75,154,283 of NW_026652279.1, forward strand.
GTGAGGATTTACCCTACCAGGTAGCAGGGCTTATTATGAAGCTATAATAAATATGAGAGGAGTAGCGTTGTATTGGAGTTTCATAAACTAACAGATTAAATGTAATAAAGAGTTTAGACAGATATACATATATGAAAACTTGATATATGACAAAAGTGGTATGCAAGATCAGTTCAAAATGAAAAAAAATCGATTAATAAAACCAAAGAAAAATGACCATCTATATGTAAAAATATCGTAGGAAATTAGATCCTTACCTAATGCCTTTCACTCAAGCAAACTCAGATAGATTGCAAACATAAATATCAAAAACAAAGCTTTAAACATTTAGTCAAAAATGCAGATTAATACTTTTCTGACCTTGGGATACAGATCATTTCCTAAAACAAGACAAAAAAAATACTAGCTATAAGACATGATTGATAAAACTGACTCTATTAAAATGAAGAATTTTGATTTTTTAAAAGGCACACAAGGTAAGGGAAAACAAAGTAAAAACTGTTAGGAGAAGAGGACCAAGGATATATTAAAGCAAAGAATCACTTCTAAAAAACAAAAAGGAAAGGATAAACAATTTAATAGGCAAAATAGACGCAAACAGAAAAATGTGCAAAAGACACAAACAGGTATTACGGAGAAGAGGAAACACATAATTACCAGTAAGAATATGAAGACGGGCTCAACCTCTTTGTGGTTAAGGAAATGCAAATCAAGACCACAAGATACCATTTTATATCCACCCACTGACAAAATTTAAGAGCCCTGATCACATCATGTGCTAGAGAAGATAGTTTTAGTATCATTGATCAGAACATAAATAGTTAAAATGACTCTGAAAAATAATTTGGCAATATCATTTAAAGTTATTCTCATATCAAATGATTCAACATTTATACTGCTAGGCATTATCCAACGATATGCCTCACATTTGTGCACTTGGATGCATATACATGAATATTACTAGCAAGGTTATTTATAATAGGGAAATATGAGAAATTAACCCAAGTGAAACAGAGATGAATAATTAAATGTGATATATCCATGCAGTATAATTCTATAATAGTGCAACCCATGTGTGGTAGCACATGCCTGTAATCCCAGCACTTTGTGAGGCCAAGGCAGGAGGACTGCTTGAGCCCAGGAGTTCGAGACCAGCCTGGGCAACACAGCAAGACCACGTCTCAAAAAATGAAAATTCTGTAATAGTGTCAATGAACATATATACATGCAACAGTGAAAACAGACAAATTATAAAGCTACTTGGAATAATTTAGATGAAATTAATGTACAATGTTGTCAGTGGGGAGGAGGAGCTGAACACAATCTTAGAAGACTATGAACAACCTACTATCCTTTTTTAAAAGTTCAAAAGTTAAAACTATAGATAGATGTGGAGATATAGACATATGTGTCTATATATATATGTATATACAGAAATGTATTATGTAGATTTTTATATATGTGTACTTTTTTGAGATAGAGAAAAATATGCACAAATTCAGATAGTGGTCATTATGGAGGGGGGTTGGGGGATGGCATGGGGAGAACATATTAGTAAATGTAAGTTATAATCAAACATATTAGTAAATATCAATTATGATCAATGTATTATATTAGTTTTTTGGTTGGTTAGTTCAATGACATTCAGTATATTTTAGATGATAGATGTGGACAGATTAGATAGATAGATAGATAGATAGATAGATAGATAGATAGATGATAGATAGATAGATGATGGATAGATAGATAGATAGACAGACAGTTAGATATGGCCCACAGAGAAATGATAATAAAGTCTAGTGATTAAGTATCATTATTCCAATTCTGTGAATCTGAAAGATATTAAATTAAAAAGTAAAAAACAAAAAATACCACCTGACTCCAGAGCAGTTCTCAAACTTCACTATGTACCACCATCACCTGGAAAGCCTTATTAAAGTTCAGATGCTTGAGTCCCCACCTCCAGAGGTTCTGTTTCAGCGGAACTGAGGTGAAGCCAATAAACAGCACCCTACACCCTAGGTGATTCTATTCTAGGTGATACATGGTTCACAGTATTAGAAATACTGCTTTATAGGAAACGCTTTTCTTGGCTTTATGACAAAAAAGTTTATGTTCTTCAACCTGTGTATGTCATAGTGGCCCAAAGCCCTCTGGACTTAAGTGACACAAGTTTATATCTTCATGACCCTCCATTGTTCCAGCTGCATAGTTCATATTAAGGCATGCCTTACATTAAATAATAAAACCTGTAGTAATAATAACTTAAACATATTTATATAGAGCAGCATATTTAATCTATTTTTATTACTTTATGATATGAGATGAATTGTATCCCCCCAAAATTCATATGTTGAATTACTAACTCTCAGAATGTGACTGTACTTGGAGATAGGGTCTTTAAGGAGGCAATTAAGGCTGAGTGTGGTGAGTCACACCTGAAATCCCAGCCCTTTGGGAGGCCAAGTTGAGAAGATCGCTTGAGCCCAAGCGTGCAGGACCAGCATGGGCAACATAGTGAGACCCCATCTGTACAAATAAATTATTTAAAAATTGAGGCAATTAAGTTTGAGAGAGGTCATTAGGATAGGCCCTAATCCAATATGACTAGTGTCCTTATAAAAAGAGGAAATTCGGACATTTTGGACATAGACATGCACAGAGGGAAGACCATATGAAGACACAGTGAGAAGAAAGAAACCCTGCCTACACCCTGATCTTGAACTTCCAGCCTCCAAAACTGTGAAGAAAATTTTTTTTCATGTTTAAGTCACCCAATCTGTTGTATTTTGCCAGAGCAGCGCTACCTAACAAACTAATACACCTCACAAAACCTAACCTTACATAGAGAAGAAGATGTTTAGGGAGAGTTGGGAACATTATACCATTAAAATATCATTAAAATTAAATTTGGCATTAAATATGGAAGGACAAATTGGTGGATGGAAAACTGGTCTGTCAGTATTTTTCACTCTCTGCATGAGGCATACATATCTGACATATCTATTTGCACCACCTTTTCACCAGGAGACTGATGTTGAAAGGAATTGGCAGTTTTCATACAACGATTCCTTAAACGTCAATGCAAATGAACACTCATTATTAAAATTCATAATGCCTAGCCACCCATATGAAATAGACATTTGTTGTTTTGTTGTTGTTGTTGTTGTTGTTTTTAGCCATCAGGCATTTACCCCATTTATTAATCTGTTCCTCCATTCAAATTCTAGCAGTACTGAGTCAAGCAGGTGGGCCTGTGACCTAAACTAGACTATCAATGCTTCTTTCCAGGATTATGAATCTTTTCCAGAGACAATGGGCACAGCTACATTATGACTTTCATTGGCCATAGGAAAGTTTGCTTCCGTGGTCCTCTTCTTATATTAAAAAAAATATATTAAGTAATTATATTTTACAACTGTGTTATTATAAAGATATGCAGCTGGGTGAGATTCATTTTTTCTTGTGATTTTAAAATAAACTTATAACATGTTTTGTTTGTACTTAACAGTTTTGTGGGCCCGAGGCACTGTGCCCACTGTGCCTCGTGGCTCACTCAGCCCTAACGAGAACTCTGGAGATGGGAGGGTTTCACTCTCATGCTGAAGAGCTCAGGCCAGCTTCCTTGCCTTGACCTCTACCAGAGTTTCTGTTCTTTAGCCTTAGAGTTTTGTTTTGCTCTGTTTTGTTTAAATGACTCTTCATCTCAGAACAATGTGGTCTTATGACCCTATTTTGTTTTTTAAGGTAGAATTAAGTCTTCAGGATATATTCATTCTAAAACAAGTTTACCGTTACAGAACTCTTCTGTATAGTACAAGTCAGTAGTGTTCAGCACTAGAGATGTTTCAGATTGCAGGGAGTCTGTAAGACTTACGAACCATGCACCAAGTAAGTGAACTCTCAGCTTGCATTTAAAACATTTTTGTGTCAAGTGTTCTGGGGTTTCAGTTAATAAATAGTCAAAGGAAAAGCAGATCTTTAAATATTTATTTTTCTGAGAAATCTACACTGGACTAGTTGTAACATAAATCAAGCCAATATTATAGCATCAAAAGCCACAACTCATGAGAAACACAAATACTAATAGTGAAAGAATGAACAGCAACATAGCTATTTGTTTATATGAGCAATGTGTTCTAATGCTAACATTAATGTATTAGCCTCATTTCAAAAGCAAGTCTGTTTCTACATTACCTGGTATTTTAACAATAATATAAATATTAAAAGCCAAACAGCTAGGACCAGGGTGACAGGATGAGAAACTTAGGAGGCAAAATCTAAGGAGGCACACACTCTCAAGGTAATACAAATGCATGCAGGGTCAGCATTTCCATAACCCTGAAAGTTAGCCCCCACTTAAAGTCTGCATCTGAGGAAACTCATTCTCCTTATCTTAATTCCATCCTTCATAAGCCAATTTATTAGTATATTCAAAAAGGAAAGTGAAATGTATTTATAATACTTGACTTGGCTACAATCAAAACCTGGCTTAAAATTAATTCTCTATTCTCTAGAACCTAGAAATGAAACAAAGCTAATGACCAGTCACTTTATTGCAACACTTCTTCAAATACAGTAGGATAAAGTTATTATATATACCTCTATTTATCCTTTTCTTTCAAGTCTTCATAACTTCGTGATTAGTGTTTTGTGGTCTTTTTGGAAGCTGCATTCATTTAATTAAATAGTTAATGCTGCTGAAGTGTAGATGAAGAAAAGTACTAAATTATAAAAGACTCACTTTAACTTGTAAGGTTTATTGCAGGAATGAAGCCCAGACCACAAAATCAGATGTTCAGAAATAACATTATCTTTATTTTTCTATAATGGAAATTAATTTTTGACTCTGTACATCCATTCTGTGTATCTGATGGAAAAATTGAATCTTATTCTCATATCATCATCACCTCTTACCCACTCTGTGATTATTCTAAGATTCTGGGCTCTAAAACAGTGCCAAAGCATTAGGTAGGGATTAGGAGGCACTCTGATAAGAGATTCACAATCAGAGTCCACAGAGTTTATCCAGCCTCAACCTCAAGGAAGGACAATTCAGCATTTTTTTCAGCTTTAACATAAATAGTACACAATAAACTGTGGTCCTAAAGAGGTATTGTCATAGGGTCAAGACTTGGGGGAAAACTCTTTAATAAAAGGATATCTCATCAAAGAGAATTCACTATTAAACAATGGGCGAAGTGAGGAAAATTGAGGAATTATCAATTAAAGAGCAGGCAATTGCTAATTGAAACACTGAGCAGAGGTCAATCATGGTAAATGACTGCAATTTTCCCAAATACGGCTAAAACAAGATCCCTATTTTTGTTACATCAGGGCACTGCTAATTAATTTTCACGCTAGAAGGAGAGCTTAGATAACTATGCCTTTTAAATTCATAGTTTAGTTCCACTGAATCATGGCATCCCTCAGAGTGCGCCTCTAAGGAAAGTTCAAAATGGTAGAAGAAATAGGAGGGGGAATTTCTCCATTAATTTAAGAAACAGCCGGAGGGTTTAATTCAGTTTCCTTCTTTTCAAAAGCAAGAGCACTTCTGAAAGAATTGAAGAAAGAGCACGGAAAGTAGGACCCATCTCTTGCTCCCAATCTTGCAGTCTAATGTGATGTTGCCTCTTTCCCTCTAAATTTCCAACTGATTTCTAAGTATAAGGAACACCGCCTGTTGATTCACAAATAGGTACCCCGTATTTGCCTTTGTTATTGCATGACTAACATTTTGGATGAATAATAGTGAATACTGTTGGTTGTTGCTAGTTCTTTTGAAGAAGACCTATTATAAAAATAATTTCACAGTCTGAAGAAAAATAGTAAAGAAAGCATTAGGCATAGTGGAAGTGAACTAAAAATAATCTAAGTCAAAGATATGAGTATCCTATGAGAGGAATTACTTTTAAGACCACATCTCGATCTCTGTTCACTTCTAATCATAAATAATTAAATTGAAGAATCAGTAAAATGGCAGCTTCCACTAAGTTCATATTAATCACTGTTAACAGAGTAGTGAAAAAGTGACATGTGGTTTTAAACTCATGATAGGATTTTGCTTTATAAATATTTATAACTAACATGGTTTGGTTTTAACAGCTTTTTTATAAGTGTATGGAAAGCAGAAAGATATCATACTTCAAAAGTAACATCTTATCATAGGCTATAAATAATTTTTTTTACAAATCGTCAGCAACAGAGAAATTCAAAAACACTGAAGTTTTTTCAAATTATAATCAGTAATTTAAATTGAATTGTATTCTTATATAAATACACATATATATATATACACTCATAAGTGCAAAGAATCTGAAGATTTCTCTATTAATTCTCTTAATTTTCTCTGTTAAGATAAAGTAAAACTACTTATCAATAAGTAAAGACAATACTTGCTATATAAACATTTGTTATTAGTGTAAAAAAGATAAGTATGAGAAACACTAGAAAGAATGGTGTATTTTAGAGTTGTCATCTGCTCTTCTACTTATATATAAGCAAGAAAACTATACAATTATGAGGTGAAAAAATAAGTAATATATCTTTTTCCTTGGACCTGCCGACATCTAATATTAATATACTGGGGAGAGAGGGTAAGAATGGGAGTTTAATTGTAGTGTTTATTTGAATAACTTACTTCACAACCTTATTTTGTTGTTGTTGTTGCCTTTGTTTTTTGAGACAGAGTCTTGCTCTGTTGCTCAGGCTAGAGTGCAGTGGCTCAATCTCTGCTCACTGCAACTTCTGCCTCCCAGGTTCAAGCGGTTCTCCTGCCTCAGCCTCCTGAGTAGCTGAAATTACAGGTGCCTGCCACCATGCCCGGTTAATTTTTTTATATTTCGTAGAGACGGGGTTTCACCATGTTGGCCAGGCTGGTCTTGAACTCCTGATATCAAGTAATCTGCCTGCCTCGGCCTCCCAAAGTGCTGGGATTACAAGTGTGAGCCACCGCACCCAGCCCACAACCTTGTTAAAACCACATATCCTTATCTCCACCCTATAGTTGCAAAAGCATCTTTTGGATTTGGGCTTAGAAATTTAAATAAAATAATTCCAACATTTCTCATGCACAACAAAGTTGCAGAATGATTCGTCTCTATGTTACTATACCGTCTAATGAAAGCTTTGTATAGCTTCATTTAAATATAGATTCAGAAACACTACTACTACTACTACAAAAATTAGGTATGTCACTGGTGGACAAATTTTGAAAGTGCAGAAAGAAATTAAGAATGAATATATTTAGAAGTTATACCTCATCAAAACTAGTACTACAAATTAAAAATGTGTCTATCGATGAGTGAACAAAGAAAATGTTGTATATATACACAATAGAATATCATTCAGCCTTTAGGAAAGAAGAAAATCCTGTCATTTGTGACAACATGGATAAACCTGGAGGACATTATGCTGAATGGAATAAGCTGGCACAGAAAGACAAATACCACATGATCTCACGTATATAGAGAATCTAAAAAAGTTGAACTTATAGAAGTAGAGGGCAGAATGATGAATGCCAAGAGCTGGAGGGAATGTGGGGATGTTGAGGTTGAAGGACACAAAATTTCTCTTAGATAGGAGGAATAAGTTCAAGAGATCTATTGAACATCACGGTGATTACAGTTTGTAACAAGATAGTATGTATTTGAAAATTGCTAAGAGTAAATTTTAAGTGTCCTCACTAAAAAAAAAATGGTAAGTATATTAAGTAATGCATATAAAAGTATCTAAAATCAATTATGGTACATTGCAAACATTTGTATATTTTTCTGTGGTCGCATACTCCAGAGGTAATGAAAGGCTCTGAAGAGCATCGACTACTTAACAGAGTAGCCAAGCTAAGATATCTGAAGTGACCACTAGCAGCACTTGAACCAACTTATAATTGGTTTTGTGTGGACTCCATATGTCTCCACTATGGCTCTCTTTGACATTGAGGTAGTCTCTTGCTTTCTTGGACATTCCTTAACTTTAATGGGTTAACTCTTGAGGCTGATCTATATAAGGAAAGATAAACATCAGAGAGATAAAATAATTTGACATAGATGTTGGTCAAGTCAGTAAAAGAGCTGGTGCATTCCATGTCACCACCTCATGGCTGAGGGAATGCTATATACCTTGAAAACATTTCAGAATTTGTGGAGACTACATGACTTTTTAAGTCTATATGTGATCTCCCAACCCTTGAAACTAACATTTTCATATGTTTCTCCCAGAATAATCTACTATTAGGAATACTTGCTATAAAGAATAAATATGGTAAACTTTTTGTTTTTTATTGTGGTAAAATATGCATAACATACACTTCACCATTTTAACCATTTCCAAGTGCACAATTTAGCAGCATTAAGCACATTCATATTGTGTATAAATATCATGAACTTTGTTTTATTATATATTCCATGACTAAGAAACACCTAGGCCTGTTTCCCATTTTACCACTCAGTACCTAACATAATGCCTGATGCTCAATCATTACCTAGGTTAATAAATGAATGAATGGATCCATGACTCCCTGCCTTGTAAGAACTGAATGAATTGAATGAAATGAACGTGTTTGAAAGTACTTTAAGGCCAGGCGCGGTGGCTCAAGCCTGTAATCCCAGCACTTTGGGAGGCCGAAGCGGGCGGATCACGAGGTCAGGAGATCGAGACCATCCTGGCTAACACAGCGAAACGCCATCTCTACTAAAAATACAAAAAATTAGCTGGGCGTGTTGGGGGGGCGCCTGTAGTCCCAGCTACTCGGGAAGCTGAGGCAGGAGAATGGCATGAACCCAGGAGGCGGAGCTTGCAGTGAGCCGAGATCGCACCACTGCACTCCAGCCTGGGCGACAGAGAAAGACTCCGTCTCGGAAAAAAAAAAAAAAAAGAAAATACTTTAAATAATGACTATTGCTGGGCGCACTGGCTCGCGCCTGTAATCCCAGCACTTTGGGAGGCCGAGGCAGGCGGATCACGAGGTCAGGAGATCGAGACCATCCTGGCTAATATGGTGAAACCCCGTCTCTACTAAAAATACAAAAAAAAAAGTTAGCCGGGCGTGGTGGCGGGCGCCTGTAGTCCCAGCTACTCCGGAGGCTGAGGCAGCAGAATGGCGTGAACCGGGGAGGTGGAGCTTGCAGTGAGCCGAGATCGCACCACTGCACTCCAGCCTGGGCAACAGAGCAAGACTCCGTCTCAAAAAAAAAAAAAAAGAAAAAGAAAAAAAAAATGACTATAAGGTATATACTATGTCCTCATCTCAGGCAATTGTGCTTAAACGTTTGGCTTGTGTGCATCGCATGGAAGCCAGAGAGCTTAATAACAGTGTAGATATTTGACCCACTCACAAAGATTCTGACTCTGATGCCGTTGAGTCCTAAAAGGAGGTTTTGAAATCTGCCATTTTAAGATGTCTCCTGGTTTAAAATCTATGCTCGGCCTGGTGCAGTAGCTCAGGCCTATAATCCCAGCAGTTTGGGAGGCTGAGGTGGGTGGATCACCTGAGGTCAGGAGTTCAAGACCAGCCTGGCAAAAATGGTGAAACCCTATCTCTACTAAAAATACAAAAATTAGCTGGGTGTGCTGGTGTGCACCTGTAGCCCCAGCTACTTGGCAGGCTGAGGCATAAGAATTGCTTGAACCCGGGAGGAGAAGGCTTCAGTGAGCCAAGATCGCGCCACTGCACTCCACACTGAGTGACAGAGGGAAACCATGTCTTAAAAAACAAAAACAAAAACAAAAAAAAAAATAGCACTAAATGCCCACAAGAGAAAGCAGGAAAGATCTAAAATTGACACCCTAACATCACAATTAAAAGAAGCAGAGAAGCAAGAGGAAACACATTCAAAAGCTAGCAGAAGGCAAGAAATAACTAAAATCAGAGAAGAACTGAAGGAAATAGAGATACAAAAAACCCTTCAAAAAATCAACGAATCCAGGAGCTGGTTTTTTTAAAAGATGAACAAAATTGATAGACCACTAGCAAGACTAATAAAGAAGAGAGAAGAATCAAATAGATGCAATAAAAAATGACAAAGGGGATATCATCACCAATCCCACAGAAATACAAACTACCATCAGAGAATACTACAAACACCTCTACGCAAATATACTGGAAAATCTAGAAGAAATGGATAAATTCCTCGACACATACACCCTCCCAAGACTAAACCAGGAAGAAGTTGAATCTCTGAATAGACCAATAACAGGCTCTGAAATTGAGGCAATAATTAATAGCTTACCAACCAAAAAAAGTCCAGGACCAGATGGACTCACAGCTGAATTCTACCAGAGGTACGAGGAGGAGCCTGGTACCATTCCTTCTGAAACTATTCCAATCTACAGAAGAAGAGGGAATCCGCCCTAACTCATTTTATGAGGCCAGCATCATCCTGATACCAAAGCTGGGCAGAGACACAAACAAAAAAGAGAATTTTAGACCAATAACCCTGATGAACATCGATGCAAAAATCCTCAATAAAATACTGGCAAACCGAATCCAGCAGCACATCAAAAAGCTTATCCACCATGATCAAGTGGGATTCATCCCTGGGATGCAAGGCTGGTTCAATATACACAAGTCAATAAATGTAATCCAGCATATAAAGAGAACCAAAGACAAAAACCACATGATTATCTCAATAGATGCAGAAAAGGCCTTTGACAAAATTCAACAACGCTGCATGCTAAAAACTTTAAATAAATTAGGTATTGATGGGACGTATCTCAAAATAATAAGAGCTATCTATGACAAACTCACAGCCAATATCACACTGACTGGGCAAAAACTGGAAGCATTCCCTTTGAAAACTGGCACAAGACAGGGATGCCCTCTCTCACCACTCCTATTCAACATAGTGTTGGAAGTTCTGGTCAGGGCAATCAGGCAGGAGAAGGAAATAAAGGGTATTCAATTAGGAAAAGAGGAAGTCAAACTGTCCCTGTTTGCAGATGCCATGATTGTATATCTAGAAAACCCCATCATCTCAGCCCAAAATCTCCTTAAGCTGATAGGCAACTTCAGCAAAGTCTCAGGATACAAAATCAATGTGCAAAAATCACAAGCATCCTCATGCATCAATAGCAGACAAACAGAGAACCAAATCATCAGTGAACTCCCATTCACAATTGCTTCAAAGAGAATAAAATACCTAGGAATCCAACTTACAAGGGATGTCTTCTCAAAAGAAGACATTTATGCAGCTTTCATCATCAATGGCCATCAGAAAAATCAAACCACAATGAGTACCACTCACACCATTAGAATGGCCATTTTAAAGTCAGGAAACAAGAGGTGTGAGGGATATGAGAATAGAACATTTTACATTTGGTGGGATGTAAATATTCAACCTTGTGGAGTCAGTTTGCGTATAATTGCCATTTGACCCAGCAATCCCATTACTGGGTATATACCCAAAGGATTATAAATCATGCTGCTATAAAGACTCCTGCACACGTATGTTTATTGCGGCACTATTCACAATAGCAAAGACTCGGAACCAACCCAAATGTCCAACAATGATAGACTGGATTAAGAAAATGTGGCACATATACACCATGGAACACTATGCAGCCATAAAACATGATGAGTTCATGTTCTTTGTAGGGTCATGGATGAAACTGGAAACCATCATTCTCAGCAAACTATTGCAAGGACAAAAAACCAAACACCGCATGTTCTCACTCATAGGTGGGAATTGAACAATGAGAACACATGGACACAGTAAGGGGAACATCACACACCAGGCCCTGTTGTGGGGTGGGGGGAGGGGGGAGAAATAGCATTAGGAGATATACTTAATGTTAAATCATGAGTTAATGGGTGCAGCACACCAACATGGCACATGTATACATAGGTAACTCACCTACACGTTGTGTACATGTACCCTAAAACTTAAAGTCTAAGAAAAAAAAAAAGCAAAAAACTATGCTCTTGCTCTATTGCTGTGTGTTATATTGGTGTGGTAGTTTTCAAACATACCTCTGAAATTTTCTAGATGAAATGAAAATGTGCAAGATGAGATTAATTGAATCCACTTGCTGATGAGGAAACAGGTTTATGGAGGTAAGCAGGTTACCTTTACCCAAGGTCATGTGGAAATTAGGGTTAGAAACAGGATATGGGTCCATATCTGACGTATTACAAAGTCCATACTCATCTGACTGCATAAAGCTGTTTTGCCCTTTCATTACTGAGATGTAATTAATTTATTAATTCATTAATTAACAAATAATAGAAAGCCTAAAAATGTTAGTTACTAGATTACTGGATTAAAGTATAACATGTAGCTTCTTGACAAGTGAGTTAGTGAATGAAGTCATTGCAAGAATATTCATTGTGTTCTTGTTGCTCCCAGGTGTGTTGACATTTTTCTATAAGCTTGTTTGCCACATTATGTATTTATTTCTTACTTGAGAAATACAAACTGCATATGTTTTTCATGTACATGTTGTTTTAAAATACATGTACATTATGTAGTGGCTAAAGCAAGATAATGTAAGCATTAATTCACATACTTCTATTTCGTGGTAAGAATACTTAAAATCTACTCTGTTAGCAATTTCAAGAATACCTTATTAACTATAGTCATTGTGTTGTACATTGGATCTCTTGAACTTATTTTTTTCTCCCTAACTGCAAATTTGTATCTTTTAACGAACATCTCCCCAAGGGCCTCCCCAGCCCCAGCCCCAGCCCTTGGTAACTATCATTGTACTTGCTATTTCTATGAGTTCAACTTTTTAAATTCCAAGTATAAGTGAGATCATGTGGTATTTATCTTTTTGTGTCTGGCTTATTTTGCCTAACATAAAGTCCTCCAGGTTCATCCATATTGTTATCAATATACAATTTTTTTTTAAGGCTGAATGGTATTCCATTGCATATCTATAACACATTTTCTTCATCTAGTCATCTGTTAATGGCCACTTAGATTGTTTCCATATCTAGGCTATTGTGAACAATGCTTCAACAGACATGCAGCTATGTCTTCAAATATTAATTTCATTTTCTGTGATTAACTATTGAGTAGGGGGATTGCTAAATCATTTCATAGTTCTGCTTAATTTTTTGAGAAACTTTCATTCTGTCTTCAATAATGGCTGTACTAATTTTCACCAACAAGGTGCCTGGGTTTTCTTTTCTCTGCATCCTTTCCAATACTTGTTATCTTTTTCTTTTGGAAAATAGCCATTCTAAAGAGGTGTGAGGTGATATCTCATTGTAGTTTTAATATGCATTTCCCTGATGATTAGTTATGTTAAACATTTTTTCATATACTTGTTGACCATTTGTATGTCATCTTTTAAGAAGTATCTGTTCAGATCTCTATTTTTAATCAAGTTTTTTTTACCATTAAGTTGTTTGACTTCCTTATATATTTTGAATATTAACTCCTTATAAAATGTATGGTTTGTAAACATTTTCTCCAATCTCATAGGTTGTCTCTTCAGTCTGTTGATTGTTCCCCTAGCTGTGCAGAAGCTCTTTTGTTTGCTATAGTCCCATTGTGTATTTTTACTTTTGTTGCCTGTGCTTTTACACTTATATTTTAAAAATCATTGCCCAGGCCAATATCGTGCAGACTTTTCCTCTACGTTTTCTTCTAGTAGTTCTACAGTTTCCAATCTTAAGTCTTTAATACATTTTGAATTGGTGTTTGTATATGGTGTGAGATACAGATAATTTCATTCTTCTGCATGTGGATAGCCAGTTCTCCCAACAAATACCACTTTGAAAAGACTATTTTTCCCCATTGTGTGTTCAATTGATATTACAAATGTGTGGATTTATATTTTAGCTCAACATCATGAACTTTTGAAAATACAAATGTCTTGGCCTTACATCCAGAGTTTCAGATTGTGGATCATTGTTTAGAATCATTAATAACATTGTTAACAATTGTTAGAATTGTTTTGTTTTTGTTTTAGACTGAACCATATAATACATTTACGCATAGAATATTATGAAGTCAATAGTCTGCATTAAAAATAGTTGTCACATTTTTATTGACTATTTTTGGCAACATTTTAGCAACGTGTTTTGAAATAAAGTAGGTGACATAGGTCATTTTGGGCCTGAGGACTGGCAAGATGTTGAAATTTTAGATTGTTGTGATTACACAGCAAAATTAGATGTTCCCACATATGAATTTCTGATTAGGAAGATGTAGATACATTAGAAATTTGAATTCTGTTAGGATATCAAATCATTCAAGTAGACATAGCTGAAAGCAACTGGAAATAAATGATCAGAAACTGGCTGAAGGTCAGACAGAAATGTTCTTTGGTGATTTGTCAATATAGAAATGTAAGTTAAAATCGTGGAAGCAGAAGAGCTATGAAGGAGGGAAACCAGATGGAGGAGAATATAGGCAGAGAATCAAAGGAAGGTGCTGGTGAGAGAAAGGACAAAAAGAATCCTAAACACAATGATGAAAAAATCAGAAGGATAAGACAATCAGGAAAACTGACTGTTTAAGAAATCTTAAAAAAGAATTTTTAGTGGAAAATAGAGCAGTGAAGCAAAGGAGAAAGAGGTTGGAGAGATATTTTAGTGGTAACCGAAGACAGACTTTTTTTTTTTTTTTTTAAATTTAAGGTAGTACATTGGTACACTGCACATTTGTTAAAATAGGATGCATATCATGATATTATTGATGATAATACTATTCCTTAAAGACTGATTAAAGGTTTTGGACAACTTTTAAACTACTTTTAGTAAAGGGCTCAACTGATATTTGAAGGGGAAATCATTGTTTTTGTTTTTTCATTTAAAAAAATGTCCGGGCCATGAGTGGTGGCTCACATCTGTAATCCCAGCATTTTGAGAGCCCGAGGCAGGCGGATCACGTGAGGTCGGGCATTCCAGACCAGCCTTGCCAACATGGCAAAACCCCGTCTCTATTAAAAATACAAAAGTTAGCTGGATGCAGTGATGAGCACCTGTAATCTCAGCTACATGGGAGAATCACTTGAACCTGAGAGGCAGAGGTTGCAGTGAGCCGAGATCTCACTACCACACTCCAGCCTGGGTGACAGGGAGAGGCTCTGTCTCAAAAAATAATAATAATAATAATTCTTTTTATTCTGTAGGCAACTCTGATGAACAACCACAGTTTACAGAAACTAATTTTTTTTTTTATTACTGTACTTTAAGTTTTAGGGTACGTGTGCACAACGTGCAGATTTCTTACATATGTATCCATGTGCCACATTGGTGTGCTGCACCCATTAACTCGTCATTTAGCATATCCTCCCCCCCCCACCCCAAAAGGCCCCTGTGTGATTTCCCCTTCTGTGTCCATGTTTTCTCTTTTCAATCCCACCTATGAAGAGCCATGTTCACACCATTCTCCTGCCTCAGCCTCCTGCATAGCGGGGACTACAGGCACCTGTCACCACGCCCAGCCAATTTTTTGTATTTTTAGTAGAGACAGGGTTTCACCGTGTTGGCCAGGATGGTTTCAATCTCCCGAACTCGTGATCCGCCCTCCTCGGCCTCCCAAAGTGCTGGGATTACAGGCATGAGCCACTGTGCCCGGCCGAACTCATCATTTTTTATGGCTGCGTAGTCTTCCATGGTGTATATGTGCCACATTTTCTTAATGCAGTCTATCGTTGTTGGACATTTGGGTTGGTTCCAACTCTTTGCTATTGTGAATAGTGCCGCAATAAACATATGTGTGCATGTGTCTTTATAGCAGCATGTTTTATAATCCTTTGGGTATATACCCAGTAATGCGATGGCTGGGTCAAATGGTATTTCTAGTTCTAGATCCCTGAGGAATCGCCACACTGACTTCCACAATGGTTGAACTAGTTTACAGTCCCACCAACAGTGTAAAAGTGTTCCTGTTTCCCCATATCCTCTCCAGCACCTGTTGTTTCCTGACTTTTTAAAGATGGCCATTCTAACTGGTGTGAGATGGTATCTCATTGTGGTTTTGATTTGCATTTCTCTGATGGCCAGTGATGATGAGCATTTTTTCATGTGTCTTTTGGCTGCATAAATGTCTTCTTTTGAGAAGTATCTGTTCATGTCCTTTGCCCACTTTTTGATGGGGTTGTTTTTTTCTTGTAAATTTGTTTGAGCTCATTGTAGATTCTGGATATTAGCCCTTTGTCAGATGAGTAGGTTGCAAAAATTTTCTCCCATTTTGTAGGTTGCCTGTTGAATCTGATGGTAGTTTCTTTTGCTGTGCAGAAGCTCTTTAGTTTAATTAGATCCCATTCATCAATTTTAGCTTTTGTTGCCATTGCTTTTGGTGTTTTAGACATGAAGTCCTTGCCCATGTCTATGTCCTGAATGGTAATGCCTAGGTTTTCTTCTAGGGTTTTTATAGTTTTAGGTCTAACATATAAGTCGTTAATCCATCCTGAATTAATTTTTGTTTAAGGTGTAAGGAAGGGATCCAGTTTCAGCTTTCTACATATGGCTAGCCAGTTTTCCCAGCACCATTTATTAAATAGGGAATCCTTTCCCCATTGCTTGTTTTTGTCAGGTTTGTCAAAGATCAGATAGTTGTAGATCAGCCCCATTATTTCTGAGGGCTCTGTTCTGTTCCATTGATCTATATCTGTTTTGGTAACAGTACCGTGCTGTTTTGGTTACCGTAGCCTTGTTGTATAGTTTGAAGTCAGGTAGCATGATGCCTCCAGCTTTGTCGTTTTGGGTTAGGATTGACTTGGTGATGTGAGCTCTTTTTTGGTTCCATATGAACTTTAAAGTAGTTTTTTCCAATTGTGTGAAGAAAGTCATTAGTAGCTTGATGGGGATGGCATTGAATCTATAAATTACCTTGGGCAGTATGGCCATTTTCACGATATTGATTCTTCCAACCCATGAGCATGGAATGTTCTTCCATTTGTTTGTATCCTCTTTTATTTCATTGAGCAGTGGTTTGTAGTTCTCCTTGAAGAGGTCCTTCACGTCCCTTGTAAGTTGGATTCCTAGGTATTTTATACTCTTTGAAGCAATAGTGAATGGGAGTTCACTCATGATTTGGCTCTCTGTTTGTCTGTTATTGGTGTATAAGAATGCTTGTGATTTTTGTACATTGACTGAGACTTTGCCGAAGTTGCTTATCAGCTTAAGGAGATTTTGGGCTGAGACGATGGGGTTTTCTAGATACACAATCATGTCATTTGACTTCCTCTTTTCCTAATTGAATACCTTTTATTTCCTTCTCCTGCCTAATTGCCCTGGCCAGAACTTCCAACACTATGTTGAATAGGAGTGGTGAGAGAGGGCATCCCTGTCTTGTGCCAGTTTTCAAAGGGAATGCTTCTAGTTTTTGCCCATTCAGTATGATACTGGCTGTGGGTTTGCCAATAGATAGCTCTTATTATTTTGAGATACGTCCCATCAATACCTAATTTATTGAGAGTTTTTAGCATGAAGGGTTGTTGAATTTTGTCAAAGGCCTTTTCTGCATCTATTGAGATAATCATGTGGTTTTTGTCTTTGGTTCTCTTTATATGCTGGATTACATTTACTGATTTGCATATGTTGAACCAGCCTTGCACCCCAGGGATGAATCCCACATGATCATGGTGGATAAGCTTTTTGATGTGCTGCTGGATTTGGTTTGCCAGTATTTTATTGAGGATTTTTGCAGCAATGTTCATCAAGGATATTGGTCTAAAATTCTCTTTTTTGTTTGTGTCTCTGCCCAGCTTTGGTATCAGGATGATGCTGGCCTCATAAAATGAGTTAGGGCGGATTCACTCTTCTTCTATTGACCTGAATAGTTTCAGAAGGAATGGTACCAACTCCTCCTTATACCTCTGGTAGAATTTGGCTGTGAATCCATCTGGTCCTGGACTCTTTTTGGTTGGTAAGCTATTGATTATTGCCACAATTTCAGAGCCTGTTATTGGTCTATTCAGAGATTCAACTTCTTCCTGGTTTAGTCTTGGGAGGGTGTATGTGTCGAGGAATTTATCCATTTCTTCTAGATTTTCTAGTTTATTTGCGTAGAGGTGTTTGTAGTATTCTCTGACGGTAGTTTGTATTTCTGTGGGATCGGTGGTGATATCCCTTTTATCATTTTTTATTGCATCTATTTGATTCTTCTCTCTTTTCTTCTTTATTAGTCTTGCTAGCGGTCTATCAATTTTGTTGATCTTGTCAAAAAAACCAGCTCCTGGATTCATTAATTTTTTGAAGGGTTTTTTATGTCTCCATGTCCTTCGGTTCTGCTCTGATTTTAGTTATTTCTGGCCTTCTGCTAGCTTTTGAATGTGTTTGCTCTTGCTTTTCTAGTTTTTTAATTGTGGTGTTAGGGTGTCAATTTTGGATCTTTCCTGCTTTCTCTTGTGGGCATTTAGTGCTATAAATTTCCCTCTACACACTGCTTTGAATGTGTCCCAGAGATTCTGGTATGTTGTGTCTTTGTTCTCGTTGGTTTCAAAGAACATTTTTATTTCCGCCTTCATTTCATTATGTATCCAGTAGTCATTCAGGAGCAAGTTGTTTAGTTTCCATGTAGTTGAGCGGTTTTGAGTGAGTTTCTTAATCCTGAGTTCTAGTTTGATTGCACTGTGGTCTGAGAGACAGCTTGTTATAATTTCTGTTCATTTACATTTGCTGAGGAGAGCTTTACTTCCAACTATGTGGTCAATTTTGGAATAGGTGTTGTGTGTGCTTAAAAAATATATATATTCTGTTGATTTGGGGTGGAGAGTACTGTAGAAGTCCACCAGGTCCACTTGGTGCAGAGCTGAGTTCAATTCCTGGGTATCCTTGTTAACTTTCTGTCTCGTTGATCTGTCTAATGTTGACAGTGGGGTGTTAAAGTCTCCCATTATTATTGTGTGGGAGTCTAAGTCTCTTTGTAGGTCACTTAGGACTTGCTTTATGAATCTGGGTGCTCCTGTATTGGGTGCATATATATTTAGGATAGTTAGCTCTTCTTGTTGAATTGATCCCTTTACCATTATGTAATGGCCTTCTTTGTCTCTTTTGATCTTTGTTGGTTTAAAGTCTGTTTTATCAGCGACTAGGATTGCAACCCCTGCCTTTTTTTGTTTTCCATTTGCTTGGTAGATCTTCCTCCATCCTTTTATTTTGAGCCTATGTGTGTCTCTGCACGTGAGATGGGTGTCCTGAATACAGCACACTGATGGGTCTTGACTCTTTATCCAGTTTGCCAGTCTGTGTCTTTTAATTGGAGCATTTAGTCCATTTACATTTAAAGTTAAAATTTTTATGTGTGAATTTGATCCTCTCATTATGATATTAGCTGGTTATTTTGCCCATTAGTTGATACAGTTTCTTCCTAGCCTCGATGGTCTTCAAGCCAAAGGCAAAGAAGTTAAAAATTTTGAAAAAGATGAATGTATAACTAGAATAACCAATACAGAGAAGTGCTTAAAGGAGCTGATGGAGCTGAAAGCCAAGGCTCGAGAACTACATGAAGAATGCAGAAGCCTCAGGAGCCGATGTGATCAACTGGAAGAAAGGTTATCAGTGATGGAAGATCAAATGAATGAAATGAAGCGAGAAGGGAAGTCTAGAGAAAAAAGAATAAAAAGTAATGAACAAAGCCTCCAAGAAATATGGGACTATGTGAAAAGACCAAATCTATGTCTGATTGGTGTACTTGAAAGTGACAGGGAGAATGGAACCAAGTTGGAAAACACTCTGCAGGACATTATCCAGGAGAACTTCCCCAATCTAGCAAGGCAGGCCAACATTCAGATTCAGGAAATACAGAGAACGCCACAAAGATACTCCTCAAGAAGAGCAACTCCAAGACACATAATTGTCAGATTCACCAAAGTTAAAATGAAGGAAAAAATGTTAAGAGCAGTCAGAGAGAAAGGTCAGGTTACCCACAAAGGGAAGCCCATCAGACTAACAGCGGATCACTCGGCAGAAACTCTACAAGCCAGAAGAGAGTGGGGGCCAATATTCAACATTCTTAAAGAAAAGAATTCTCAACCCAGAATTTCATATCCAGCCAAACTAAGCTTCATAAGTGAAGGAGAAATAAAATACTTTACAGACATCAAATGCTTAGAGATTTTGTCACCACCAGGCCTGCCCTAAAAGAGCTCCTGAAGGAAGCACTAAACATGGAAAGGAACAACTGGTACCAGCCACTACAGAAACTAATTGTAACACAGTCACTCATAGACTTAATCTCTTAATTATTTATTGGAACATCTGAAATTTGTAAGCCTCTGAGCTAAGTAGCAAGTAAGTATACTGAAATTATAATAAGAATTATTATTTAATCAATGTTAAATATCTATTACATGCCAGTTGCTATTTTTAGGAAAACATACACGGTTTTTAGAGATTTATTTTATTTAATAACACAACCGATAGAAACGGTTTATATATGTACATATATATACATATTTAGGTATATATATATGCATACTCGTGTATGTATGTACATACACATGTCAGTACATGTATACACACACACCTGTATGCATACATCCACACAGCTATGCATGTATGTCTATGTATACACATGCATGTATGTATATGCCTGTATGTATATACATGTAAGTGATATGTATGTGCATACACCTATACATGTAAGTACATACATGTATGTATATGCCTGTATGCATACATACACACATGTATGCATGTATGTGTCTATACATACATGCACATATATATATATATACACGTGCATGTTTGTTATATGGATGTATGACGTATTGGTGGGGATTGGGTTTGCAGTGTATATATACCACTTTAGAATACTATATATATATAATATATATATATGTATTACATTTTGTTGTAGAAATTATAGAAAACAAAAGTTGATAAAATTATTCCACATAGCTTTAGAAAGCCATATTTATCCTTCTACATCAAAGAAAAGTTTTCTACAAAGCCATAGTGGAAATACCTGAGCCACTGGTGACATGTGCTAACACTACTGATGGAAGGAGCCCTTGTACATCTTTAAAGTTTTCCTCTCTGCCATTGTTTATTGTGGGAATAATATCAGTCCAGTGAAAATAGTTCTGAACATAAAAGGCAGCTAGAGTAAAAATTAGGCCTTAACTAAAAATAGATGCACATATTTACATCAAGAACCATGTCCCTGTATTATCATTGCTTTGCAGGAGGGAGAGAAAATTAATTATATTTTTGAGCATAAATCATTATTATTATATTACTAATATGTTATTGAGCATAAATTTCTTATAGTAAAAAAATAAGATCACCAAGAAAAAGTATCTAGAAAAGATGCAAGACATGCGTTTGGAGAAAGAGGTAACAGTTAACTTAACGACTCTCTCAAGTCACATGTAAAAATTTTAAGAGTAGTCCTAAACACCTGGGAGGTAATCAATATTTACTAAATGACCAAATGAATGAGTAGAACTTGTAAATCATAAATATACATCTGTATATTTGTTAAATTTACTATGTGTATCCTTTAATGACAAACAGAGTCCTGTGCTGAAAAATAGAGTGATTTTTTTTTTTTTCTAATGGGAGAGATTTGAATACACATACGTATTTAGTAAAAGTCAATGTGTAGAGAAGTTTACAGCACAAGAGACTGAATGAGGAAAGAAAGGCACATAAAGATTAAAGTTACACAGTAAGTTCGTGCCAAACGTTAGGGCATACTTGTAATTCAAAAATAACTTTATTATTAATATATTTATTCCTTAAATTCTAGAATATAGCTTAATTAATACAACAGGGAAAAAGTATCAAATGTGACTATTGCCTTGTAATTTTTCTCTGCAAAACTAATCTTTTTTTCTGACCTAATGTAGAGAATAATAGAGTTCCACTAGTAGATTAATCCTCTTAACTCAGTATAATAAGCCTAAGAATAAAGACACAAAGAATGCATTTGTTACACCAGAAGGGAATTGCATAATTGCTGAATGGGCAGTGTGTTTTGCCAGCTATCTAAAGAACTACATCATGCAGACAAGAAAAAGTAAGATATTTTTATGCCATAACAAAGAATGTGGATGTGTACTTTTCAGTACTCCACTTAGCAAAAGTGGGATTGCAACCTTTATGGGATCTTCCCTCAATGAATACAAAATAAGGAATTAAAAAAAAAAAAAAAAAAGAAAAAGAAACACACACAACCTTGTGGGTTATTTACAGACCATCTATTATAATTTTTTCTTAAATACAGTACTGTTTCTTATGCTTTTAAAACATTTTTTCTCAAATTGTACATGATAGTAATAAAATGCATGTGAACATATCTACCTGAAAACAGTGAAATGGCTCAAGATTATAAAGTTTAATCCACTTGATTCATTGAGTATGTTCACAACATACTCATAATAAGCGTTTTGTTGTTGTTATTGCATGTTTTTGTTTTGTTGTTTTGTACCCAAGTTTTACCAAATTGAAAGGGGAAAGTTAATAAAACCCAGGTAAGGAAGTGATGTTTGTACTGATAATGACAGATTCAGATTTGAATTTAGGAAGTTGGATACTGTGGAAAGTAAATTACTATGTAAATAGTCATTCTGATTATATTCTCACATAAAGAAAAGAGTAGGGACAAGGAATTTGTTCCAATTAACCTCATGCAGACTACTGTAAACTGGGAGCCACAAAATAGCAAGAGCCAAGCAGTTGCCCTACATGTAAAACATGTCCAAGTTTAAGCCTGGAGAGCTGGAGAGGAGGAGCCTCATTCACCCGAACAGACTCAATCAGAATTCAGAGGCTGCTCAATTTACTCTTTAAACCACATGATTATAGGTGTATAATTATAATGTGGCTAAAATGCCTGATCAGACCAACTGGTCTGAGACCTAAATAGTTCAATCAAAACCATCAGAAATAGATTCGATAAGAAAAGGTATTTTCTAAGCTTTTGGATTGAAGGACAATCAAGCATAGGCACTATGCATGAGACATTTCAAGTTATTTGAAGTCCAGAATATGTAAAATAAATAAATAAGTGAAAAAAGAATAAAAAACAAGAAAATTAAAATCCTACTAATTTGTTACATGAATTCCTCATTATAAAATTGATGATATTTTGCTCATCTTCTTAATTTTACATAATTTTCTTTGTAAAGAAAAAAATGTTTCTTGAATCATATTTTATTAAAATCTGTCAAAAATTAAAAAGTCACATTTTAATATGTATATATTTCCAAGTACAAACAGTGGCTGTAACTAACTTACAGAGTTGGCTAAAATAAATTGATTTTCTTGATAGATTTCTTATCCTAGTGGACAAAATGTAAACTGCTAAAATTAAAGTGATTAAAGGTCTTAAAATGGCTGTCTCCAGCACAGGAACTTAAAGGAAATACTAAGAACCTTGCTTATATGTTAACTTGCACAATAATTTTTTATATCTTGAAATAATAAAAATGTATGCATAAACATGTATCGAAATTGGAAACTTTGGGTTCTACAGGAAGCAAATACACAGACAGGTATAGTGGTTTTGAAGTTGGGGCTGAAGATCAATGCCTGTGAAGATAAAAGGGAAAGGAAGCAAGATTGGGCAAATTTCAAAAAATTTTAACCAACCCAAAGGGGATCTCTGAGCCCTGCCATACGCCACCCTAGGCTCAGTCATTGTCTGGGGCACACTGAGAACAGGTCAGCCTTGGTACAAATGCTGCCGGTGGCCCCAAAGATACTATGGCTGGAAGGTGTCAACCAACTGTACTCCTCACTGGTGAAAGGCAGGTGCTTTCTTGTCACAGCAAATAACTTCTTAAAATTTACCTGAAAAAGCTTATTTTGGAGTTTTTTATTATATCTACCATGCACAAACTTTCAGAAAGGAAGCTGCATTACCGTCAGAAGATATGGAATACAAAATTGCTCCCCAAAACATCTATATCACTTGTGGAGTATTGTTAGTTGCAGAAATCATCTATATAAATGAAATATTATAGTAAACTACCATATTACTTTAAAGATATTTTTAAGAACAGTATTTTATTGCTATAAATTTATTCAATAAACTCAAATTTATAGTACCTATTTTTTATAAATTTTAATAATAAGAATAATAAAGGCTATTTTCATGAACATAGACATTCGGAATTGGAGATCATGGATGACAGTTACAGTAATATCGCCACCTAGTCTGTTTGTGTTGCCACAACAAAATATCACAGACTGAGTAATTTACAAATGAAAGAAATTTATTTGTTACAACTCTGGAGACTACAAGTTCAAGATTAAGGCATTGGCGTTGGTCTGCTTAGGGCCTTCTTGCTGCATCCTCACATGTTATATGACAGAGGGCAAGGTAGCCAAAGGCTGTGTGAAGCCTCTTTTGAAAGAGCTTTAATCCCAGTAAGCCCTCATGGCCTGATTACCTTACAAAAGCCCAGCTTCTTAAAATCACCACATTGACAACACCTGAATTTTGAAGAGACCACATTCAAACAATACCACCACCTTCACATCCATCGTATTTTGAGGTTTATTTCTATTGCATAGAACCTAGGAAATCTTCTGATGATTAGCTACAACGGGCAACCATTTTTGCTACTTAATAATCACAGGATGCATTCAACAAGGTAAGGATGGCAAGAGAAAAAGTTTGGTGCAGATAAAACAATACGTCAGTTATTGCAAAATTGTTAATATTTGGTAAATACTTTTAAGAGTAATGTTGATTTTTTAATAACTGAAGTATATATAAAAATGAAAACTAGATTAAAACTATGCAGAAATTCCGAACCTCACAGTTCAAATATTATTATTCCTTGCTATAATTGGGGATCAATAGCAATAACTTTTCTAACTCACCAGTGTTAAAAAGGCTTGAGTACTCCTGCACAGCAATTTATATGCTGGAGGAAATTGATGAAATGAGTGGTTAATAAATTTCCCAGCTTCTATTATGCTGCACCAGATCTTTTTAAGTATTGTTCTTCATTTAACAATGAAATTAAAAAAAATCAAAGAGAAAGAAAGAAAGCGAGGTCATTATGTTTACATGTAAACAATTTAAAATTAATACCTTATTTTCAGACACCCATAATTAAATTATTCTCTTTTAATTTTATACAATAAGTGGCAAAGAGATAGGATAAAATCTTGGTTTGATGCTTCTGTAAATTTATAGAATACTGTGTTACTGCTTTTTCCTCTTCTTTATGCTATTTTAAGTAAGGTCAGTTGTTGTTCTTTCTAAGTATTATTTTACACATTTGGAGGATTCCTAGAGAATTTTTTTCTCCCAATAAATCATCTCTGTTCACTAATAGGCAAAGGATCATAAACTCTTCTATGACTGTGGGAGATTTAAATCTCAACAACTGTTTCTTAACTGCAGACAACTTTATTAAGAAATGAATGACAATCCTAAGCCAAAAGAACAAAGCTGGAGGCATCATGCTACCTGACTTCAAGCTATACTACAAGGCTACAGTAACCAAAACAGCATGGTACTGGTACCACAACAGAGACATAGATCAATGGAACAGAACACAGCCTTCAGAAATAATGCCACATATCTACAACTATATGATCTTTGAAAAACCTGACAAAAACAAGAAATGGGGAAAGGATTCCCTATTTAATAAATAGTGCTGGGAAAACTGGCTAGCCATATGTAGAAAGCTGAAACTGGATCTCTTCCTTATGCCTTATACAAAAATTAATTCAAGATGGATTAAAGACTTACATGTTAGACCTAAAACCATAAAAACCCTAGAAGAAAACCTGGGCAATACCATTCAGGACATAGGCATGGGCAAGGACTTCATGTCTAAAACACCAAAAGCAATGGCAACAAAAGCCAAAACTGACAAATGGGATCTCATTAAACTAAAGAGCTTCTGCACAGCAAAAGAAACTACCATCAGATTCAACAGGCAACCTACA